>NC_091378.1:5783168-5900668 GCF_038502225.1 Cherax quadricarinatus
GTTGTACACTCACTTGGCAGGACGGTAGTACCTCCCTGGGCGGTTGCTGTCTACCAACCTACTACTAATATTAAAGTACTGTAATAAAATGCAATCTCCAAAGACAGCTATAACAACATGGAACATATGTTTTTGCGTATAAATACAAATAATTTGTACTGATTCTAAGCTGTCGTATCAGAGCACCTCTGCAACGACTGATTATGAAAGTGTTGAATGATGATGAAAGCTTTTTTCTTTCCTTTTGGTTTTTTTTCCTTCTTTTTGGGACACCCTGCCTTGGTGGGAAATGGCAGTCGTGTTAAAAAAATTGTACTAATGTATTTTTTAATAGAGTACAAACTGATTTTCGTTTTTGACACATCAGCTATTGTCCAACATGACAAGGCCACCCAAGTGAGTGTAAAATGGAATCCTGTAATTGTTTTACATGATGGTAGGATTGCTGGTGTCTTTTTTCTGTGTTTTAAACATGCAAGATTTCAGGTACATCTTGCTACTTCTACTTACACTTAGGTCACACTACACATACATGTACAAGCATATATATACACACCCCTCTGGGTTTTCTTCTATTTTCCTTCTAGTTCTTGTTTATTTCCTCTTATCTCCATCAGGAAGTGGAACAGAATTCTTCCTCCGTAAGCCATGCGTGTTGTAAGAGGCGAGTAAAATGCCAGGAGCAAGAGCCTAGTAACCCCTTCTCCTGTATAAATTACTATATTTAAAAAGAGAAACTTTCGTTTTTCTTTTTTGGGCCACCCTGCCTTGGTGAGATACAGCCGGTTTGTTGAAAAAAATATATATGTATATATATTCTAGGTAGTAGGTTGGTAGACAGCAACCGCCCAGGGAGGTGCTACCGTCCTGCCAAGTGAGTGTAAAATGGAAGCCTGGAATTGTTTTACACGATGGTAGGACTGCTGATGTTGTTTTTTTCTGTCTCATACACATGCAAGATTTCAGGTACATCTTGCTACTTCTACTTACACTTAGGTCACACTACACATACATGTACAAGCATATATATACACACCCCTCTGGGTTTTCTTCTACAGTGGACCCCCAGTTAACGATATTTTTTCATTCCAGAAGTATGTTCAGGTGCCAGTACTGACCGAATTTGTTCCCACAAGGAATATTGTGAGGTAGATTAGTCCATTTCAGACCCCCAAACCTACACGTACAAACGCACTTACAAATACACTTACATAATTGGTCGCATTAGGAGGTGATCGTTAAGCAGGGGTCCACTGTATTTTCTTTCTAGTTCTTGTTCTTGTTTATTTCCTCTTACCTCCATGGGGAAGTGGAACAGAATTCTTCCTCCGTAAGCAATGCATGTTGTAAGAGGCGACTAAAATGCCGGGAGCAAGGGGCTAGTAACCTCTTCTCCCGTAAATATTACTACATGTAAAAGGAGAAACTTTCGTTTTTCCTTTTGGGCCACCCTGCCTTGGTGGGATACGGCCGGTTTGTTGAAAAAAAAAAAATATATATAAGTTGATGGGTAGGCTCCAGAATGTACACGTTTATAGAGGGGCAACTGATATACCTGGAGTTTACCTGGAGAGAGTTCCGGGGGTCAACGCCCCCGTGGCCCGGTCTGTGACCAGGCCTCCTGGTGGATCAGAGCCTGATCATCCAGGCTGTTGCTGCTGGCTGCACGCAAACCAATGTACGAGCCACAGCCCGGCTGGTCAGGAACCGACTTTAGGTGCTTGTCCAGTGCCAGCTTGAAGACTGCCAGGGGTCTGTTGGTAATCCCCCTTATGTATGCTGGGAGGCAGTTGAACAGTCTCGGGCCCCTGACACTTATTGTATGGTCTCTTAACGTGCTAGTGACACCCCTGCTTTTCATTGGGGGGATGTTGCATCGTCTGCCAAGTCTTTTGCTTTCATTGTGAGTGATTTTCGTGTGCAAGTTCGGTACTAGCCCCTCTAGGATTTTCCAGGTGTATATAATCATGTATCTCTCCCGCCTGCGTTCCAGGGAATACAGGTTCAGGAACCTCAAGCGCTCCCAGTAACTGAGGTGTTTTATCTCTGTTATGCGCGCTGTGAAGGTTCTCTGTACATTTTCTAGGTCAGCAATTTCACCTGCCTTGAAAGGTGCTGTTAGTGTGCAGCAACATTCCAGCCTAGATAGAACAAGTGACCTGAAGAGTGTCATCATGGGCTTGGCCTCCCTAGTTTTGAAGGTTCTCATTATCCAACCTGTCATTTTTCTAGCAGATGCGATTGATACAATGTTATGGTCCTTGAAGGTGAGATCCTCCGACATGATCACTCCCAGGTCTTTGACGTTGGTGTTTCACTCTATTTTGTGGCTAGAATTTGTTTTGTACTCTGATGAAGATTTAATTTCCTCGTGTTTACCATATCTGAGTAATTGAAATTTCTCATCGGTGAACTTCATATTGTTTTCTGCAGCCCACTGAAAGATTTGATTGATGTCTGCCTGGAGCCTTGCAGTGTCTGCAATGGAAGACACTGTCATGCAGATTCAGGTGTCATCTGCAAAGGAAGACACGGTGCTGTGGCTGACATCCTTGTCTATGTTGGATATGAGGATGAGGAACAAGATGGGAGCGAGTACTGTGCCTTGTGGAACAGAGCTTTTCACCGTAGCTGCCTCGGACTTTACTCAGTTGACGACTACTCTCCGTGTTCTGTTAGTGAGGAAATTATAGATCCATCGACCGACTTTTCCTGTTATTCCTTTAGCACGCATTTTGTGCGCTATTACGCCATGGTCACACTTGTCGAAGGCTTTTGCAAATCGGATCATTATTTAGTTGTAGCTACAGTTAGAGTAAGAGGTAGATGGGACAAGAGGAAAATGACAACAAGTAAGAGGGAGGTGAAAGTGCATAAACTAAAAGAAGAGGAAGTTTGGGTAAGATATGAGCAACTGTTGGCAGAAAGGTGGGCTGGTGCAAGTATGAGCAGTGGGGAGGGGGGTTGAAGAGGGTTGGAATAGTTTTAATGCAGTATTAGAATGTGGGGCAGAAGTTTGTGATTATAGGAGGGTGGGTGCAGGAGGAAAGAGGCGTGATTGGTGGAATGATGAAGTAAAGGGTGTGATAAAAGAGAAAAAGTTAGCTTATGAAAGGTTTTTACAGCAGCAAAAGTGTTATACAAAGAGTAGAGTATATGGAGAGTAAAAGAAAGGTAAAGAGAGTGGTGAGAGAGTGCAAAAGGAGAGCAGATGATAGAGTGGGAGAGGCACTGTCAAGAAATATTAATGAAAATAAGAAAAAATTTTGGAGCGAGTTAAACAAGTAAAGAAAGCCTAGGGAACGAATGGATTTTTTTTTTTTTAACAAGTCGGCCATCTCCCACCAAGGCAGGGTGACCCAAAAAAGAAAGAAAATCCCTAAAAAGAAAATACTTTCATCATTCAACACTTTCACCTCACTCACACATAATCACTGTTTTTGCAGAGGTGCTCAGAACACAACAGCTTAGAAGCATATACCTATAAAGATACACAACATATCCCTCCAAACTGCTAATATCCCAAACCCCTCCTTTAGAGTGCAGGCACTGCACTTTCTACTTCCAGGACTCAAGTCTGGCTATATAAAAATAACCTTCACTAAATATTACCTTGCTCACACTCCAACAGATTGTCAGGTCCCAAATACCATTCGTCTCCATTCAATCCTATCGAACACGCTCATGCACGCCTGCTGGAAGTCCAAGCCCCTCGCCCACAAAACCTCCCTTGCCCCTTCCCTCCAACCTTTTCGAGGACGACCCCTACCCCGCCTTCCTTCTCCTACAGATTTAAATGCTCTCTATGTCATTCTACTTTGATCCATTCTCTCTAAATGACCAAGCCACCTCAACAACCCCTCTTCAGCCCTCTGACTAATACTTTTATTAACTCCACACCTTCTCCTAATTTCCACACTCCGAATTTTCTGCATAATATTTACACCACACATTGCCCTTAGACAGGACATCTCCACTGCCTCCAACTGCCTCCTTGCTGCTGCATTCACATATGTATATGCTAATGTATATGCATATGTATATACTTCTAAGCTGTTGTGTTCTGAGCACCTCTGCAAAAACAGCGATTATGTGTGAGTGAGGTGAAAGTGTTGAATAATGATGAAAGTATTTTCTTGCTTGGACTTCCAGCAAGCGTGCGTGAGCGTGTTAGATAGGAGTGAATGGAGACGAATGGTACTTGGGACCTGACGATCTGTTGGAGTGTGAGCAGGGTAATATTTAGTGAAGGGATTCAGGGAAACCGGTTATTTTCATATAGTCGAACTTGAGTCCTGGAAATGGGAAGTACAGTGCCTGCACTTTAAAGGAGGGGTTTGGGATATTGGCAGTTTGGAGGGATATGTTGTGTATCTTTATGTGTGTATGCTTTTAAACTGTTGTATTCTGAGCACCTCTGCAAAAACAGTGATAATGTGTGAGTGTGGTGAAAGTGTTGAATGATGATGAAAGTATTTTCTTTTTGGGGATTTTCTTTCTTTTTTGGGTCACCCTGCCTCGGTGGGAGACGGCCGACTTGTTGAAAAAAAAAAAAATCTTTTTGGGGATTTTCTTTCTTTTTTGGGTCACCCTGCCTTGGTGGGAGACGGCCGACTTGTTAAAAAAAAAAACAACAACAATAGATGTATATATATATATACAGTGGACCCCCGGTTAATGATATTTTTTCATTCCAGAAGTATGTTCAGGTGCCAGTACTGACCGAATTTGTTCCCATAAGGAATATTGTGAAGTAGATTAGTCCATTTCAGACCCCCAAACATACACGTACAAACGCACTTACATAAATACACTTACATAACTGGTCGCATTGGGAGGTGATCGTTAAGCAGGGGTCCACTCTATATATATACATGTATATATAAAATTTGATTGGTGGAATGATGAAGTAAAGGGTGTGATAAAAGAGAAAAAGGTAGCTTATGAGAGGTTTTTACAAAGCAGAAGTGTTATAAGAAGAGCAGAATATATGGAGAGTAAAAGAAAGGTAAAGAGAGTGGTGAGAGAGTGCAAAAGGAGAGCAGATGATAGAGTGGGAGAGGCACTGTCAAGCAATTTTAATGAAAATAAGAAAAAATTTTGGAGTGAGTTAAACAAGTTAAGAAAGCCAAGGGAAAATATGGATTTGTCAGTTAAAAACAGAGTAGGGGAGTTAGTAGATGGGGAGATGGAGGTATTAGGTAGATGGCGAGAATATTTTGAGGAACTTTTAAATGTTAAGGAAGAAACAGAGGCAGTAATTTCATGCACTGGTCAGGGAGGTATACCATCTTTTAGGAGTGAAGAAGAGCAGAATGTAAGTGTGGGGGAGGTACGTGAGGCATTACGTAAAATGAAAGGGGGTAAAGCAGCTGGTACTGATGGGATCATGACAGAAATGTTAAAAGCAGGGGGGGATATAGTGTTGGAGTGGTTGGTACTTTTGTTCAATAAATGTATGAAAGAGGGGAAGGTACCTAGGGATTGGCGGAGAGCATGTATAGTCCCTTTATATAAAGGGAAAGGGGACAAAAGAGACTGTAAAAATTATAGAGGAATAAGCTTACTGAGTATACCAGGAAAAGTGTACGGTAGGGTTATAATTGAAAGAATTAGAGGTAAGACAGAATGTAGGATTGCGGATGAGCAAGGAGGTTTCAGAGTGGGTAGGGGATGTGTAGATCAAGTGTTTACATTGAAGCATATATGTGAACAGTATTTAGATAAAGGTAGGGAAGTTTTTATTGCATTTATGGATTTAGAAAAGGCATATGATAGAGTGGATAGAGGAGCAATGTGGCAGATGTTGCAAGTATATGGAATAGGTGGTAAGTTATTAAATGCTGTAAAGAGTTTTTATGAAGATAGTGAGGCTCAGGTTAGGGTGTGTAGAAGAGAGGGAGACTATTTCCCGGTAAAAGTAGGTCTTAGACAGGGATGTGTAATGTCACCATGGTTGTTTAATATATTTATAGATGGGGTTGTTAAGGAAGTAAATGCTAGGGTGTTTGGGAGAGGGGTGGGATTAAATTATGGGGAATCAAATTCAAAATGGGAATTGACACAGTTACTTTTTGCTGATGATACTGTGCTTATGGGAGATTCTAAAGAAAAATTGCAAAGGTTAGTGGATGAGTTTTGGAATGTGTGTAAAGGTAGAAAGTTGAAAGTGAACATAGAAAAGAGTAAGGTGATGAGGGTGTCAAATGATTTAGATAAAGAAAAATTGGATATCAAATTGGGGAGGAGGAGTATGGAAGAAGTGAATGTTTTCAGATACTTGGGAGTTGACGTGTCGGCGGATGGATTTATGAAGGATGAGGTTAATCATAGAATTGATGAGGGAAAAAAGGTGAGTGGTGCGTTGAGGTATATGTGGAGTCAAAAAACGTTATCTATGGAGGCAAAGAAGGGAATGTATGAAAGTATAGTAGTACCAACACTCTTATATGGGTGTGAAGCTTGGGTGGTAAATGCAGCAGCGAGGAGACGGTTGGAGGCAGTGGAGATGTCCTGTTTAAGGGCAATGTGTGGTGTAAATATTATGCAGAAAATTCGGAGTGTGGAAATTAGGAGAAGGTGTGGAGTTAATAAAAGTATTAGTCAGAGGGCAGAAGAGGGGTTGTTGAGGTGGTTTGGTCATTTAGAGAGAATGGATCAAAGTAGAATGACATGGAAAGCATATAAATCTATAGGGGAAGGAAGGCGGGGTAGGGGTCGTCCTCGAAAGGGTTGGAGAGAGGGGGTAAAGGAGGTTTTGTGGGTAAGGGGCTTGGACTTCCAGCAAGCGTGCATGAGCGTGTTAGATAGGAGTGAATGGAGACGAATGGTACTTGGGACCTGACGATCTGTTGGAGTGTGAGCAGGGTAATATTTAGTGAAGGGATTCAGGGAAACCGGTTATTTTCATATAGTCGGACTTGAGTCCTGGAAATGGGAAGTACAATGCCTGCACTTTAAAGGAGGGGTTTGGGATATTGGCAGTTTGGAGGGATATGTTGTGTATCTTTATATGTGTATGCTTCTAGACTGTTGTATTCTGAGCACCTCTGCAAAAACAGTGATAATGTGCGAGTGTGGTGAAAGTGTTGAATGATGATGAAAGTATTTTCTTTTTGGGGATTTTCTTTCTTTTTTGGGTCACCCTGCCTCGGTGGGAGACGGCCGACTTGTTTAAAAAAAAAAAAAAAAAAAAAAATATATAAAATTTTCCACGGGGAAGTGGAACAGAATTCTTCCTCCGTAAGCCATGCGTGTCGTAAGAGGTGACTAAAATGCCAGGAGCATGGGGTTAGTAACCCCTTCTCCTGTATATATTACTAAATTTAAAAGGAGAAACTTTCGTTTGTCCTTTTGGGCCACCCCACCTCAGTGGGATACGGCTGGTACCTTGAAAGAAAGAAAGATATATGAAATTTTAAGTTCATGTTTCACAAAACACTAAATAGACACCTGCATTTTCTGTCTATATAAACTTATTGTTATATGCCATGAAGGGTATGAACCAAATATGCAAAATATACAAAGCAAAAGAATCAACAAAATTGATGGGAAAATCTCAAACAGCAGAGTGCAGACTAAACTTGTATTTTGCTCATTTTATAAGTTATTCACCTAAACAAACGATAACAATATCTCTCGTAAATACTCACTCATTCCCTTCTACAGAGAGACCAAGTGGGTCATCTTGCAGAACAGATGTTGGCGACATTGGCCGCTTCCTTCCAAATGCCATATTGAGGAATATAGTTTCATCTACCCATACAGCTGACTCCTTCAGGGGTCCCATGGTCTCTTGGTACCCTACCATAATAAACTATGTACAACTGCAAGGATAAAGCATCCTGAGGAGGTTTAAAGTCATATACAACATATGCAACAGAGTATCACTATATAGGTGAACATACAAATACAGGTCGGCCATCACTGATCTGGCAATCACTAATCTGGCACTAATTTTGGCTAGCATCTCTATTAATAGGTTAATTCAGTTGAAAGGTTAACTGCTAAAAGGTCTAGAGCAATGCAGTTTTATAAGTGAATGAGAAATAATGAACATTTACATGCCAGATTAGTGATGGTTGACCTGTATAGAGAAAGGAAAATTTTTAGATTGCTGGGCAAGTTAACTAAATTAATAAAACAACAGATTGAGCTTATTGGAGGAAAAAGAAGAGGTAAACAAGACAATGAAGACATTAAGCATTATGTAACTATCTGTACTAACAAGAAATAAGTGATTAGAATTTTTTTTTTTTTTTTTTTCAACAAGTTGGCCGTCTCCCACCGAGGCAGGGTGACCCAAAAACAAAGAAAGAAAATCCCCAAAAAGAAAATACTTTTATCATCATTCAACACTTTCACCACACTCACGTATTATCACTGTTTTTGCAGAGGTGCTCAGAATACAACAGTTTAGAAGCATACACATATAAAGATACACAACACATCCCTCCAAACTGCCAATATCCCAAACCCCTCCTTTAAAGTGCAGGCATTGTACTTCCCATTTCCAGGACTCAAGTCCGACTATATGAAAATAACCGGTTTCCCTGAATCCCTTCACTAAATATTACCCTGCTCACACTCCAACAGATCGTCAGGTCCCAAGTACCATTCATCTCCATTCACTCCTATCTAACATGCTCACGCACGCTTGTTGGAAGTCCAAGCCCCTTGCCCACAAAACCTACTTTACCCCCTCTCTCCAACCCTTTCGAGGACGACCCCTACCCCTCCTTCCTTCCCCTATAGATTTATATGCTTTCCATGTCATTCTACTTTGATCCATTCTCTCTAAATGACCAAACCACCTCAACAACCCCTCTTCTGCTCTCTGACTAATACTTTTATTAACTCCACACCTTTTCCTAATTTCCACACTCCGAATTTTCTGCATAATATTTACATCACACATTGCCCTTAAACAGGACATCTCCACTGCCTCCAACCGTCTCCTCGCTGCTGCATTTACCACCCAAGCTTCACACCCATATAAGAGTGTTGGTACTACTATACTTTCATACATTCCCTTCTTTGCCTCCATAGATAACGTTTTTTGACTCCACATATACCTCAACGCACCACTCACCTTTTTTCCCTCATCAATTCTATGATTAACCTCATCCTTCATAAATCCATCCGCCGACACGTCAACTCCCAAGTATCTGAAAACATTCACTTCTTCCATACTCTTCCTCCCCAATTTGATATCCAATTTTTCTTTATCTAAATCATTTGACACCCTCATCACCTTACTCTTTTCTATGTTCGCTTTCAACTTTCTACCTTTACACACATTCCCAAACTCATCCACTAACCTTTGCAATTTTTCTTTAGAATCTCCCATAAGCACAGGATCATCAGCAAAAAGTAACTGTGTCAATTCCCATTTTGAATTTGATTCCCCAAAATTTAATCCCACCCCACTCCCGAACACCCTAGCATTTACTTCCTTTACAACCCCATCTATAAATATATTAAACAACCATGGTGACATTACACATCCCTGTCTAAGACCTACTTTTACCGGGAAGTAGTCTCCCTCTCTTCTACACACCCTAACCTGAGCCTCACTATCCTCATAAAAACTCTTTACAGCATTTAATAACTTACCACCTATTCCATATACTTGCAACATCTGCCACATTGCTCCTCTATCCACTCTATCATATGCCTTTTCTAAATCCATAAATGCAATAAAAACTTCCCTACCTTTATCTAAATACTGTTCACATATATGCTTCAATGTAAACACTTGATCTACACATCCCCTACCCACTCTGAAACCTCCTTGCTCATCCGCAATCCTACATTCTGTCTTACCTCTAATTCTTTCAATTATAACCCTACCGTACACTTTTCCTGGTATACTCAGTAAACTTATTCCTCTGTAATTTTTACAGTCTCTTTTGTCCCCTTTCCCTTTATATAAAGGGACTATACATGCTCTCCGCCAATCCCTAGGTACCTTCCCCTCTTTCATACATTTATTAAACAAAAGTACCAACCACTTCAACACTATATCCCCCCCTGCTTTTAACATTTCTGTCATGATCCCATCAGTTCCAGCTGCTTTACCCCCTTTCATTTTACGTAATGCCTCACGTACCTCCCCCACGCTTACATTCTGCTCTTCTTCACTCCTAAAAGATGGTATACCTCCCTGACCAGTGCATGAAATTACTGCCTCTGTTTCTTCCTTAACATTTAAAAGTTCCTCAAAATATTCTCGCCATCTACCTAATACCTCCATCTCCCCATCTACTAACTCCCCTACTCTGTTTTTAACTGACAAATCCATACTTTCTCTAGGCTTTCTTAACTTGTTTAACTCACTCCAAAATTTTTTCTTATTTTCATTAAAATTTCTTGACAGTGCCTCTCCCACTCTATCATCTGCTCTCCTTTTGCACTCTCTCACCACTCTCTTTACCTTTCTTTTACTCTCCATATACTCTGCTCTTCTTATAACACTTCTGCTTTGTAAAAACCTCTCATAAGCTACCTTTTTCTCTTTTATCACACCCTTTACTTCATCATTCCACCAATCACTCCTCTTTCCTCCTGCTCCCACCCTCCTATAACCACAAACTTCTGCCCCACATTCTAATACTGCATTTTTAAAACTATTCCAACCCTCTTCAACCCCCCCACTACTCATCTTTGCACTAGCCCACCTTTCTGCCAATAGTCGCTTATATCTCGCCCGAACTTCCTCCTCCCTTAGTTTATACACTTTCACCTCCCTCTTACTTGTTGTTGCCACCCTCCTCTTTACCCATCTACCTCTTACTCTAACTGTAGCTACAACTAAATAATGATCCGATATATCAGTTGCCCCTCTATAAACATGTACATCCTGGAGCCTACCCATCAACCTTTTATCCACCAATACATAATCTAATAAACTACTTTCATTACATGCTACATCATACCTTGTATATTTATTTATCCTCTTTTTCATAAAATATGTATTACTTATTACCAAATCTCTTTCTACACATAGCTCAATTAAAGGCTCCCCATTTACATTTACCCCTGGCACCCCAAATTTACCTACTACTCCCTCCATAACATTTTTACCCACTTTAGCATTGAAATCCCCAACCACCATTACTCTCACACTTGCTTCAAAACTCCCCACGCATTCACTCAACATTTCCCAGAATCTCTCTCTCTCCTCTACACTTCTCTCTTCTCCAGGTGCATACAGGCTTATTATAACCCACTTTTCACATCCAATCTTTATTTTACTCCACATAATCCTTAAATTAATACATTTATAGTCTCTCTTTTCCTGCCATAGCTTATCCTTCAACATTATTGCTACTCCTTCTTTAGCTCTAACTCTATTTGAAACCCCTGACCTAATCCCATTTATTCCTCTCCACTGAAACTCTCCCACCCCCTTCAGCTTTGTTTCACTTAAAGCCAGGACATCCAGCTTCTTCTCATTCATAACATCCACAATCATCTCTTTCTTATTATCTGCACAACATCCACGCACATTCAGACTTCCCACTTTGACAATTTTCTTCTTCTTATTCTTTTTAGTAATCTTTACAGGAAAAGGGGTTACTAGCCCATTGTTCCCGGCATTTTAGTTGACTTTTACAACACGCATGGCTTACGGAGGAAAGATTCTTATTCCACTTCCCCATGGATATAAAAGGAAAAGTAATAAGACCAAGAACTATTAAGATAAAATCAAAGAAAACTCAGATGAGTGTGTATAAATAAATGTGTACATGTATGTGTAGTGTGACCTAAGTGTAAGTAGAAGTAGCAAGACATACCTGTAATCTTGCATATTTATGAGACAGACAAAAGACATCAGCAATCCTACCATCATGTTTCATGTTTCATGTTTCATGATTTGAAATATAAACATGAAATAAAAAACTTAATATATATAGTACAAAGATCCTCCTGTAAGAGCAAGAACATTCAAAATGCCTTGGTTTATTTATTTACAATTTAAGTTACAATTACAGAATTACTGGCAGACAAATTCAAACAATTTGCAAGATAAACACAGATGCCTGCAGGAATAAAAGGCTGGCAAAACTGAAGTACATGTATATTCAAGTTTTCAAACTTTTTAATGCAAACCTGAAAAATAAAAATGAATTCTGCTGTGACTCCAGAACATGATATAGTGTAGGAGACAAAAAAATCAAGTGTTCAAAGAAACCAACAAATACCAAATAGCAAGACACTTCATAGGCCCAGGGATTTGATAATGTGGTGATTTCATTGTATTCAGTGCACATAATGCTGTATACAGTGGGTACACTGCAAAAAAATTTTTCACATGCAGATACACTGTACAGTAATTAACCCTTTGAGGGTTTCAGCCATACTAGTACGGCTTACGACCCAGGGTTTTTGACGTACTAGTACGCCTAAATTCTAGTGCCCTCAAATCTAGTGGGAGAAAGCTGGTAGGCCTACATATGAAAGAATGGGTCTATGTGGTCAGTGTGCGCAGTATAAAAAAAATCCTGCAGCACACAGTGCATAATGAGAAAAAAAAAGCTTTGACCGTTTTTTTGGAATAAAACAGCGACTTTGCACTGTATTTTCGCATGGTATTTATTGTTGTATTCTAGTTTTCTTGGTCTCATTTTATAGAACGGAAGACATATTACAGAAATTGAGATGATTTTGACTGGTTTTACAATGAAAAATACCTTGAAATTGAGCTCAAAGTAGCAGAAATGTTCGATTTTTACCCAAGTTCAAAAGTAAACAAATCATGCTGTGTGTCCAATACACGTCAACTGGTGAGCCTAATATTCTTTTGCAAGTGTGTCAATATTATTTATACCATTTTTTACACTAATGCAGTAGTCTGCATAACAGTAAATCTTCTATTTTTTTATAGAATAAAAATTCAAAGTGGAAAGCAAAAGAATGTAAGAGGGGCCTTGAGACGTGACTAATGAATAGAGGAAATGTCATTTTAGTGCCAGGAATGTCTTTCTTGTTTATTCTGGACCCTATTCAGAAATTGGCATCTTTTGAAATTTGTGTGAAATTGGCAAAATTGCTAAATTCTGACCACTGTACTGGATAGTTGAAACTGATAAATGGGTGGTTTCTTGCACTCATTCGATAGAAAAAATGGAGTTCTAGCGAAATATCCATGTTTTTTGTTGACTAGTACAGTGAAATTGGCAGAAAATGGGGCTCAAAGTGGGCAAAATCGCCGATGCGTAAACATCGCCGAGACCGCTAACTTCGCAAGAGCATAATTCCGTAAGTTTTCCATCAAATTTCAAACTTTTGGTGTCATTATGATCGGGAAAAGATTCTCTATCTTTTCATAAGAGAATTTTTTTTTTTTTTTTAAATTTGGCCGACTCTGAGAACGAGTCTCAGAGAGGGCCTGTCGACCCTCAAAGGGTTAAATGCAATGTATTAATTCAATTTTACTCTAAAAATTCCAGTGTAATACTCTATAAATTGCCTATATTTTTGTCTGTAAATTTAACAGCCAAACAAAATTACAGTACTCCATTCACCTTTGAACTGGACAGTTGAAGTTCCTCGGGATCCATGCAGCGTTGTAACAATAATATCCCCTTTTCCATTTCCAGCCCCACTACGTGCTATGATCTTGTTGCTGGTCTTCCATTCTGCTGTCATGAGGCAGTCTACACCACATATTGTTAAGCCTACAAGAAAAGAGAAATTTTACTGTATAGTCAAAACACTTACAGTATATGAACAAATTCACATACAAATCCCTTACCAACAAAAAAGAACTATTGCACTTAGTTTTTTAACATATTGGCCACTCCCCACCATTATCTGATGTCATTCAAGGGTTTTATTACAGCTCTCCAGAAAAATAATAATTCTGGGTTAACATTATTATTCAGGGTCATGTAGATGTCAAGTGAAAAGCAGTATGGCATCTATGTTTAGTAATACATATTAATTTAATTATCATTACAGTGGAACCTTGGCTGTCGACTGCAATATTTGTCAAACAATTGGTTTTCAAACGAGGAATTTGAGAAAAAAATGTCCTGGTTATTGTATATTCTCTTGGTTGTCAACTGACTTGAAACTGAAGCCCTTACCTGTTTATCATTCCAAAAATCCACGAGTTTTTAAGAACAATGTTACGAGAAAAAATTAGCTGTAATGTAGAGGGCCAACACAAAACCTTGGGTAACAAGACAATTTTTTATTGAGTAGGTTCATGAAGTCTTTGGTCCCACTGTCAAAAAGCACCTCATTAAAAAACAACTGCCACTCGGGGCCCTTTTATTTATGGATAATGCTCCAGTCAAATAACTCAACATTAAACAATATTCTTCAAACTATTATTTTTACACGAAAAGTTTCATTTTTCAATACATAATGGCATCATACTCTTAAGAAACAAAGCCTGCTTTGGATTATCAGATAATGCCAGAAAAAAAGCCAGAAATTTTACTATGTGGCAACTATTCTGAATGCTTCATCATATTTTTAATGTTCCAAAATAAGTAAGTAAATTAGATACAGAAAGATCCTTGTGTGAAAAACATATATACTTCACTTACCAATCAGATCTTCCGGCCGGTTTCCAAAATTTTCACCACGAATTGTAACTTTGGTACCAGGAACTCCCTCTATGGGTGAAATACCCGTAACAATGGGTGGAAGTGCTAATGGCATGTTGCATCTGCTATGATCTTTTTTGTCTAGTAGGAAGATATAAAAGATAAACAATACAAGAATGTGAACTGCACCTTATACAGATGTTTAGAATCATTTTCTTTGAATCATAACAGATTTTCTAGTTTAATAAAAAAATGCATATGATGTACTACTCAATGAGATAAAACAAAGTTAAGTAAGACATGTAACAGTATGGTATCTTCACTGACGAGATATTTTGCCTGCTCGGGAAGATTCTAGTCAAAATATAGAGATGGTGGATAGAGAAATCTGAATAGACGGTAGTACTCTTATTACTACTAATACTGCACTGTCTGCTACAGTAAGATTTCAGTTACCTCCGGAGTTTGCACCATCAGCTGAAGTAGACATAACTAAATATAAACCTTTTCATAATAACCACAAAGTCATAAAATCGTATAAATAATCATATAAAAAGAATATGTTTCTTACGTGCAACAGGGATAACAAAAGGACACAGTTGCAAATCGAGAATTAAGGGATACTAGGACATTTTTCTTCCCAAACAAATGAACAAATTACTGAAGAAAGGACACCTTAAGCAAAGATTTGCTCCTGTAGCTACAAACAGATAATTACCAGAACTGTTTCACATTATAAGTAATAGTATGCAATGGTGACAAAAATGCAGGCACATGCAACCTTACTGACAACCCAATGATGTAGACTTAGCTAAATGTAAACTTAGTCTGCACAATTATCTTTACTCAACATTATTATATATGTACATAAATGCTTATAACAGTTATTTATACTACAATTACATGTGGTTATTATTGTATTCATGTGGGAGTGTTAAACTTGTAGGGGTAATGAGCCCCTCACTGGCATCAAGGAACTG
Source organism: Cherax quadricarinatus (assembly GCF_038502225.1). NCBI lineage: Eukaryota > Metazoa > Arthropoda > Malacostraca > Decapoda > Parastacidae > Cherax > Cherax quadricarinatus. The sequence continues at coordinate 5,798,710 of NC_091378.1, forward strand.
CCCTTGAGAGGAGTGTTAAACCCATAGGGGTCATACAGCACCTAGGGGAATGGGATGCAATCAAGTTTGATCCAATGTAGGATAGATCCAATGCCTTGGATCAAGAGGTCCTCAATGGCACCTCCTTTGAGAAAAGCAGCTCTGATGCCATGCTTAAAACATAAGAACTGGCCCATACTAGACAGGTCCACCTCACACCCATTCATGTACCTGTCCAACCTATATTTAAACGTGTTGCACTACAGTTCCTGCCTCAGTAACACTACCTGGGAGTGTTGCACTACAGTTCCTGCCTCAGTAACACTACCTGGGAGTGTTGCACTACAGTTCCTGCCTCAGTAACACTACCTGGGAGTGTTGCACTACAGTTCCTGCCTCAGTAACACTACCTGGGAGTGTTGCACTACAGTTCCTGCCTCAGTAACACTACCTGGGAGTGTTGCACTACAGTTCCTGCCTCAGTAACACTCCTCTACAACTTTATCTTATCTCAAAGACGAGAATTTTAACTCCGAAAAAAAAAATTGAAATATTTGAAAAAGGAAACAATGGAGTTTAAGATCTAACTTCATCCAAGTTTCTACATAATAATTATATCTTTCCAAAAAAATAATTATTAACCATGGAAAGAGGTAAACCTAACGGGGCAATAAAAAAAAACGCTATACCTCTACCTGTAGTATCTATGGCCTCCCCTGTGCCTTATTACAGACGCCTCACACTGCAGAACACTAATATACACTTCAACATACATACCCGTATTAGTTTGCTATATTACAGCTGAATATACTTGTGTTTTATGGTCAATACTTCCTTCCCTCAGACATGACAGCTGACTCAAAATATTTACGCCCAGCTGCGGACAACTAACATAAAATATTTCTTTGCACAACGAGCCTAAATACCCATGCATATTTTTGTGGTTTCCAATAACTTTAATCCATAGCTACATTGATATAAATGAGAAGGACGGGAAGTATACTATACCTCTGTTTTTTTTATATGGAAATAAGTCATTCTATCTGGCTTTTTGGGGTCATCCTAGGTTCTTTACACACATGCTGCTAGGTATGATAATTTTATTCAGGTATACACAAATACATTTACATTTATTATAATTATGTAAAGGTATGTGTATACATGAATAAACTTATTTATCTTATAGGTTAATAATTTTTATGTGGTGTTATTTGGTTATATCATACATACACTAATAGGTATGCGGGGCGGGGCCAGGAGCTATGAATCGACCCCTGCAACCACAAATAAGTGAGTACAGAGTGTACGTAAACCGGAGTTTACTTTAATCCCAATCATAAGTATTAAAGTATTCTTGACTGGTGGTGAACAGTCTTGAAGGATGAATTACAACTGGATATTAGTATTTTTTTTTTTTTATTCGCCGGTATTCTCCCGGCCCGGGTCTTTTCCAAGTAGTGGTGACCCGGCCTTGGCTCCCTATCTGGGGAGTGTCTCGAGACTTAAGTCTCCCATGAGAGGAGGTACAAGTACCTCCTCATCTTTGGGACCAAGTGTCCCCAGGCCTAGCCACATTCCCCGCCTTCACGGGGCTCGTAGGGAGAAGCTAGGCCTCTGGTCTGCCATCTGCCCCGCCCCAAAAGGGGCTCGTGGGGTGACAGTCTTATGAGGTGCAGATGGTAGCAAGCTCAGTCCTTCTCTTGGATATTAGTATTGAAGACATGTGGCTGCTCCTGCATGATGGAATGATGATAGATGGACTGACTTGTGTTAATCTCCCTAGGTCAATAAAGTTCTTTTCGTATTATTGTTCTCAAACTGCTTAGTGCTAACAACCCAGGTCCCGGTGACCTGGTAGCTAAGGCTCTCGCTTCACACACGGAGGGCCCAGGTTCGATTCCCGGCGGGTAGAAACATTTCGACACGTTTCCTTGCACCTGTTCACCTAGCAGCAAATAGGTACCTGGGTGTTAGTCAACTAGTGTGGGTCGCATCCTGGGGGACAAGATTGAGAACCCCAATGGAAATAAGTTGGACAGTCCTCGATGACGCACTGACTTTCTTGGGTAATCCTCCAGGATTAAAAATCCGAAGAAAATCTTATCTTTGAAAGCATTTCAGTAGCATCATACCATTTTTTCAGTTGACGTGCAGCCTTAATAACCCTCTCGTAGTATGATCATAACTATGGTATACAAGTATGACACTTTATTCCTAAACGTTTCGCCCATACATAGTAGGCATCAGCCGAGTACTGAGAAAACAGCAACCTGTACTGCTTCTCCTGCCTCCTCTATATTGGACTGAAAAAGCCTACTGCGTAGGCGAAATGTTTCGGAATAAATATACCTGTCTTAACTTCTCGTGTAATGAAAGTTAAGACACAAGTGCAACATCTGGATATCTTTATTGTAGACGTTTCGCCATCCAGTGGCTTTATCAATACAGATTCTAGGACATAATTAGAAGACAGTAGAACTATATACAAAAGATGAGGTAATCAGTCCCTCAGCCTTGGAGTTAGTGTTCACAGCATCGTGGTGGAGGAGAATCTGGAGCAAAGGCAAGAAGACTGGCAGTTATATAGGTGTCAGTGGATAAGGACGTGCAGCAGACGAGGGCATAGTCACTGGTAGGCGGGATTCCCCAGTGGAAGTAGGTCCTACCTAAAGGGATTGGTTAATTTTATTAGCCGTGAAGGTCTTGTAGATGTCCTCTGAACCAAGATTCCATGATGTTGCAGCGTCTGACAACTTGTGGAAGAAAGGTATAAAATACTGACACAACTCTATACATCCTTGGTTAGGCCTCATTTAGATTATGCTGCACAGTTTTGGTCACCATATTACAGAATGGATATAAATGCTCTGGAAAACGTACAAAGGAGGATGACAAAGTTGATCCCATGTATCAGAAACCTTCCCTATGAAGATAGACTGAGGGCCCTGAATCTGCACTCTCTAGAAAGACATAGAATTAGGGGGGATATGATCGAGGTGTATAAACGGAAGACAGGAATAAATAAAGGGGATGTAAATAGTGTGCTGAAAATATCTAGCCTAGACAGGACGCGCAGCAATGGTTTTAAGTTGGAAAAATTCAGATTCAGGAAGGATATAGGAAAGTACTGGTTTGGTAATAGAGTTGTGGATGAGTGGAACAAACTCCCGAGTACAGTTATAGAGGCCAGAACGTTGTGTAGCTTTAAAAATAGGTTGGATAAATACATGAGTGGATGTGGGTGGGTGTGAGTTGGACCTGATAGCTTGTGCTACCAGGTCGGTTGCCGTGTTCCTCCCTCAAGTCAATGTGACCTGACCTGACTAGGTTGGGTGCATTGGCTTAAGCCCGTAGGAGACTTGGACCTGCCTCGCATGGGCCAGTAGGCTTGCTGCAGTGTTCCTTCGTTCTTATGTTCTTAACATTCAACAATCTGAAGACTCCATAGAATGCATATTATTGTTTTAGATTGTCCGAAATGCTGCAACTGTCTTAAAACAAAAGAAATATTGATTGTAACACCTAAAGAAAACAGATTATTTACTGTTAGGTAAAAGTGACATTTCATTGTGGCAACGTTTCGCTCTCCAGGAGTTTTGTCAACCTGGAGTTTACCTGGAGAGAGGTTTAGAAAGACACGTAAGCAAACACTATAACATATTTATTAGAAAACGTTTCGGTCCTGGAACCTTGATCACTTCTAACATACAGAGGTAGAAAGACATTATATATATAGGTGGAGAGTGAGATGTGACGCACGTGACCTGAGGAATGTCATAAGAACATAAGAATGGAGGAACACTGTAGAAGTGATGAATGGTTTGAAAAACCGACAAGTTGAAGATTGAGACACTTATGCAGCATATGGGAATCTTTATTCAGGAAACGTTTCGCCACACAGTGGCTTCATCAGTCCAATACAAAGAGGAAGGCGTAAGGAGAGGAGGAGAATGAGGTAATCAGTCCCTCAACCTGGAGTCGATGTGTTCAGTCCATCAATCTTGATGGACTGAACACATCGACTCCAGGTTGAGGGACTGATTACCTCATTCTCCTCCTCTCCTTACGCCTTCCTCTTTGTATTGGACTGATGAAGCCACTGTGTGGCGAAACGTTTCCTGAATAAAGATTCCCATATGCTGCATAAGTGTCTCAATCTTCAACACTGTAGAAGGCCTACTGGCCCATGCGAGGCGAGGGTAGACGATGAAATCACGTGACTCCTGTGTTGTTGGGTTGGTGCTGCTTAAGTATCATGTATGCCAATGTTTTTGAAATTTTGTAGTTTCCAGTGTTGCGTTCTATAGTGTCGGTGACGGTGATTAGTGAGGCTTCTAGGCACCGTCGGCGTCTGAGGTCTGGTTCGGTGAGAACGAGTTGTGCCTCGTTCCAGTTCATCAAATGCCCCGTGGAGTCTCTGTGGAGGACACAGGCGTACCTTACATCGTCTCTGTTAGAGGCATTTCGATGCTCATTCAGGCGGACTGCAAGATCTCTGCCTGTCTCGCCTACATATTTCTTGGGACAGAACCCACAGGGGATAGTGTAGACGCCTGCTGTAGAAGTTAGAGGTGTGGGGCTGCGTTTTGTAGTGAGGTCTTTGATAGAGGATGTGTTTATGGTGGAAACGTTGATGTTACTCATAGCAAGTGCCCGGCGAGTATTCGTGGCAACATCGCCACATGGGAGTACTATGAACTGTTTAGGGGTCTGTTCCATGGGCGGTTTGTTGAGGATAGCTTGTGCCTTGAGTCTGCAATCTCGGATGAAGAAAGATGGGAACTGAAGACGTGTAAAGGCTTGTGTTATGTAAGCGCATTCTTCTTCTAGAAAACAAGGGCTGGAGATGCGAAGAGCTCTCAAGAAGAAGCCAATGAGGACTCCTCTCTTAGTGCGGGTGTCTTGGTGTGAATAAAAGTGTATAAGATCGTCCTTGTTGGTAGGTTTTCTATACACTTTGAAGAGAAGTTTGTCACTGTCGAGAGATCTGCACAGTAGAACGTCGAGGAAAGGAAGTTTGCCATCATTTTCGAGTTCAAGTGTAAACTTTATTGATGGTTCAACTGCATTGATCTTGTTGAGAAGGGCCTGGATATTGAGACGTCTCGGATAGAAAACCAATATATCATCAATGTATCTTAGCCAGGTAACGGTGTTGGGAATGAAACGTTTTCTAATAAATATGTTATAGTGTTTGCTTACGTGTCTTTCTAAACCAACTTGTCGGTATTTATTACCAAGGTTTATACCACCTGGAGAGAGTTCTGGGGGTCAATGTCCCCGCGGCCCGGTCTGTGACCAGGCCTCCTGGTGGATCAGAGCCTGATCAACCAGGTTGTTACTGCTGGCTGCACGCAATCCAACGTACGAGCCACAGCCCGGCTGGTCAGGTACCGACTTTAGGTGAAATTCATCTTAATTTCATCTTGTCGGTATTATATACCATTCTTGCACAACCGACTTTAGGTGCTTGTCCAGTGCCAGCTTGAAGACTGCCAGGGGTCTATTGGTAATCCCTCTTCTGTACATAGCTCTACTGTCTTCAAGTTATGTCCTAGAATTTGTATTGATAAAGCCACTGGATGGCGAAACGTCTACAATAAAGATACCCAGATGTTGCACATGTGTCTTACTCTCATCTTGTCGGTATTATATACCATTCGTACACAACTTGTCAGACACTGCAACATCATGGAATCTTAATTCTGAGGACATGTACATAACCTTCACGACTACGACAACTACTACTACAACTAACCCATCTCTTTGGGAAGGACCTACTTCCACTGGGGAATCCCGCCTACCAGTGAATATGCCCTCGTCTGCTACACCTGACGTTACTATATAAGCGCCAGGATCCTTTCTTCTGCTTCAGAATCTCCACGACTATGGTGCTCTTCGCACCTACTCCTAGGTTGAGGGACTGATTACCTCATCTTCTGTATGTCCTAGAATTTGTATTGATAAAGCCACAGGATGGCGAAACGTCTACAATAAAGATACCCAGATGTTGCACATGTGTCTTAATCTCATTTTGTCGGTATTGTATACCATTCGTACACAACCTCTTATGTATGCTGGGAAGCAGTTGAAGAGTCTCGGGCCCCTGACACTTATTATATTGTCTCTTAACGTGCTAGTGACACCCCTGCTTTTCATTGGGGGGATGGTGCATCGTCTGCCAAGTCTTTTGCTTTCGTAGTGAGTGATTTTCGTGTGCAAGTTCGGTACTAGTCCCTCTAGGATTTTCCAGGTGTATATAATCATCAAGGCATTAGCGGCTTATTAAATGTTAACCTATTGTTGTGATTAACGTATCTTGGTGAGAAATAAAATTCTTTCTTTATATCTGTTGCCCAGAACAATCAGTCTGTCCTCTTAAGAAACATCTTGGCACTGTTGTAAAAAACAGTGGGAACTATTGAAGGTCCTTGATCTGTATTCCCTGGAACGCAGGCGAGAGAGATACATCATAATATACACTTGGAAAATCCTAGAGGGATTAGTACCAAACTTGCACACGAAAATCACTTCCTATGAAAGATTCGGCAGGAGATGCAACATTTCCCCAGTGAAAACCAGGGGCGCCACGAGTACACCGAGAGACAACACAGTAAATTCCAGGGGTCCAAGACTGTTCAACTGCCTCCCAGCATACATAAGGGGAATTACCATTACACATAAGGGAGATTACCAACAGACCCCTGGCAGTCTTCAAGCTGGCACTGGACAAGCACCTAAAGTCAGTTCCGGATCAGCCGGGCTGTGGCTCGTACGTTGGTTTGCGTGCAGCCAGCAGCAACAGCCTGGTTGATCAGGCTCTGATCCACCAGGAGGCCTGGTCACAGACCGGGAGAGAGACCGGAACTCTCTCCAGGTAAACTCCAGGTAAAACCCCTGACTGTCTTCAAGAAGACACTGGACAGGTACCTAAAGTCAGTACCTGACCAACCGGGTTGTGGTTCGTACGTCGAGTTGCGTGCTGCCAACAGTAGCAGCCTGGTTGATTAGACCCTGATCCACCATGAGGCCTGGTCTCAGACCGAGCCGCGGGGGCGTTGACCTCCGGAACCCTCTCCAGGTTGACGGAACATTATTATTATTATTATAATCAAGGGGGAAGCGCTAAACCCGGAGGATTATACATTGCCTGGGGGGGATGTGGAAGGCATTCAGGCTTAATTCGGGGAGCTGGAGCACAGATCCAATTCCCTAAATCAAGAGCCCCTCACCAACATCAAGGAACCTTCCTTGAGAGGGGTTGGCGGAACAGCAATGTCGGCTGCGTCTGTCTCATTCTGGGAGAGTATGGAACTAGCAATATACTTTAAATGTGACACGGCTTTGAAATAAACAGATTTTTTCACCGTTTTATAATATGTACGTAAGAGCTAGGGATAGAGGCTCGATCCCTCGTTCGCTAATCGCTGAACTCAATTACCGACACAGCTTCGTTTTGTACTAAACTACGAGACAGTGTAGCAACAATAATAATACACCGCTAAACCCGAAAGGGTCATACAGCTCGGGAAATATTGTAGCTCTAAGTTGTCTCGTGCATTATTTCCTCGTCAAATTCTTCCAAATCTGTGTAAGTTGTCATTCAAAATTATTGTTTCCTTGTTATTTACATGTCATTAAGTTTAAGTTGTAACTACTAAACACACACTGGAATATTTGTAAAAAGATTAGTGGATGTGGGTGGGTGTGAGTTGGACCTGATAGCTTGTGCTACCAGGTCGGTTGCCATGTTTCTCCCTTAAGGCAATGTGACCTGACCTGACTAGGTTGGGTGCATTGGCTTAAGCCGGTAGGAGACTTGGACCTGCCTCGCATGGGCCAGTAGACCTGCTGCAGTGTTCCTTCGTTCTTATGTTCTTATATATGCCACCGACGCCTTATACTACCGAGATTTCTCTTACCGGATTATAATTCTAACCATAATTTTTCTAAAGGTGGACGGGAAAGCCAGCGGAAGGCCTCGGTCATATGACCATGCTAGATGTCCAATTAGTATTTTAAAACATGTAAACCACACAATATCCAAAATCTGTAAACCCCGCATTGTAATCCTTATAGAGAACAAACTTGATTGATTGACTGACTAAAACCCACGTCAGGAAACACTTAAACTTTGTAGAGCTGAAGTACAAACGACAATTGGGTTTGGTCATGAGCTTAGTCATCTGGATGAGCGACGTCCATGATGATTTGGTCAACTTGCTCAATGGACAATGGACAGTCTTTTAGGTAATGAAAAAACTTCATTAGGATACTAGGAATAGTTAATGTTCACAAGTTTGCATATTTATTTTGGTACAAACTACATTCTGAACATGAAAATAGCAGACAATTAACAAACAGAAAAATCAAACTAAGGTTTTGGGGGATTAACTACAATCCTTCCATGTCGCGACTACAATAATATTTTGTCAGCCTAGACAGAATGAATATAAATAATCAGAGAATGGCCTTCGGAGGACAGACGGTGCTAGTAATCATCTTGGTGAGGCTGTGAGTGTTGGTCACATCTCTGGGCTCCACTAGAGTGTAGGTGGATGTGTGAGTTACAGCAACACTCTCAACTAACACAGTAGTCTGCAACACAGGCTTCGTCACAGTAACTGTAGAGGTTTCAGTCCATGTCTCAGTCTCTGTCACCTGCACGGTGTAGGCCTCCAGATAAGTGTGTTTCTGGTAGACAGTCTCCAGCACTGGTACACTCTCTATGGCGGTGATGTAGTTAGTGGCGGTGTTGATGAAGATATCCAGCTGGGTGTTCATCAGTGTGCTGGTGACAGTGTTGACTCTGATCAACGTCAGGGGTTCTGTTACCTCCACCAGCTGTACATCAGTTGCTTCCAAGTATACAGCTGCACCCGTCACAGTCTCCAGCGTCACGCTGGTCACGGAAACAACACTGCTTTGCAGAACAGTGTTGAGGATGATCTGGTAAACAGGAAACGGCTCTTCCAATCCTTGGATCTCTGTGGCCTTCATCGACTCATCCTGATACAGCACCTTCTGAGACACGGGACAAACTAGCGGTCGTGGCTTGTAGTAGAGAGCAGCAGCCAACTGCACGAGCAACAGCACACAGATCACAGTCTTAGACATGTTGGAGTGTTGTTGATACTTCAACGTCTGAGAGAAGTGTGAATAAGCTCACAGGCGCGAGCCTTTTATACCCGTTACACGAGTGAAGTAGTGGTGGCAGTAGTAGTAGTAGTAGTAGTAGTAGTAGTAGTAGTAATGTCATTGGTGATGGGGGAAGCAGAAGTTTATTGAAAAATGGTATGGTGATACCAGTAAGATTTGGAAAAAAGACACTAATGTATAGTTCAGGATGAATATCAAATGGTATACAATACCGACAGGTTGGTAGATAAGACACATAGGCAACAATTAGGCAACTTTTTTCCGAAACGTTTCGCCTACACAGTAGGCTTCTTCAGTCGAGTACAGAAAGTAGGCAGGAGCAGTAGAGATGTGAAGACGATGTAATCAGTCCATCACCCTTGGACAACTTTTTCAAGTGAGAATTGTTTGATCTGAGAGAGACCTCTCAGTGGCTGCATTCTCACTACTACTACTCTGCACCTCTCCTTCGGACAATATTTAAGTCTCAGTACTGTCGCTTGATCTTCAGTTAGTTCCAGACTTTGGAACTGAACTTCTCCAGGCTGAGGGACTGACAACCTCAAATCTACGACTTCAAGGGTGATGGACTGATTACATCGTCTTCACATCTCTACTGCTCCTGCCTACTTTCTGTACTCGACTGAAGAAGCCTATTGTGTAGGCGAAACGTTTCGGAATAAAGTTGCCTAAATGTTGCCTATGTGTCTTACCTACCACAGTTCAGGATATTTATTAGAAGGGAACGTTTCGCCACGATGGCTTCTTCATTAGCACTGCAGAAGCCGATGAACATCAAAATGGTATACAATACCGACAGGTTGTTAGGTAAGACACATATGCAACAGTTAGACAACTTTATTCCGAAACGTTTCGCCTACACAGTAGGCTTCTTCAGTCGAATACAGAAATTAGGCAGGAACAGTAGAGATGTGAAGACGATGTAATCAGTCCATCACCCTTGAAGTCGTAGAATTTGAGGTTGTCAGTCCCTCAGCCTGGAGCAGTTCAGTTCCAAAGTCTGGAACTGAAGATCAAGCGACAGTTCCTGACTATGGAACTGAACTGCTCCAGGCTGAGGGACTGATAACCTCAATTTCTACGACTTCAAGGGTGATGGACTGATTACATCGTCTTCACATCTCTACTGTTCCTGCCTAATTTCTGTATTCGACTGAAGAAGCCTACTGTGTAGGCGAAACGTTTCGGAATAAAGTTGTCTAACTGTTGCATATGTGTCTTACCTAACACACTGCAGAAGCCACTCATAGCGAAACGTTTCTTCTAATGAATGTCTTTTTCCACAGCTAATAGTATCTCCATCTTTCAATAAACATCCCTCAAGGGGTTCGAAACCACGAAGTCAGGTTCCTGGAAAATCGCTACACACTATATATATATTTTTTTCAAGCTAGACAATAACATTTTATGCAAATTTGTTTAGAATATACAACACCCACTAAGTAATAATGAGTAGGAAAGAGGAGAGGAATGAGACACTCGTGCAACGTTTGGATACTTTTATTTAAAACATAAGCACTGCAGCAGCCTAGTGGCCCATGCTAGGCAGGTCCAGCTCACACCTACCCATTTCATCCGCCAGTGGCTGTATCAATCCAATACAGAGAAAACGGTGGAAGATGTGAAAATGAAGTTTAAGGTAAATCAGTCTTTCAGCCTTGACAAAAATACTTCAAATCTCATCACATATTCCACAATTTTTATATCCACTGGACTAACAAAGCCGTTAGTAAGTTTATTTAGGTATAGGTATACGTAAGTATAATTATTATACATAGCGCAGAACAACCACTGCGAAAATCATGAAAGGTCTTGCAATTTCATTCTTTTTTCACAGTGGTTGTCCTGCATATTGTGATATCACCTGTCTACTGTGATCTTATTGCATTATACATCATGTAAATTACCTTGGGCAACCCATACAAGTCAAGAGTGACTTACTTCCTCAGGGGTCCTTGGTGGGCGAAACGTATCCACAATCAAGATGTGCAAATGTTGCACAAGAGCAACATTTATGTAAAGTAAAAGGACACAAGTGCAACTAATGTGACATTTTATTGTGGCAACGTTTCGCTCTCCAGGAGGTGCATAAGTGTTCGCAATAAAGCTAATAGAATCCTTGGCTTCATATCAAGAAGCATAAATAATAGGAGTCCTCAGGTTGTTCTTCAACTCTATACATCCTTGGTTAGGCCTCATTTAGATTATGCTGCACAGTTTTGGTCACCGTATTACAGAATGGATATAAATTCTCTGGAAAATGTACAAAGGAGGATGACAAAGTTGATCCCACGAATCAGAAACCTTCCCTATGAGGATAGACTAAGGGCCCTGAAACTGCACTCTCTAGAAAGACGTAGAATTAGGGGGGATATGATTGAGGTGTATAAATGGAAGACAGGAATAAATAAAGGGGATGTAAATAGTGTGCTGAAAATATCTAGCCTAGACAGGACTCGCAGCAATGGTTTTAAGTTGGAAAATTTCAGATTCAGGAAGGATATAGGAAAGTACTGGTTTGGTAATAGAGTTGTGGATGAGTGGAACAAACTCCCAAGTACCGTTATAGAGGCCAGAACGTTGTGTAGCTTTAAAAATAGGTTGGATAAATACATGAGTGGATGCGGGTGGGTGTGAGTTAGACCTGATAGCTTGAGCTACCAGGTCGGTTGCCGTGTTCCTCCCTTAAGTCAATGTGACCTGACCTGACTAGGTTGGGTGCATTGGCTTAAGCCGGTAGGAGACTTGGACCTGCCTCGCATGGGCCAGTAGGCCTTCTGCAGTGTTCCATCGTTCTTATGTTCTTAATGTGACATTTTATTGTGGCAACGTTTCGCTCTCCAGGAGCTTTGTCAAGCTGTAACGACTTGACAAAGCTCCTGGAGAGCGAAACTTGAAGCCAAACATGATGCCTTAAGCTGTATTGATAACTTAGTTACACAGAACACTCTTTCACAAATTATTTACGTTGATGGTTCTGTTCACCAGTCCACTGGTGCAGCTGGTAGTGCTGTTGTCATACACTGGTGCAGCTGGTAGTGCTGCTGTCATACACTGGTGCAGCTGGTAGTGCTGCTGTCATACACTGGTGCAGCTGGTAGTGCTGCTGTCATACACTGGTGCAGCTGGTAGTGCTGCTGTCATACACTGGTGCAGCTGGTAGTGCTGTTGTCATACACTGGTGCAGCTGGTAGTGCTGCTGTCATACACTGGTGCAGCTGGTAGTGCTGCTGTCATACACTGGTGCAGCTGGTAGTGCTGCTGTTGTCATACACTGGTGCAGCTGGTAGTGCTGCTGTTGTCATACACTGGTGCAGCTGGTAGTGCTGCTGTCATACACTGGTGCAGCTGGTAGTGCTGCTGTCATACACTGGTGCAGCTGGTAGTGCTGCTGTCATACACTGGTGCAGCTGGTAGTGCTGCTGTCATACACTGGTGCAGCTGGTAGTGCTGTCATACACTGGTGCAGCTGGTAGTGCTGCTGTCATACACTGGTGCAGCTGGTAGTGCTGCTGTCATACACTGGTGCAGCTGGTAGTGCTGCTGTTGTCATACACTGGTGCAGCTGGTAGTGCTGCTGTTGTCATACACTGGTGCAGCTGGTAGTGCTGCTGTCATACACTGGTGCAGCTGGTAGTGCTGCTGTCATACACTGGTGCAGCTGGTAGTGCTGCTGTCATACACTGGTGCAGCTGGTAGTGCTGCTGTTGTCATACACTGGTGCAGCTGGTAGTGCTGCTGTTGTCATGCACTGGTGCAGCTGGTAGTGCTGCTGTTGTCATACACTGGTGCAGCTGGTAGTGCTGCTGTTGTCATACACTGGTGCAGCTGGTAGTGCTGCTGTTGTCATGCACTGGTGCAGCTGGTAGTGCTGCTTTTGTCATGCATTGGTGCAGCTGGTAGTGCTGCTGTCATGCACTGGTACAGCTGGTAGTGCTGCTGTCATGCACTGGTGCAGCTGGTAGTGCAGCTGTTGTCATACACTGGTGCAGCTGGTAGTTCTGTTGTCATACACTGGTGCAGCTGGTAGTGCAGCTGTTGTCATACACTGGTGCAGCTGGTAGTGCAGCTGTTGTCATACACTGGTGCAGCTGTTAGTGCTGCTGTTGTCATGCACTGGTGCAGCTGGTAGTGCTGCTGCCATACACTGGTGCAGCTGGTAGTGCTGCTGTTGTCATACACTGGTGCAGCTGGTAGTGCTGCTGTTGTCATACACTGGTGCAGCTGGTAGTGCTGTAATACACTGGTGCAGCTGGTAGTGCTGCTGTCATACACTGGTGCAGCTGGTAGTGCTGCTGTTGTCATGCACTGGTGCAACTGGTAGTGCTGCTGTTGTCATACACTGGTGCAGCTGGTAGTGCAGCTGTTGTCATACACTGGTGCAGCTGGTAGTGCTGCTGTTGTCATACACTGGTGCAGCTGGTAGTGCTGCTGTTGTCGTACACTGGTGCAGCTAGTAGTGCTGCTGTTGTCATACACTGGTGCAGCTGGTAGTGCAGCTGTTGTCATACACTGGTGCAGCTGGTAGTGCAGCTGTCATACACTGGTGCAGCTGGTAGTGCTGCTGTTGTCATACACTGGTGCAGCTGGTAGTGCTGCTGTTGTCATACACTGGTGCAGCTGGTAGTGCAGCTGTTGTCATACACTGGTGCAGCTGGTTGTGCTGCTGTCATACACTGGTGCAGCTGGTAGTGCAGCTGTTGTCATACACTGGTGCAGCTGGTAGTGCTGCTGTTGTCATACACTGGTGCAGCTGGTAGTGCTGCTGTTGTCATACACTGGTGCAGCTGGTTGTGCTGCTGTTGTCATACACTGGTGCAGCTGGTAGTGCTGCTGTTGTCATACACTGGTGCAGCTGGTAGTGCTGCTGTTGTCATACACTGGTGCAGCTGGTAGTGCTGCTGTCATAGACTGGTGCAGCTGGTAGTGCAGCTGTTGTCATACACTGGTGCAGCTGGTAGTGCTGTCATACACTGGTGCAGCTGGTTGTGCTGCTGTTGTCATACACTGGTGCAGCTGGTAGTGCTGCTGTTGTCATACACTGGTGCAGCTGGTAGTGCTGCTGTTGTCATACACTGGTGCAGCTGGTAGTGCTGCTGTCATACACTGGTGCAGCTGGTAGTGCTGCTGTTGTCATACACTGGTGCAGCTGGTTGTGCTGCTGTTGTCATACACTGGTGCAGCTGGTAGTGCTGCTGTTGTCATACACTGGTGCAGCTGGTAGTGCTGCTGTTGTCATACACTGGTGCAGCTGGTAGTGCTGCTGTCATACACTGGTGCAGCTGGTAGTGCAGCTGTTGTCATACACTGGTGCAGCTGGTAGTGCTGCTGTTGTCATACACTGGTGCAGCTGGTAGTGCTGCTGTTGTCATACACTGGTGCAGCTGGTAGTGCTGCTGTTGTCATGCACTGGTGCAGCTGGTAGTGCTGTCATACACTGGTGCAGCTGGTAGTGCTGCTGTTGTCATACACTGGTGCAGCTGGTAGTGCAGCTGTTGTCATACACTGGTGCAGCTGGTTGTGCTGCTGTTGTCATACACTGGTGCAGCTGGTAGTGCAGCTGTTGTCATACACTGGTGCAGCTGGTTGTGCTGCTGTTGTCATACACTGGTGCAGCTGGTAGTGCTGTTGTCATACACTGGTGCAGCTGGTAGTGCTGCTGTTGTCACACACTGGTGCAGCTGGTTGTGCTGCTGTCATACACTGGTGCAGCTGGTAGTGCAGTTGTCATACACTGGTGCAGCTGGTAGTGCAGCTGTTGTCATACACTGGTGCAGCTGGTAGTGCTGCTGTTGTCATACACTGGTGCAGCTGGTAGTGCTGCTGTTGTCATACACTGGTGCAGCTGGTAGTGCTGCTGTTGTCATACACTGGTGCAGCTGGTAGTGCTGCTGTTGTCATGCACTGGTGCAGCTGGTAGTGCAGCTGTTGTCATGCACTGGTGCAGCTGGTAGTGCTGCTGTTGTCATGCACTGGTGCAGCTGGTAGTGCTGCTGTTGTCATACACTGGTGCAGCTGGTAGTGCTGTTGTCATACACTGGTGCAGCTGGTAGTGCTGCTGTTGTCATGCACTGGTGCAGCTGGTAGTGCAGCTGTTGTCATACACTGGTGCAGCTGGTAGTGCTGCTGTTGTCATACACTGGTGCAGCTGGTAGTGCTGTTGTCATACACTGGTGCAGCTGGTAGTGCTGCTGTTGTCATACACTGGTGCAGCTGGTAGTGCTGCTGTTATCATACACTGGTGCAGCTGGTAGTGCTGTTGTCATGCACTGGTGCAGCTGGTAGTGCTGCTGTTGTCATGCACTGGTGCAGCTGGTAGTGCTGCTGTTGTCATACACTGGTGCAGCTGGTAGTGCAGCTGTTGTCATGCACTGGTGCAGCTGGTAGTGCAGCTGTTGTCATACACTGGTGCAGCTGGTAGTGCTGCTGTCATACACTGGTGCAGCTGGTAGTGCTGCTGTCATACACTGGTGCAGCTGGTAGTGCTGCTGTTGTCATACACTGGTGCAGCTGGTAGTGCTGCTGTTGTCATACACTGCTGCAGCTGGTAGTGCTGCTGTTGTCATACACTGGTGCAGCTGGTAGTGCTGCTGTCATGCACTGGTGCAGCTGGTAGTGCTGTCATGCACTGGTGCAGCTGGTAGTGCTGTCATACACTTGTGCAGCTGGTAGTGCTGCTGTTGTCATACACTGGTGCAGCTGGTAGTGCAGCTGTTGTCATACACTGGTGCAGCTGGTAGTGCTGCTGTTGTCATACACTGGTGCAGCTGGTAGTGCTGTTGTTGTCATGCACTGGTGCAGCTGGTAGTGCAGCTGTTGTCATACACTGGTGCAGCTGGTAGTGCTGCTGTTGTCATACACTGGTGCAGCTGGTAGTGCTGTCATACACTGGTGCAGCTGGTAGTGCAGCTGTTGTCATACACTGGTGCAGCTGGTAGTGCAGCTGTTGTCATACACTGGTGCAGCTGGTAGTTCTGCTGTTGTCATACACTGGTGCAGCTGGTAGTGCTGCTGTTTCAAATCTCTGCACAAAATTCAATTTAAACCAGCAAATAATAGAGCCTACTAGACTGGAGAATACACTAGACCTCATCTTCACTAACAATGATGATCTGATAAGAAATATCACCATATCAAAAACAATATACTCAGATCACAACATAATTGATGTTCAGACATGTATGCGTGGAGCCCCAGACCGACATAATGAGACTAGTCACGAGGGAGCATTCACCAAATTCAACTTCAATAACAAAAACAAAGTGGGACCAAGTAAACCAAGTCCTAACCGATATAAGCTGGGAAGATATACTAAGCAACACAGACCCCAACTTATGCCTAGAACAGATTAACTCGGTGGCACTCGATGTATGCACAAGGCTTATTCCTCTAAGAAAAAGGAGGAGTAGATGTAAAACAGAAAGAGACAGGCGCTCCCTTTACAGGCGACGGAAAAGAATAACAGAGCGGCTAAAAGAGGTCAATATATCTGAAATGCGTAGGGAGACACTGGTCAGAGAAATAGCAAGCATCGAACTTAAGCTAAAAGAATCCTTTAGGAGTCAGGAATCGCGGGAAGAACTAAAAGCCTTAAATGAAATCGAAAGAAACCCAAAGTATTTCTTCTCCTATGCCAAATCAAAATCGAGAACAACGTCCAGTATTGGGCCCCTACTTAAACAAGATGGGTCCTACACAGATGACAGCAAGGAAATGAGTGAGCTACTCAAGTCCCAATATGACTCAGTTTTTAGCAAGCCGCTAACCAGACTGAGAGTCGAAGATCAAAATGAATTTTTTATGAGAGAGCCACAAAATTTGATTAACACAAGCCTATCCGATGTTATCCTGACGCCAAATGACTTCGAACAGGCGATAAATGACATGCCCATGCACTCTGCCTCAGGGCCAGACTCATGGAACTCTGTGTTCATCAAGAACTGCAAGAAGCCCCTATCACGAGCCTTTTCCATCCTATGGAGAGGGAGCATGGACACGGGGGTCGTCCCACAGTTACTAAAAACAACAGACATAGCCCCACTCCACAAAGGGGGCAGTAAAGCAACAGCAAAGAACTACAGACCAATAGCACTAACATCCCATATCATAAAAATCTTCGAAAGGGTCCTAAGAAGCAAGATCACCACCCATCTAGAAACCCATCAGTTACACAACCCAGGGCAACATGGGTTTAGAACAGGTCGCTCCTGTCTGTCTCAACTATTGGACCACTACGACAAGGTCCTAAATGCACTAGAAGACAAAAAGAATGCAGATGTAATATATACAGACTTTGCAAAAGCCTTCGACAAGTGTGACCATGGCGTAATAGCGCACAAAATGCGTGCTAAAGGAATAACAGGAAAAGTCGGTCGATGGATCTATAATTTCCTCACTAACAGAACACAGAGAGTAGTCGTCAACAGAGTAAAGTCCGAGGCAGCTACGGTGAAAAGCTCTGTTCCACAAGGCACAGTATTCGCTCCCATCTTGTTCCTCATCCTTATATCCGACATAGACAAGGATGTCAGCCACAGCACCGTGTCTTCCTTTGCAGATGACACCCGAATCTGCATGACAGTGTCATCCATTGCAGACACTGCAAAGCTCCAGGCGGACATCAACCAAATCTTTCAGTGGGCTGCAGAAAACAATATGAAGTTCAACGATGAGAAATTTCAATTACTCAGATATGGTAAACATGAGGAAATTAAATCTTCATCAGAGTACAAAACAAATTCTGGCCACAACATAGAGCGAAACACCAACGTCAAAGACCTGGGAGTGATCATGTCGGAGGATCTCACCTTCAAGGACCATAACATTGTATCAATCGCATCTGCTAGAAAAATGACAGGATGGATAATGAGAACCTTCAAAACTAGGGAGGCCAAGCCCATGATGACACTCTTCAGGTCACTTGTTCTATCTAGGCTGGAATATTGCTGCACACTAACAGCACCTTTCAAGGCAGGTGAAATTGCCGACCTAGAAAATGTACAGAGAACTTTCACGGCGCGCATAACGGAGATAAAACACCTCAATTATTGGGAGCGCTTGAGGTTCCTAAACCTGTATTCCCTGGAACGCAGGAGGGAGAGATACATGATTATATACACCTGGAAAATCCTAGAGGGACTAGTACCGAACTTGCACACGAAAATCACTCACTACGAAAGCAAAAGACTTGGCAGACGATGCACCATCCCCCCAATGAAAAGCAGGGGTGTCACTAGCACGTTAAGAGACCATACAATAAGTGTCAGGGGCCCGAGACTGTTCAACTGCCTCCCAGCACACATAAGGGGGATTACCAACAGACCCCTGGCAGTCTTCAAGCTGGCACTGGACAAGCACCTAAAGTCAGTTCCGGATCAGCCGGGCTGTGGCTCGTACGTTGGTTTGCGTGCAGCCAGCAGCAACAGCCTGGTTGATCAGGCTCTGATCCACCAGGAGGCCTGGTCACAGACCGGGCCGCGGGGGCGTTGACCCCCGGAACTCTCTCCAGGTAAACTCCAGGTAATAAACTGGTGCAGCTGGTAGTGCTGCTGTCATACACTGGTGCAGCTGGTAGTGCTGCTGTTGTCATGCACTGGTGCAGCTGGTAGTGCTGCTGTCATACACTGGTGCAGCTGGTAGTGCTGCTGTTGTCATACACTGGTGCAGCTGGTAGTGCTGCTGTTGTCATACACTGGTGCAGCTGGTAGTGCTGTCATACACTGGTGCAGCTGGTAGTGCTGCTATCATACACTGGTGCAGCTGGTAGTGCTGCTGTCATGCACTGGTGCAGCTGGTAGTGCTGCTGTCATACACTGGTGCAGCTGGTAGTGCTGCTGTTGTCATACACTGGTGCAGCTGGTAGTGCTGCTGTTGTCATACACTGGTGCAGCTGGTTGTGCTGCTGTTGTCATACACTGGTGCAGCTGGTAGTGCTGCTGTTGTCATACACTGGTGCAGCTGGTAGTGCAGCTGTTGTCATACACTGGTGCAGCTGGTAGTGCTGCTGTCATACACTGGTGCAGCTGGTAGTGCTGCTGTCATACACTGGTGCAGCTGGTAGTGCAGCTGTTGTCATACACTGGTGCAGCTGGTAGTGCAGCTGTTGTCATACACTGGTGCAGCTGGTTGTGCTGCTGTCATCATACACTGGTGCAGCTGGTAGTGCTGCTGTTGTCATACACTGGTGCAGCTGTTGTCATACACTGGTGCAGCTGGTAGTGCTGCTGTTGTCATACACTGGTGCAGCTGGTTGTGCTGCTGTCATACACTGGTGCAGCTGGTAGTGCTGCTGTCATACACTGGTGCAGCTGGTAGTGCTGCTGTCATACAGTGGTGCAGCTGGTAGTGCAGCTGTTGTCATACACTGGTGCAGCTGGTAGTGCTGTTGTTGTCATGCACTGGTACAGCTGGTAGTGCAGCTGTTGTCATACACTGGTGCAGCTGGTAGTGCTGCGGTCATACACTGGTGCAGCTGGTAGTGCAACTGTTGTCATACACTGGTGCAGCTGGTAGTGCTGCTGTCATGCACTGGTGCAGCTGGTAGTGCTGCTGTCATACACTGGTGCAGCTGGTAGTGCTGCTGTTGTCATACACTGGTGCAGCTGGTAGTGCTGCTGTTGTCATACACTGGTGCAGCTGGTAGTGCTGCTGTTGTCATACACTGGTGCAGCTGGTAGTGCTGCTGTCATACACTGGTGCAGCTGGTAGTGCTGCTGTTGTCATACACTGGTGCAGCTGGTAGTGCTGCTGTTGTCATACACTGGTGCAGCTGGTAGTGCTGCTGTTGTCATACACTGGTGCAGCTGGTAGTGCTGCTGTCATACACTGGTGCAGCTGGTAGTGCTGCTGTTGTCATGCACTGGTGCAGCTGGTAGTGCTGCTGTTGTCATACACTGGTGCAGCTGGTAGTGCTGCTGTTGTCATACACTGGTGCAGCTGGTAGTGCTGCTGTTGTCATACACTGGTGCAGCTGGTAGTGCTGCTGTCATACACTGGTGCAGCTGGTAGTGCTGCTGTTGTCATACACTGGTGCAGCTGGTAGTGCTGCTGTTGTCATACACTGGTGCAGCTGGTAGTGCTGCTGTTGTCATACACTGGTGCAGCTGGTAGTGCTGCTGTCATACACTGGTGCAGCTGGTAGTGCTGCTGTTGTCATACACTGGTGCAGCTGGTAGTGCTGCTGTTGTCATACACTGGTGCAGCTGGTAGTGCTGTTGTCATACACTGGTGCAGCTGGTAGTGCTGTTGTCATACACTGGTGCAGCTGGTAGTGCTGCTGTTGTCATACACTGGTGCAGCTGGTAGTGCAGCTGTTGTCATGCACTGGTGCAGCTGGTAGTGCTGCTGTTGTCATACACTGGTGCAGCTGGTAGTGCTGCTGTCATACAGAGTGATGGCTCTCAAATAAATTGGAGCACGCATCAATAACTGGGCCTCTACCCTTCAGACAGAACTGTTTGCCATACTTCTTGCACTCAAATGCGTCCATGTATCTAAAGTTGACACTTTAATTGTAACTGATTCTCTGTCATCCATAAATGTTCTCAACTCATTAAGTATAAATTGTGGCATGCTTGTGTCAGAAGCCAGACATAGGTATGGTAAGATTGTGGACAGTGGAGTCAGAGTGCACATGCTGTGGATTCCATCTCACATTGGTCTTCAGATGCATGATAGAACTGATAAATTGGCTAAGCTGTATGTTGTCGAAGAGGGAGTAGATTACAATCTTGGCTTGTCAGTTGAGAACAATAATACGAAAAGAACTTCATTGAACTTTATTGACTTAAGACTTAGGGAGATTGACACAAGTCAATCTATCATCATTCCATCATGCAGGAAGAGCCACATGTCTATGGTGCATCCAACAAGATAAGCAGACTCTTGGATGTCACTACCGCCCGGCTACGGCTGGGTTAGAAGCACCGCCCGGCTCCGGCTGGGTTACAAGTATATATGGCAGGTTAAATCACCACCACCAGATGTAGACCAAACGAAATGTAAACTTTGCCAGATGGACTACTGTCACACCTTGCGTCATTATGTACTGGAGTGCGATCAAATTAATGAATTTAGAGACAACTCACTCAGAAATGTTCAAGAAATGGCTAAGTATTTTATCCACAGTGGTATATTACAGACCATTCTGGAGAAATACCCTGAATTTGCTAACTGTAAATAATGCATTACCATGTGTGTGTGTGTGTGTGTGTGTGTGTGTGTGTGTTAGTTACCATTTTGTCCTAGGCACATGTCGAGTAGACACTAGGCCTGTTATGTGTGTTACTTAGTTGTGTGTGTGTGTGTGTGTGTGTGTGTGTGTGTGTGTGTGTGTGTGTGTGTGTGTGTGTGTGTGTGTGTGTGTGTGTGTGTGTGTGTGTGTGTGTGTGTGCGCGCGCGTGCTCGCTAGTGTGGGTGTATGACCCACTTAATATTTGCATTTATAACTCATTACAATTGTGACCAGGTGTGGACGTATCAGTGGTTCATTACTTTGTAATTTGTTGATGACTGTAACCATGTATAGGAGTGAGGCTGATTCATTACCTCTGTAACTTGCCATGATTGTGACCAGATCTACCTGGAGTTCATTACCTTTGTAACTAGTTCAGCTATCATAACTTTGGGGTCCAGTCCCTGGACCCATTATGTACCTTTGTAATCTTTTGACTACCACCCACAGGATGGGTGTGGGGTGACTACCACCCACAGGATGGGTATGGGGTGACTACCGCCCACAGGATGGGTATGGGGTGACTACCGCCCACAGGATGGGTATGGGGTGGCTACCGCCCACAGGATGGGTATGGGGTGACTACCGCCCACAGGATGGGTATGGGGTGACTACCGCCCACAGGATGGGTATGGGGTGACTACCGCCCACAGGATGGGTATGGGGTGACTACCGCCCACAGGATGGGTATGGGGTGACTACCGCCCACAGGATGGGTATGGGGTGACTACCGCCCACAGGATGGGTATGGGGTGACTACCGCCCACAGGATGGGTATGGGGTGACTACCGCCCACAGGATGGGTATGGGGTGACTACCACCCACAGGATGGGTATGGGGTGACTACCGCCCACAGGATGGGTATGGGGTGACTACCGCCCACAGGATGGGTATGGGGTGACTACCGCCCACAGGATGGGTATGGGGTGACTACCGCCCACAGGATGGGTATGGGGTGACTACCGCCCACAGGATGGGTATGGGGTGACTACCGCCCACAGGATGGGTATGGGGTGACTACCGCCCACAGGATGGGTATGGGGTGACTACCGCCCACAGGATGGGTATGGGGTGACTACCGCCCACAGGATGGGTATGGGGTGACTACCGCCCACAGGATGGGTATGGGGTGACTACCGCCCACAGGATGGGTATGGGGTGACTACCGCCCACAGGATGGGTATGGGGTGACTACCGCCCACAGGATGGGTATGGGGTGACTACCGCCCACAGGATGGGTATGGGGTGACTACCGCCCACAGGATGGGTATGGGGTGACTACCGCCCACAGGATGGGTATGGGGTGACTACCGCCCACAGGATGGGTATGGGGTGACTACCGCCCACAGGATGGGTATGGGGTGACTACCGCCCACAGGATGGGTATGGGGTGACTACCGCCCACAGGATGGGTATGAGGTGACTACCGCCCACAGGATGGGTATGGGGTGACTACCGCCCACAGGATGGGTATGGGGTGACTACCGCCCACAGGATGGGTATGGGGTGACTACCGCCCACAGGATGGGTATGAGGTGACTACCGCCCACAGGATTGGTATGGGGTGACTACCGCCCACAGGATGGGTATGAGGTGACTACCGCCCACAGGATGGGTATGAGGTGACTACCGCCCACAGGATGGGTATGGGGTGACTACCGCCCACAGGATGGGTATGGGGTGACTACCGCCCACAGGATGGGTATGGGGTGACTACCGCCCACAGGATGGGTATGGGGTGACTACCGCCCACAGGATGGGTATGGGGTGACTACCGCCCACAGGATGGGTATGGGGTGACTACCGCCCACAGGATGGGTATGGGGTGCATAATAAAGATATTAAACTAAAATAGGTTCGATAATGTTAAATATAAATAAATTTTTCCTCTTTTTTGTTATAGATGGGTATTGTATGGAGCTATATTGAGATAGATATTAGAAGGCGGAGAATGATTAATTCACTTAGTATCTACTATGCCTGGTCACAGACCGGGCCGCGGGGGCGTTGACCCCCGGAACTCTCTCCAGGTAAACTCCAGGTATGCTAATATATGGAGCTCTAGAAATAAGATAGATCAAGTTAGGTTAATTGCATATGCAGAAGATACTGATGTTAAAAATGGTATAATATACCGACAAGTTGATAAGATAAGAGATAAGATTTCGTTCGGATTTTTAACCCCGGAGGGTTAGCCACCCAGGATAACCCAAGAAAGTCAGTGCGTCATCGAGGACTGTCTAACTTATTTCCATTGTGGTCCTTAATCTTGTCCCCCAGGATGCGACCCACACCAGTCGACTAACACCCAGGTACCTATTTGCTGCTAGGTGAACAGGACAACAGGTGTAAGGAAACGTGTCGAAATGTTTCCACCCGCCGGGAATCGAACCCGGGCCCTCCGTGTGTGAAGCGGGAGCTTTAGCCACCAGGCCACCGGGCCCTGAATTTCTTCAGTCAAATACAGAATGGACTGTAGACAGCAGAAGTGACGCAGTATAGATGATGTAATCAGTCCATCAAACTCGGAGGTAAGACACATAGGCAACTTTATTCCGAAACGTTTCGCCTACACAGTAGGCTTCTTCAATCGAATACAGAAAGTAGGCAGGAACAGTAGAGATGTGAAGACGATGTCATCAGTCCATCACCCTTGAAGTCGTAGATTTAAGGTTATCAGTCCCTCAGCCTGTACTCGACTGAAGAAGCCTACTGTGTAGGCGAAACGTTTCGGAATAAAGTTGCCTAACTGTTGCCTATGTGTCTTACCTAACAACCTGTCGGTATTGTATACCGTTTCGATATTCAACCTCGTAGGAATACGAATAAATAGTTTAGAAGACACAAGTTGATACACATACTTGTGTAACATTTGGGAAACTTTATTCTGGAAACGTTTCGCCAACCAGTGGTTTCGTCAGTCCGATACAAAGAAAAGCGGTGGAAAATGAGTAGTAGTCGAGGGTAATCAGTCCCTCAGCCAGCATAGAGATGATGTGTTGATGTATATAGTTCTTCTGTCTTCCAATTATGTCCTGGAATTTGTATTGACAAAGCTACTGGAGGGCGAAACGTCTACAATAAAGATATCCAGATGTTGCACATGTGTCTAATTTTCGCAATGTGTTTAGTTCACCAGTCTATCAAGACTGCAACAGTTTACCTGGAGTTTACCTGGAGAGAGTTTCGGGGGTCAACGCCCCCGCGGCCCGGTCTGTGACCAGGCCTCTTTATTGTTGAAACGTTTCGTCTGTTCTGCAGGCTTCTTTTATCAATGCAGAGGCGACTAATACTGCAGACAGCAGAAGCTACCTACAATATTTATCACCTCAGTATTCACTAAGAGAACTATACAGTACAGTCGAAATATTTCGGCAGTAGATACTCGGTTGTTGCACTTGTGTCTTATTCAACTACTTGTCCATATTGTATATCATTATTATGCCATTATAATGTAGTAATGTTGGTAGAATTACCAACATCTGCATCTGCTAGAAAAATGACAGGATGGATAATGAGAACCTTCAAAACTAGGGATGCCAAGCCCATGATGACACTCTTCAGGTCGCTTGTTCTATCTAGGCTGGAATATTGCTGCACACTAACAGCACTTTTCAAGGCAGGTGAAATTGCTGACCTAGAAAATGTACAGAGAACCTTCACGGCGCGCATAACTGCGATAAAACGTCTCAATTACTGGGAACTCTTGAAGTTCTCAACCTGTACTCACTGGAACATAGGCGGGAGAGAGAGAGATGATTATATACACTTGCAAAATCCTAGAGGGATTAGTACCAAATTTGCACACGAAAATCTCTCCATATGAAAGCAAAAGACTCGGCAGATGATGCAACATCCCCCCAATGAAAAGCAGGGGCGCCACTAGCACGATAAGAGACAACACAGTAAGTGTCAGGGGCTCAATACTGTTCAACTGCCTCACAGCATACATAAGGGGGATTACCAATAGGCCCCTGGATGTCTTCAGGAAGGCGCTGGACAGGCACCTAAAGTCAGTACCTGACCAGCCGGGCTGTGGTTCGTACGTCGAGTTGCGTGCGGCCAACAGTAATAGCCTGGTTGATCAGGCCCTGATCCACCACGAGGCCTGGTGACAGACCGGGCCGCAGGGGCGTTGACCCCTGAAACCCTCTCCAGGTAGGTAAAAGGATACATGTGGAAATGAGATGTTTTACTGTGGCAACATAACCTCATAAGGATGTACTCATGTGGCGGTTACTGTGGCAACATAACCTCATAAGGATGTACTCATGTGGCGGTTACTGTGGCAACATAACCTCATAAGTATGTACTCGTGTGGCGGACAGCATAGAAGGCTACACTGGTATTACAATCCAGCTGATCTGAGTGTAGACGTGGTAGGTATCGTGATTAAGGTCCCAGGACCGTGGATCAGGACCCAGGATCGTGATCAAGGTCCCAGGACCGTGGATCAGGACCCAGGATCGTGATCAAGGTCCCAGGACCGTGGATCAGGACCCAGGATCGTGATCAAGGTCCCAGGACCGTGGATCAGGACCTAGGATCGTGATCAAGGTCCCAGGACCGTGGATCAGGACCCAGGATCGTGATCAAGGTCCCAGGACCGTGGATCAGGACCCAGGATCGTGATCAAGGTCCCAGGACCGTGGATCAGGACCCAGGATCGTGATCAAGGTTCCAGGACCGTGGATCAGGACCCAGGATCGTGATCAAGGTCCCAGGACGTTTTTTAATATGTCCTAGTGTTTACTCGCGTGTTTTTCTAAGCCAATTTTAGAAAGAGTTGCTGGAAGCTGACAGCTGGACTGGAGTAGATCAGGGAAGAATTTCAAGAAGAGAAGTTGCCGTTATTCCCATACCATCTATTGCATTTTGTCAGAACACCGAAGACGATGGATATTTTATGTATGGAATACCCGGACCTCCTTAAATGAGACAACTGTGCAACATTTAGGTATTATTCTGGAGAAGTTTCGCCAGCTAGTGTGTGTGTGTGTGTGTGTGTGTGTGTGTGTGTGTGTGTGTGTGTGTGTGTGTGTGTGTGTGTGTGTGTGTAACTCAACGATCAATATTTGCACCAATAACTCATTACAGTTGTGACCGGGTGTGGAAGTGTGAATTGCTCATTACACTATAATTTGTTCATGATTGTAGCCATGTATAAACGTAAGTAACCATTCTTACAGAATTCATTACCTTTGTAACTTGTGAGCTCATTACCTTTGTACCTAGTTCAGTTATCAAAACTTTGGGGGCCCAGTCCCTGGACCCATTACGTACCTCTGTAATCTGTAAATACCTTTGTAACTTGTCATGATTGTGACCAGACCTACCTGGAGTTCATTACCTTTGTAAATTGTGAGTTCATTACCTCTGTAACTTGCTCAGCTATCAAAACTTTGGAGTCCAGTCCCTGGACCAATTATGTACCTCTGTAATCTTTTGACTACCGCCCACAGGATGGGTATGGGGTGCATAATAAACATATTAAACTAACTTAAACTAACAGCCAGTGGTTCTCAGTCAGCAGTCCCTCATCTTATAGGGATTACCTCTCACTCTTCTTTCACCGTTCTCTGAATTAGATTGAAGTGGCCACTAGTTGGCGAAATGTTTCCAGAATACACACACTTCTGGAATCTCTTCTCTGCCAACAGGCAGAGAAGAGATTCCAGAATAAAGATACCCAAACGTTGCACTAGATCCTCATATATCAACTCGTTGGTTTTCTAAACCATTTATTCAAATTTCTACTTAAAGCATAAAGTACAATCTCCGCAACATACATTTTACTTCGCAAATGTCTTCTATTAGTGTAATAGATTTTGGAAAAAAAAAAATTCTTGCATCTTCCCCCTGTTCATCTTTTCCTCTTAATTTTACTAATATTTTTTTTACCCACTTCTCAACTTGTTTACCAGTTTTGAAACCTGTTTCTTATGTTTTAAGTGGCCCCCCCCCACACAGACCCACACCAACGTCAGTTTGTTTCACAAAATACCCAAAATCTCAGCGTATTTACCCTAATCCCACCCACAGTTAAAGTTTCCCATATTACTGCTTACAAACTAGCTTTAACCTCTCAACAGGCCACTGACCACCCTCTGTACTGACACAGCTAAAGCTTTGACTCCCTGCTGTGACTAATGAGTTCCACCCCTCGCAAGCCTATACCTTTGATTAAGAAAGGGTCCCATATGTAAAATTTTGCCTCGGAATCCTCACACAACTTACCAAGTCGACTTTTTACCTCGATGACCCTGGATGGCCTTTCATTTCCGACCCTCATTCTAGGCAAAAAATGCATTCATATCACTGGTGTACTATACATTTCTTTAATAATTCCAATAATGTTTCTTAACATCCGCAGAGAGTTTCTCGCTTTTAGCATTCCTGACAATCTCCAGTACTCGGGGAAATAATGGGTTCATTCCCACTTTGTCTGGATAGAATTTATCGTCTCTATTAAGTTCATTTCACTATCAGGGAGACTCGCATCCCACTCTGCCTGTCTGTCGCAATGCATGATCCATATATCTCACCTGAATCTCTTTAACAAGAATAATCAGCTTGCCTTGTTTTTATTCGGTATTCGTTTCCGTCGTCCTTGTTCGCTGCTACATCGGTTACCTTTCATTTTTCTTTGAGCATTCAAAGTTGTCCGCAGTTACCAACTCTGCTCCATCATTCTTTCTGATTTTAAGCATGGATTCTTTCCTCTTCCCTGCTGATTAGCTTATTACATTATCCTCACCCTAGTTCACATGAGGACTATTACGAATCCTCTTGTTCTTCTTTATCCTTGTTACCTCCAACTCTACCTTCATCTGATGGTACAGCTGCTTCAACCAAAACCGTTGTTACACTGAACGCTCACTAACACGTCTTCACGGGACTCACTACTCGTGATGGTGACCGCTGTTGATAGCTTTTCACACCACGGAACGAGTGGGGGTTTGAACCTCATGACGAGTAGTCGTAAAACTCTAGGCCAGTGGTTTGTAATCATGTTATTACGATTTCTTCATAGTGTCTTTCAAAATTCTCTTTTGAAACAGTATCCTGTAAACGATGACTTCAAAAATACATATCCAGTACAAAAAAAAAAAAGAAAAAAAAAGATTCGTGCCAGCCAAACCCGTCCCACCGTAATTTTCCCAGAAACCTCGCTGGAGACAACAGTGTCCCCGTCCCCACTAATGACAAACGAGAGGTAGCTATTTTTAACATTCTTAATATATTTCCAGGAACCTCCTATATACTTCAGAGAACTGAACAAGGCAGAAAATTACAATACTTTGTACCTCGTAACTCCAAAGCCTTCCAGACTATGTGTTTCCCCACAATCCACTCAGATCAGTCAATTCAGAAATAGGCAAGTGCCCCTTACAGATTCACAGTTCTCACCAAGCACCTCTCCAGTTGTTTTAAACCATCAGCCTGTCTCATCAAGCACTAAACGATCTCAAGCCAGATTAATTATATCAGTAAGGAAGCAGCCATCAAGTTTTAACATCACTTCTCTGGCGCCTCACCACGCAAATAGTCGCTCTGTTAAATAACAAAAAAAGGCACAATACCGTGACTGGAACGATACACAAATAACCCGCACATAGAAGAGAGGAGCTTACGACGACGTTTCGGTCCGACTTGGACTTTGTAAATGGTCCAAGTCGGACCGAAACGTCGTCGTAAGCTCCTCTCTTCTATGTGCGGGTTATTTGTGAGTCGCTCTGTTGGGTAGCAAAGTCACTAATGACGTGAGTCTTCCAGTTCCAAGCAAAATTTATTTACTTCACTGAACTGTGCATCAATTACAGTATTTTTTTTTCTGTTTTAGGGGAAAGTAAATATAGACAGTTTTTGGATGGCCATGGGCTGACCCTCCAGTGCCGGTTTAACTAACCTTTATATGGCACGGGTTATGGCTCGAATATACACACGCCAAACCTCTCGGTCCCAGGAACATAACATGGCATTATGCAGAGGGTTTTAACTGTTCATCCTAGAATACTCACCATCAACATACACCTTACCAAAATCAACAGCATAAAACTTTTCATTACATTAGCTCCGGATAAAGGAGGATTATTATTATAATCAAAAAGAAGCGCTAAGCCACAAGGACTATACAGTGCTGCAGGGCAGGAAGGAAGCGAGGGCATCAGGTGGCAAAAGGGAGATGGATGAGTAATAGGTTACGGATAACAGCGGGGCAGTGGATGGTGAAAGGGTAAAGGGCAGCAAGAGACTGAACTAGAAAGGGCTGAGGGGAGTGTGAAAAGTATCATCAGAGTTTGTGGAGTAAATCAGTCGTTGTCAAGAAGTCAATGAGAGAGTCAGGATTAAAGGAGGGTCCATCAGCAAGAAGGGAAGGTAAAGAGAGAGTAGTAGAACGAAGACGACGTTGGAGGTAAATTCTGCGTGCTCGTTGATAGAGAGGGCAGTCTAACAGAATGTGGCTAATCGATACTGGAACTTGACACTGCTCACAGAGAGGAACAGAGTGCCTCTCCATGAGATACCCATGAGTAAGACGAGTGTGGCCAATGCGAAGGCGGGAGAGAGTGGTCTCCCAACCTCGGCACTGATGACAAGAAGACGGCCAGTAACCTATGCTCGGTTTAATAGAATGAAGTTTGTTACCGAGCAGAGTTGACCAACGTTGTTGCCAACGGGTGCGAAGGTGGGTAGCTATTGCAGCAAAATAGTCCAGAAATGGAACACCTCGATAGGAAATTGGTAGGTCATGTACTGCTGACCGCGCAGCAGTGTCTGCTTGTTCATTGCCCTGTACGTCGACATGACCAGGGACCCAACAAAAAACAATATCTTTATGTTTGGTAGAGATACGGCGTAGCCAAAGTTGGATACGGAGAACTAGGGGATGAGATGTATCAAATTTTCGTATAGCCTGTAGAGCACTAAGGGAGTCTGAGACTACTACAAATGATGACACAGGCATAGATGCAATACGAATAAGTGCTGCAAGAATGGCATACAGTTCAGCAGTAAAAATGGTAGCTGAAGATAGTAAATGTCCCCGCACGACGCTGTCCTGAAACACTGCTGCGAATCCGACGCCGTCTGAAGACTTAGAGCCATCTGTGTACACAGCGGTGGCATGAGAATGGGAGTGGAAGTGATCAAGAAAAAGAGAGCGGGAAGCCACCATAGGCAGTTGAGCTTTCGAGCAAGGGAGTGAGAAAGAACAGACCCGAACAGCTGGAACTTCCCAGGGGGGTAGGGAAAAGTGAGATGCTACATGAACATATAAAGGTGGTAACTGAAGGGAAGACAAGAGTGAATGTAGGCAAAGAGAAAAGGGATGGAGCAAACAGGGGCGGCGAACGAATAAAGGATGTCTACTAATATCGGTGACCATTCTATAAATGGAAGGATTGTGTAGATCGTGAGAGCGTACATAGTAGCGAAGGCAATGGGCATCACGGCGATCAGACAAGGATGAAACATTCGCTTCTGTATAGAGGCTCTCAACAGGGGAAGAGCGAAAAGCACCAAGGCACAAACGTAATCCTTGGTGATGGATAGAGTTAAGGCTAGAGAGAGTAGCAGGAGAGGCCGCGGAATAAATCTGGTCACCATAATCGAGTTTCGATAAAACGAGGGCTGAATGTAGGCGAAGCAGAGAAAGATGAGCAAGGGTTTTAAGAAGGTTTAGCCGGCTGTGACAAGTTGCCTTCAGAGAGGTTATGTGAGGTTTCCAGGATAACCGACGGTCAAAGAGAAGGCCTAAAAACCTGACTATCACGTTCGGGGATACGGGAGCCATAGAGATACAAAGGATGATCGGAGATAACAGAGCGTCTAGTGAAAGTAATTTGGTGAGTTTTGGTACTTGAAAATTTAAACCCATGCGTGGTGGCCCAAGTGGAAACACGGTCGACCGCATGCTGGAGAGAAACTGCAATAAGATGACAGTCAGCGCCTGCACAAGCAATAGCAAAGTCATCAACATAGAGTGATGACCAAATATTGGGTGGAAGAACAGAGGCCAAATCATTTATAGCAAGGAGAAAAAGTGTTGTGCTTAGAACACATCCCTGAGGGACACCTTCAGCTTGGACGAAGTCCGGGGAAAGAACATTATTGACTCGAACACGGAAATGTCTGTCAGTTAAAAAGTTCTTAAGGAAGGATGGTAGATTGCCTCGGAGGCCTAAGGAATGGGCCTGGGCCAAAATATTATACCTCCAAGTTGTGTCATATGCCTTCTCAAGGTCAAAAAATATGGCAATAACTGAGTGATTATTCGCAAAGGCATTACGAACATACGTATCCAAGCGTAGTAAGGGGTCTATGGTAGAACGACCCTTACGAAAGCCATATTGACTAGCGGAGAGACTGTTGTGTGTCTCTAAATACCACATTAAACGTCGATTTAAGAGACGTTCCATCACTTTGCAAACTGCACTAGTAAGAGCGATGGGGCGATAGTGGGAGGCATCATGTCCTGTAGTACCCGGTTTGCGGAAAGGGAGAATAATGGCAGATTTCCACAGCTGGGGAAGAACTCCTTGTGCCCAAATAAGATTGAAGAGGTGTAAGAGGACTACAAGGGCTGACCGATGTAAATGTTGTAACATACGAATATGAATATCGTCAGGCCCACCTGCCGATGATCGGCAAGCTGAGAGCGTTGCCTCCAGTTCTTGAAGTGTAAAAGGCACATTATACTGTTCTTCTCTGAGAGAAGAAAAGTCCAAGGGTACTAACTCTCTGGCAGACTTTGAGGAAAGAAACAAGGGGCATAGATGAAGCCCTCGGGAAATACAGACCAGATGTGTGCCAAATTCAATGGCAACGTCGAGAGGGTTTGCTACATCAACACCAGCGACCCGTAGAACAGGAGCCGGGTCAGGAGAGTATTTACCACTCAATTTCCTCACTTTTTTCCAGACTGCACTCATAGAAGAAGCAGAGGTGATCGTGGAAACATAGTCTCGCCAACAAGTGTGTTTAGCTTCACGGATGACACGGCGAGCGATCGCACACTTCTGCTTAAAATCAGGAAGTCTCTCAGCGGTTCTATTGTACCGGTACCTGCCCCATGCAGCACGTTTCAAACGTACTGCACGAGCACAAGCAGGAGACCACCAAGGCACGCACTTCTGAGAATGCCTGCCTGAGGTTTGGGGTATAGAATGAGAAGCTGGGGTATAAACTGACGTCGAGAAGATGTGTAGGAGCTCATCAGTGGAGGATGAAGAAGGAACCTCACTAAAAGCAGTGAGGTGTGAGTAAAGATCCCAATTTGCCCGATCAAATTGCCAGCGAGGGCTACGGAAAGGTGGTGAATAGGAAGGAGAAGTAAGAATGATCGGAAAATGATCGCTGTCATGTAAGTCTGGTAGAACAGACCAGGTGAAGTCTAGTGCAGTGGAGGAAGAGCAGACTGATAGATCGATGCAAGAGAGAGTATGAGTACGAGGATCAAAATGGGTGGGAGTACCCGTATTTAAAACATGGAGGGGGTGAGAGGCGAGAAAAGCCTCCAACTGGATGCCACGTGAGTCACAATGAAACCCCCCCCCAGAGGAAATGGTGGGCATTAAAATCACCAAGTAACAGAAGTGGTGGTGGTAAGGATGAAACAAGAAAGGCAAAGTCTGGGATAGAAAATGCTCGAGAAGGAGAGAGATATAAAGAACATATTGTAAACCACTTATTCAAGTGGATACGGGCTGCAGTGTAATGCAGCGAGGTATGGACAAATAGTTGACAGTACGGAATATCATTGCATAGAAGAAGCG
This sequence comes from Cherax quadricarinatus, assembly GCF_038502225.1. Taxonomy (NCBI): domain Eukaryota; kingdom Metazoa; phylum Arthropoda; class Malacostraca; order Decapoda; family Parastacidae; genus Cherax; species Cherax quadricarinatus. Next base: position 5,831,857 of record NC_091378.1, read on the forward strand.
CACTTTCATTAAAGGTCCCATCTGAGAAAGGATCCGAAGAATACAATAAATTATAGCCTGAGATAGGTTGGAAAACAGCCGAGTGTAATTTTGGTTCTTGTAAGCAAGCACCAACAGGGGAAAACCTGGAAAGCAACATCTGAAGCTCACCCCGATTACCCGAGGCTGCGGATATTCCACTGTAAATAGGCCATGATTGGCGATGAAGAAAATATCAGTAATCTGTAGGTAAAGGCACCTACGGACTAGAGGGGTTAGAAAAGTCAACGTGTGGTGGCATTGGAAGACGTTCAAGCAGCGAAGGAACGGAGCGTTGCGAACAATGGGGTTGTGAAGATGGAGGAGAGGGAAGAGAAGGAACAGGAAGTGAATCAGTGTCCATTGAAGGTTTAGTCTCTGCAATATATTCTGAAATGGCTTCAAGTGTTTCTGAATTCAAAGATGTATGGGAGACGGAAATAAATGGTATAAAATACCGACACAATGGCAATATAAACACAAATGCAGTATAATGTGATCCTTTATTGACTACGTTTCGCCCACACAGTGGGCTTTTTCAAGTCACAAACAGAACTACCTGGGGTGGAAGGAACGCGAGTATTTATAGTCCGGCTGAGGTCAGGTGAAGAATGCTGCATCTGATGATGTACCGAGTTGGGTTGTAGAGTCTAAAAACTTGGGTAGCTTGGAAAGGAGACTGGACAAGTTGGTGAGCAGACCTTCTACAGTGTTCTTATGTGGGATAGCGATGAAGAAGTTTCTTGGCAAGTGGTTCAGCTATGTTATAGAAGCCACTATTCTGGTTGAAGTTGTCGGATATAGAAATAAGTGATGATTCCAGGATTCTTCGGTATTGAGTGTTGTCTTCTGTGGCGATAAGTCTTGAGTTTCTGTAGTTTATCAAGTGGTTGTGTGAATTACGGTGTTGTACGCAGGCATTCCTTGTGTCGTCAGACCTGCTTGCGTATTGGTGTTCTGAAATACGTGTTTGGAGGTCCCTTGATGTTTCGCCCACGTATAACTTGTTGCAGTCATTACAAGGGATTATGTATACCCCTGCAGAGGATGGAGGCTTGTCCTGCCTACTACTGGTCATGTCCTTGATGGTCGTGGTTGTGGAGGTAGATACTTGGAATGATGTTTTGGCAAAGATGTTGGAAACATGTTTGGCAATGGAGTTGGTGGGAAGGACTATGTATCTCTTCTCGGCAGTGTCTTCTCTGGGTGTGTTGAAGATGTTTAGTGCTCGCCGTCTGCAGTCTCTGATGAAGTGACGAGGATAGTGGAGTTTGGAAAATACCTGTTCAATTATAGTGCATTCTTCCTCAAGGAACTCGTTGCTGCAGATTCTGAGTGCACGCAGGAAGAAGCCTATAATTACACCACGTTTGGTTTTGGTGTCGTGGTGAGAGTAGAAGTGGAGAAGATCGTTTTGGTTGGTGGGTTTTCGATAGACTTTAAAACGAAGTTCGTGGTCAGCTTTGCAGAGTAGAACATCAAGGAAAGGAAGAGTGTTGTCGACCTCTTCTTCAAGTGTGAACAAGGGAAGAAACTTCTGCACACCATGCCCAGCAACCCCAGACCTGCCAGAATGTACGGCCTGCCAAAGACTCACAAGCCTGGTATCCCACTGAGGCCCATATCCTCGGGAATAGGCAGTGCTCCCCACAAGCTCTCAGGAATTCTCGCCAAACACCTCTCGAAACTCTTGGGCACTATCAGTCCAGCACATCTCAAACACTCAGGTGATCTTCTCAATCGCATTCGCAACATCAACATCAGGAACAAGAAACTTTCCAGCCTTGACGTGACTTCCCTATTCACTAAAGTACCTACTAAACAAGCCATCGATCTCTTGCGCAAGAAAATTGACGATTCACTTGATCTTCCCATTCCAGCCAGCGACTTCATCGACCTGGTTGAACTATGTGTTGGCTTTACGTGTTTCTCTTTTGAAAATCACCTCTTTCAGCAGACTTTTGGACTACCCATGGGTTCGCCACTCAGTGCAGTCCTAGCGAACCTATACATGGAACATCTAGAAGCCGAACGTTTCTCCACCATTATTCCTTCGTCTGTCACCTGGCTCCGTTATGTTGACGACATTCTCCTCATAACTCCTAAACGCTTCAACGTTCAAGCTCTCCAAGACAAGCTCAACCAGGTCGAGCCTTCAATCCAGTTCACACTTGAAGAAGAGGTCGACAACACTCTTCCTTTCCTTGATGTTCTACTCTGCAAAGCTGACCACGAACTTCGTTTTAAAGTCTATCGAAAACCCACCAACCAAAACGATCTTCTCCACTTCTACTCTCACCACGACACCAAAACCAAACGTGGTGTAATTATAGGCTTCTTCCTGCGTGCACTCAGAATCTGCAGCAACGAGTTCCTTGAGGAAGAATGCACTATAATTGAACAGGTATTTTCCAAACTCCACTATCCTCGTCACTTCATCAGAGACTGCAGACGGCGAGCACTAAACATCTTCAACACACCCAGAGAAGACACTGCCGAGAAGAGATACATAGTCCTTCCCACCAACTCCATTGCCAAACATGTTTCCAACATCTTTGCCAAAACATCATTCCAAGTATCTACCTCCACAACCACGACCATCAAGGACATGACCAGTAGTAGGCAGGACAAGCCTCCATCCTCTGCAGGGGTATACATAATCCCTTGTAATGACTGCAACAAGTTATACGTGGGCGAAACATCAAGGGACCTCCAAACACGTATTTCAGAACACCAATACGCAAGCAGGTCTGACGACACAAGGAATGCCTGCGTACAACACCGTAATTCACACAACCACTTGATAAACTACAGAAACTCAAGACTTATCGCCACAGAAGACAACACTCAATACCGAAGAATCCTGGAATCATCACTTATTTCTATATCCGACAACTTCAACCAGAATAGTGGCTTCTATAACATAGCTGAACCACTTGCCAAGAAACTTCTTCATCGCTATCCCACATAAGAACACTGTAGAAGGTCTGCTCACCAACTTGTCCAGTCTCCTTTCCAAGCTACCCAAGTTTTTAGACTCTACAACCCAACTCGGTACATCATCAGATGCAGCATTCTTCACCTGACCTCAGCCGGACTATAAATACTCGCGTTCCTTCCACCCCAGGTAGTTCTGTTTGTGACTTGAAAAAGCCCACTGTGTGGGCGAAACGTAGTCAATAAAGGATCACATTATACTGCATTTGTGTTTATATTGCCATGTATGGGAGACCATATTGGAGATAGAAGGAGGAGGGTGAGTAAAGATTGGGACAGTAATGGACTGTACCAAAGTAGAGGGGGAGGGAAGAGTGTAAGGGACTGGAGATGAAGTGTGGGGGGGGGGGACAGAAGAGGCAGAAACCTGGGAGGTGGCAGAAGAGGGAGAAACTTGGGAGGGGACGGGGGTGGAAGGCATAGTACGAGGAGGAGGGTGAATCTCCACACTTGTAATAGAGCCAGAGAGAGGGGAAGAACTAGGTACAGAGACTGGAAAGGTAAAATGTGGAGGTGGAAGAAGGGAAGGAAGGGGCAAAGAAGATTTGAGCAATGTGGATTTTTTGGACTTCTGAGTAGAGGGGCGATTGGTATTAGGTGTCGTACGAGGTCTTGTCGATACTGGGGCTTGTGAGGAAGGACGCAAAGATGTGAGAACAGACTGAGTTGTAGTCGGGATGTCAGAGCCAAGGACAGCAAAAGGATTAGATGCCATAGTGGCTATGGGAGGAGTAACAACAGAGGAGGCTGCAGAAAATGGGACCCCAGAAGTGGGGGGATGTTTGGAAACACGAGAATAAGAAACACGGGGTAGTCTCCCTTGGAGGCGGAGATGAGTAACTGCCATAGCATAAGGGTGACCTTCTGCCTCTTTGAGGCAACGGATTTCATGTTCATTTAAGTAGACCTGGCAACGGCAGGAGTACGAAGGGTGAGCTTCATTACAATTAAGGCAAGATGGAGGTTGACTGCAAGATGTATTAGAATGGTCGTTGGCACCACAGACTGGGCATTCGGCCATAGATCTGCAATATTTCGCTGGGTGACCAAAACGCCAGCAATTTCTACATTGTTGTGGTGTAGGTATCACCTTTCAAATTTGTAACCGATGTCCCGCAACATATACAGAGGACGGGAGTTCTCGGCTGTCAAAAGTTAAACGAGCCACATTGCAAGGGTAACGTCTCCGCCCCCGGGCAGGAAGGACATAAGTGTCTACTTTGAGGATTGGGAGATCCTGGAGTTCCAGCTGTTCAAAAATGTCATTGCCACATGACTGGAAATTCTGTTGGACTATTGTATTGGGCAGAATGACCGTACCACTACAAGAATTGAGAGAAAGATGTTTTTCAATAGTGATAGGAGTAGTATCGATATTCGAAAGGAGAGAAAGATCATGAGCTTGGGTAGCATTCTGGACAGTGACGATGCGCATACCGCTCGAGAGCATGAAATGAAATATCTCTACCAACATGACGCAGGAGCGCTTTGCCAATACTATAGTCAGAAAGGTAGGCAGAAGAAGAAGTCGGTCTTAAAGTAAAGAATTTAGTCAATTGTGTGGTCCGAAACTGAGCGTGGAGAGGGAGTGCTTGACGTGTCGGTCTTTCCGAGTAGAATGGGAAGGTAACGAAGGAGCATCATCAGGAGATTGACGTTGGCGTTTAGGAGTAGGACCGGAGTTGGTCCGGCGTGAAATGGGCGGGCGATTCGAAAATTGCCGTACCGTAGAGGGAGAAGCCGGAAGCATAGTCAAAGGAGAGCGGAGTTCAGACAAATCGAAGGAGTCAGTCGAAACCCCGGTACCTGAAGCGGGTGAGGAAACAGCACCAGCAAGAGGTACAGGGGCATCAGGAGTGTCCGAAGAGTGGTCTAAACACAAGGCAGGGTCAGAATGGGGTGCGGTATCAAGAAGGGGCCCGGGGGTAGTGGGTTCATGGACTAGGGCTGCCATGGTTAGGTTACTCCTTTGCTTTTTGTTTTTAAGAAAAAAAAAAGAAAGAAGAAAAGAAAATAAAAATAAAAAAAGAATAAAAAAAGGGGGGAGCGGGGAGGAATAGTTCCCAGGAGGAATGAAAGGGCCGGAAATCTCCCTCCGCGCCCAAGAGGACCTCAACACCACTTGTAGCGCAGATGCAGCATGGAACCCGTGCCATACCCTACCCTTCATGCCAGTAAACCAGCAATCCGGGATAGCAACCTCACATCTGCTGAGCTACCTCGGTGGACAAAAGAGAGGGCGGCCGGATATCCGTCACAAAGCATACCTCCTTCGGCCACCACCCCCGGAATCCAAAAGGTGGCTTCCAGAGATACACCCGTCGCCCGAAAGATACCCAAAACTACTCCGGGATACTGGAGAGGGTCGGGACATCCCCAGGCAATCCAGATTCCACGGCAAACTACTCCACTGCCAAGAACCTCAATGGAATGGGATGGACCCCGGTGTCCTTTCCCCTACCTAGGAACTAGCGCGCCTGTGGGAGAAATCCCAAAGGCCAAAAAGAGGAAGGGCAAAAGGGAGGGGTGGGGAGGAGGAGGAATGGAAAAAGGGGAGGATGGGGAGGATGGGATAGGGGAGGGGAGAATGGGGGGTAATTAGGTTCGGTCTGAGGAAGAAGACCGACAGGGCTAATTCCTCAGACCAAGAGCCTCTTCACCATGCCAAGGAGCCCCCCTTGAAGAGGATAAAGGAGGAGAAACTCCCATTCTTGATGTTCTAGACAATGACTGTCGTGGGGGTTCACTGATGAATTTGGAGTAAATAATACTAACGTTGGATGTCTTGGTAGCGTATAAGATGATCAAGGGAGCACTCAGAGCCTTGGCCTGACCTGTCTACTCTGCGATATCTCGATGGGAACTGAGACCAGTGCCCGAGGACACGGCATTCAAAGGGTGACTTGTTACGTCATGCTATGGTCAGCAGTGAGTCACGTGACAGTCAATGAGTGCTTCACCAAGGGTTACATATGAGGCACGTACTACTGATAACTGATACGACAACGAAAAACTTACCTTCATAGTATACGGGAAACCCAAGAACAAGGACGTCCTGGTACAAGATTCGTACTGGTAGAGGAGACGTCATCGGGTTCTTCCTCAGACCTCACTGGTACTAACTTAATCTTACATAAACCAACTGGCTATCCTTCCCCTTCTGGTGCTACGTGACTTTATCCCTTATGCTCTTATATTCTCCTTCCATTCTCTGTAAACATTGTATAAGAACTATTACATCCCTTCTAAAATATGTAGTATAAATAATTTAAAATCACAACATAAAATACTTTGTAAGTTTTGTAGCTGAATTCCTGTCTGTTATTACTAACTCATTACGGCTTTAACCAGATAAAAAATATATAGATTATTTATCATAGGGGACGCTAAATCCGTAGGGTTATACAGCGCATGTGGGGGGGGGGGGTGGAAGGTATAAATATCGAAGAAGCTGATTGCTACAGTTACTTGCTTAGCTACCATTACACGAGTGCTCAGTCCTTGATCCCATTACGTGACTGTAATCTTGTTACCACCGTCCACAAAATAGGTTATGGGGTGCGTAATAAGGCTAATATTATTATTATTATAATCAAAAAGAAGCGCTAAGCCACAAGGACTATACAGCAATAAGGCTAATAACATCCTTGCTTCAGTCTTCCACATTCTCTCCTTCATGGGTGACCCTATTCATTCCTTCATGGGTGACCCTATTCATTCATTTATGAGTGACCTTATTCATTCCTTCAAGGAATATGAGGCAGGTAAATAAACCAAAAAAGTCGCCATTTGAACAATTTATTAACCCTACTTCATGAGTTACTTATTGCCGTCAAAGACAATTCACATAAACAGAGTCACAGTGATTTTTAACCTAACGTCGTATGCAAATAAGTAACGATTTACCTTTCACAAATGTTGGAAAGTAACTCTTATTAGCATAAAAGATACGGTCGAAAACCACTGATCCTGTGACATATACAGATTTGTTTTCAAGTCAGAATCTCTGAAGGCAATGTTATTAAAAACCCAGCACGAACAAAAGTTATAAATACAAGTAGTCACCTTCAAACATTGTTTACAATTGATGAAAAGAGTCAACCGAGTCAACAAAAGTTATAAATACAAGTAGTCATCTTCAAACATTGTTTACAATTGATGAAAAGAGTCAACCGAGTCAACAAAAGTTATAAATACAAGTAGTCACCTTCAAACATTGTTTACAATTGATGAAAAGAGTCAACCGAGTCAAACAAGGATCCAAATGTCTTACTGGCGACGATAGCAGAAGAGAAAACAGGTTATAGAAGCTTTTATTGAGACAAACATTCCATGTGGATGAGCCTCATCAGGTCGTGATAAAACCCAACACGGTGAAATGTCTTCCCACTAGTAGCTAGTGTTACAACTTGTAATTTCTCCACAAGAGTCAAACAAAGATATAAGGATTTTCTGTGCAGGTAAATTAGATGTGCAGAGGATAAATGAAGGATGGGGAGGAGGGGAGCGGCTGATTGTGAGGCCATGATGGCGAGTCCAGCATTGCTTCCACACACACAGCCATGATAATACTGTCTTCTTCACATAAAACGTGGAAAAGTGTGTTGTGATTTTTGAGTGTGAGTGTGTGTGTGTGTGTGTGTGAGTGTGAGCATTAATGTCCTATTTTGAATATTCCGTGTTTGTGTGGGCGCCAAACACACACACAGCAATCCACTCTCAACCAGCTTAACAGAATGATTCACATCTCCATTTTTAAACACTGATGCCATAGCCGGGTTCTGACACATACTCCTGTCTGGGAGGACGGAGGATTGAGCCTCATGCATTACACTTTACTAAATTTATCCGAGACAGAAGACAATAAATCAAAGCGCTCTATGAGTTCCAATACAACACACACATGCCTCGTTTAACAAGTCACTCTTTCAGCATGTCACTAAGTCTGAAAAATCTTTGTAAAATACGTTGCGTGTGACAGGAAATTTTCGTGGGACATCTTATGGAGATGAGTCAATAAAAGAGGAAGGGCCGGTGAAATTAGGGATCGATCCTGACAGACAACTATGGCTGTATAAAATGTGAAAAATACGAAACAAAAATCCAGACGAGGGAACCTGAGAGTTCATGTTGTTCCCATTTTTTAGAGGAAAGACAAGAATTCCAATTGTTGACCGTCAACAACAGAAACGAATAGTATAGAGAAGAGAAAGAGCAAAAATAGAAGACTTGGGTTGGTGCTCCTCTTGACGGGGGAGCTGCTGTTTAGATACATCCACCATCTTGTTTGTAGTGACTGCTTTACTCAATATTACATTTTCCACCGCAGTTAAGCTGCTCTTGTGAGAACCTCTATGCACACACGAGTTTAAGAAGATAAAACGTCAACAGTTTTTATCATTTGAGAACGAATGAAGAGGTTAAATTAATTTTAAACGTCAGTCATTACCGTGCTATGGCTAAGCTAGGAACAACACACACGACAGTACACTCAGAAAAACACTGAGCTTGGACCTCTTAATATCATGTGTGCTTTCTTGATAGTACAGTCAGCTGGTGAGCCATAGTATTACACACACACACACATACACACACAAGCACATAAACACGCACACACGTACAGAACCCACACATATATACACAACCCCACACGTACTCAGGGCTTCAGAATTCAGGTGTTTTTAAGTTGAGAATTGACATGATCAGCTTCTTAAATTCTTGCTCAGATGGAATCTATGAATTACGTGAAGCATAAAACTAGTAAAAAAGTATATTTGTAACAGATTTTTACGTACAGGAAAAAGGTAACTTTAAGGGTTGATGATATAAGAGGTTACCAGTTTAGGCTAGGCTGCATAGGTGAAATTATGCCAATTCACTAGTGCCGTTAAGAAACTTGGAATTGTTGGATCCAATGCATTAGCTGGAGAATGCATCTTCTGGTCGGTTTCAAACCCTAAATGTCTGGATTAATCCTCTGCAATGTGTTATCTTACCGAGTTTATTAAAAGTTGTGAGGCATTTTTTTCCCCAATTAATCGAGAATACAACTGGATCAGCTTCAGACTTATTACCAATGCGTTTTGCTCTGAATATACATTGTTACTGCTCTTTTTAAGGCCTAATTTACCAATTTTACTGAAGAAATAGTGATAACGAGCCGTGTAATAACTAGGAAAAGCCTCTTCCAATTGGCTTTAAACTTTCAAAGGTAGTGAATCTTAGTGAAAAAAAAAAATCAGATTAGTTTCGAGCTGTGTAGGTGCCAATTTTATTATTATTTTTAAAGAAACTGAGATATTGGTTTCCATGAGATAATTTCTGAATGCTTTCTCTGTCCCTCTTCAAATGCGATATTTAACCTGCATTAAAAACTTATGCTGGGTTGTGTCCTGTTTCCAGGTGGCTGGATTTATACTGGATAGCGAGGAATATTTTCCTTAAATCACACAGCTGCTGGAATAAGACAAATATTAATATTTTTTTTTTGCAGATATATTTGAGGCACTAATAAACAAAATCGTGAAATATGTACCATATTTGTCCATTTTTTTTTTTTAGATTTTAAGAGAGGAGTAACTGCAACAATCTTATCTGTACTACACTAATGTGACCAGACACTGGACTGGCTTATGTCGGTTCAAGTCGGACCGAAACGTCGTAATTAGTTTTTTCCTCCGAAGTGCAGATTTGTATATGATCTTATAGATGGGTTGGAGGTAAGACTAGGTATTTACTGTGTTAAGTCTGGTTGGGGCCTCAAAGAGGCTGATCACGTCAACTAGGCAGTATAAAGGTTAAATGAGAACACTTACAAAACCATCATAAACAACACTTAAACGAATAACGAAAACACTGCAGGTGTACGTCAATCATTCAGAAGTGTTAAGCAAAGCTGTGGATCTCACACTTCTCACTCACACATGAATCTATGTTACAGTATCCATTAAAAGAGTAAAAATTTTTAACTTTCACATTTGATGCAGTTGACTGCACTCAACCTCACCACTGTACCTGGCAAAGTTGCATGATTGCATTGTATGTACAAGGTTTGTCGTTAGATGACAATGAACCTGTCATACTAGCTTTAACATAAGTAACAATATAAATGTTTGCAAATACCTAAAAAGCACAATAAGTCGAGTATTCTCTTCGATTGTTCATACTTGTACATCTACGAAGTTTGGCCTCACTATTTAAGGAGCGAAGTTCACCAGTTTGGAGTTCACGAAGGGTACTGATATTTACTCAGTGCCCAAATGATTCAGTGCCAAAAAATGTTTGCGATAGGCTGGCTAAGAGCGCCAGTGTAATTTTTTATATTTATCATTTTGGTCCGTATTTGGTATTGTATTTAAACACTCCGGTCCTGTTTAAAACAGTTACTATGAAGGAGTTGTGGATCTCGTTAGGAAACTGTTCCCTAACATATACTTCTTAATGGATTTTTATAATAGTTTCTGCATCGGAATCTTTCCTCTGTATTACCAAACTATATTATAATCCAACCCATAAAACGGGGGAAATGTATTGTTCACTATTGTCTATAACGCACATTTTCCGACACATTTTCATTATTACGATACCCACATTAGATCCGTAACACTAAGGCTATTCGCATAAAGTAGCCTAATACTTTATGACATGCTGTAGCTTTAACTTCTCAATTTCACGTTATTAAAGTGAGGGGTGAAGTAGACATCCCGTTGAAGTGACTTAGATATTTGAGCAGCATTGCAACCTCACACCGAGGGTGGACATGATCAGTCTAACAGGTCTACCATATGAAGTTACTCGTCACATCACTTATCTTCACATAGAGCTGATGCCTGTATAAATGAAAACACTTACTAATGATGGTAATACGCGGGAGAACTACGTTAAAGCAAGGGTTGTGGAGTGCCTACACGGACTGAGCTTGTGGACACGGGTAAGGGATGAACTAGAAAGCCTCGTTAGTAACGCTATACTCGTAGTTCGCCCATGTTGGAGTCTTTAGTTGGGCTCTTAGAGGAGGTGGTAGAGGTGTGGGGGGAGGTGAAAGTGAAGGACGTCTGTTTCAATAATGGTTGAGCCTCAGAGCCTTGACAGGGGACCTGAGGGGGTGGTGGGGCCCGCGGCACCGACAGGGTGAGACTAGTGCCACCCTGCTGGCTCTGGTTCTCACACGTGACGATCTTGGCCATACTCCCTCGAGGTAGAGTATGCAGGTGTGACACCCCGTGGGCGGTGCCATAGTGCGCTGTGTGGCTGGGGTAGTCAGCGAACTCTGGCGGAGGTAAATGTGTGGTCTGAGCCATGGGCGTGGGTGGCGGCGCCTTCATCCCTGCCGACCCCATGCGGGCGGCCATGTCAGCTTTAACGGAGAGACTGGGCGTTGGAGGGGTGTGGACGTCACCACTGATGCTATGGGCGGGTGCTAACAAACCTCCATTTTCAGAAACCTTTTTGGCTTCCATACGCGACTTGTCTCTCTGATAATACACACCAGCAAAGATTAAGACGTTGAGGATGAGCAGGGAACACCCGATTGCTATGGTGACGGAGAGTGCTGTGGAGTAGGCAGCAAACCCATCGCTGAGAGACGCGTGGGAACGCATTCCCGTCCTGTTGCTTCCCTCAGCGCTAGACGGCGTCGACTGCAGCACCGCTGACACGTTATACTGCCGCGTCGTGGTCGCCTCCGTCGTAGTCTCCGGCGGGAGGATGACTCTGGGGACGACACTTGGGTTACTGCCGTGTCTCGCTACCACAACATACACAGAAAATAATTTAGATATGCACATCATGAGAGGATCACCTTCTAAAGTTATATATCTACTGTAACAGTTTAAATTGACAGAATAATATCATAAAACACACGAAAATCACTTGATTTTTATTATTTCGAATTTACTCCGTCTGAATCTTCACAATAAGACTCATTAACCTCAACAAACTGAAATTAAATGACGTGAAAACTTTCATCCTCATAATTTTCTTGATATATAATAGCTTATTAAAGGTGAACTGACAACACTCAGTCGTGCAGAAGATAATTTGGAAAAAAAAGAGGTTACCTTTTTTTAAAGTAATTTAATTTTTAAGCCATTTAAAGTCAGTAATATTCAAGGTGTTCAGAAACACAAAGGGGGAGTATTTTTAAATAAAAACTAAGAAAAGGGAAACTAAATATCATTTATCTCTTTTCTAGTATTCAAAGTTTAAGTAAATACTAGTATATTACACACTATACATTAAGACGAGTTATTAATATACTTCGTGGCTGGAACAAGCTACCAAAAAATACGCACTTAGGACTTAGCATGGGCCGGTAGACCTGCCACAGTTCTTGGGGGAGAGAGTAACCTTATGACATTTCGATCCTTCCTGGACCAGTGTCAGTTGTAACTCGAGAATGGTCCAGGGCAGACTGAAATGCGGCTGTTTCGTATACGAGATGTACTACTCGTAAATTAGCTAGCTAAACGGCCATTCGAATAAAGAATCTCGAAGCGGGAGACACCCAAATCAAGAATAAAAAAAAAAAACTTTTCCTATTAATTATATCAAGATTTTTTGTTGAAGGAAGTGTGCTCACAATTTACATTTCACTTCTTAGCTAGTAAGTAGAGACGTGACCCCAGGAAACCTCCCACTTGAGGAGCTTAAGCTGTCAGGAGGTCAGCTGTATTTTCCCTGGCATATAATCAAGCATTGGTGAAGTTATATTCCCAAGTATTCGGCAATCCCAGTGCGACTGCTTGTACTTTTCAGGGGGAACTGGTCCGGAAGAGGTGCCTTGTTCAATTAGGGAACTTGGGGTCATGAACCCTAACATAGTCACAGGCGTTTAGGTTTAGTATTATCTGAGAGGTTAGTTTACGTATAATCCAGACACTAATATCCATCCCAAGTCGAAATCTTAAAAACTGGTGCCTTAGTCCCCTTCACCAACGATATCCTCAGTGCTGAATCAGTGGTGTTACTCATTACATGCTGACGAAAAGAGGAAACTCCCACGGTGATGGGACGTTCAGAAATCATTTCACGTGGAAGAATGGGTGGCCGGGAGGGATGGAATGACTGGGAACAAAGAGACGAACAGTGTATAACTATTAAACAAATTCCTCTGGGATTCACAACTGTTAACTTGCTCTTGCGCTACCGTCCACAGGATGGATATGGGGTGCACAATAAACTAGCCACTTCGGTGGCAAAATCTAATCTAATCTTAACGTGCTGCACAAAGTTAACGTGTCCGAGGTGAGCCTTACAGCAGGGCGATCACCAGTTACTTGACTCATACTGCCAATTCCTCTCATGTTCGTGGAGTAATTTACTGTTTTTTCTTTTGTGAAGTGCACGGCTATGTATACAATTCATATTTTCTTCTGTCGAAACAAAGAAATGGGAGGAGAATGGGAAGAAATAAAGAAGGCAGTTATATACTCTTGAAATATGGAACGATGAGCACCAGCACTGTAATCTTTAAATAAAGACAATAAGAAAACCAGATAGTAGAGTGGATGAAAGAAACCAAGCAATAGTACTGGTGTGTAAGAAACCAAACAATAGCGTGGGTGAGACCAAACAATATCGTGGGTGTGAGACCAAACAGTAGTGTGGGTGTGAGACCAAACAATAGCGTGGGTGTGAGACCAAACAGTAGTGTGGGTGTGAGACCAAACAATAGCGTGGGTGTGAGACCAAACAGTAGTGTGGGTGTGAGACCAAACAGTAGCGTGGGTGTGCAAGACTAGCCACACACAGTATGGCTGCGACAGAACACCTGTGTGACATTGGTTATACATTATGAATATCTTCCTTACATCATCCATCACTAACACTCCACACCCATCTCCACAACATCCATCACTAACACTCCACACCCATCTCCACAACATCCATCACTGACACTCCTCCCCAGCCCCACGCCCCAGGGGGCCCCGGTACCTGGTAACTGGCTCGGACCTGACGTAGCCACGGTAGGAGTTCCAGTCGTTATGGTTCTCCAGGTGATGGTGCGCCTCAGGTGCATCCTTGCCGGCCAGGTGCAGCTGTGGGATCAGCTGCAACCAAAAACTCAGCTGGTGCGACCGATAGTGATCCTTCACGCGAGGCTTCAGGTCTGTACACCACAGGGGGAAAAAAAAAACGTTGTGGATTATAATAACCGAGATAATTTTTTTAGGTATAATTAAACGATGAGAAATTACAATTGTCCTAAAATCTAACAATGTGTCAGGGGCCCAAGACTATTCAACTGCCTCCCAGCATACATAAGGGGGAATACCAAAAGACAGCCAGGCACTGGACAGGCACCTAAAGTCAGTACCTGACTAGCCGGGCTGTGGCTCGTACGTTGGAATGGGTGCAGCCAGCAGTAACAGCCTGGTTGATCAGGCCGTTCCACCATGAGGCCTGGTCACAGACCGGGCCGCGGGGGCGTTGACCCCCGGAACTCTCTCCAGGTAATTACTTAAGATGGCTCAAAAAGATCAGTGACTTTTTCCAGTTATATATTCATGCATATGAATTATATATATATAATATATATCATTATATATATATAATAATATCAGGGAAACCGGCAGGCCGGACTTGAGTCCTGGAGATGGGAAGTACAGTGCCTGCACTCTGAAGGAGGGGTGTTAATGTTGCAGTTTAAAAACTGTAGTGTAAAGCACCCTTCTGGCAAGACAGTGATGGAGTGAATGATGGTGAAAGTTTTTCTTTTTCGGGCCACCCTGCCTTGGTGGGAATCGGCCAGTGTGATAAAAAAAAAAAAAAATATATACAGTATATATATATATATATATATATATATATATATATATATATATATATATATATATATATATATATATATATATATCGTGCCGAATAGGTAAAACTTGCGATTTTGGCTTAAATAGCAACGCTCTTCTTGCCGAATAAGGCAACCGAAAATTTGGGTATGCAATAATTTCACAAAAATCCTTCTGAACCTAACGAAAAAATACATTTCATTGTGTTTATTATTATAAACTTGTCTAAAATATATTTAGTTGCAATAGGCTAAATTAAACTGCGCTTGTTATAATAAGGTTAGGTAAGTTTTCTAAGGTTCTTTTGGTACAAAATTATTAATTTTTACATTAACATAAATAAAAAAAATATCTTTAAACGTATAAGAGAAAATTTTGGAAAAGGACTTAATTTTAAATGAATTTTTGCTAAATGACCAGCTTTACCGCAGGAAATAGCAAACAAGAGGACTCCACTAGCAATAGTGAGGATATATTACCAAAAACAACTGGTGGGAGCTCCATTGTTGGTGCTAGGGAGGATAGAAATAAGACAGGGAAACATGCACCAACAGGAAATACAGTCACAGAAACCCAAGGCAAACGGAAACCAAGCCTGTGCACATACTATGCACTCGGTATCTGCTGGCATGGGAAATCTGGAAAAACAGATGGGACGTGCAACTATGATCACCCTAGAAAATGCCATGCCCATATGACAACAGGAAAATGCAAACTCCCTTCCTGTAAACTTTTTCACCCTGAACTGTGTACCTCTTCAGTACAGGAAAGACTGTGCTATAACTTAAATTGCCAGGCATACCATCTAAAGGGGACAAAAAGATAAAAAACATCTAGGCCATGGGAAAACCTGGGTAGCCACAGCCATTCAAGAGGGAGAGGTTTTTTAGTGCCAGGAAGGAAAAAAAACTGGCAGGAAATGGCAGAAATCGTACACCAAATCCAGTCATTCCTGGAGTGGAACCACAGTCGATAGCCTCCACTCCAAACCAACAGATACAGATACTAATGCCGGAAAAAAAATCCCCCCCCCCAGTACCAACAATACCACCAGTCCGATAACATTCTTCTTTGCAAATATACAGGGTCTAAAGCCAGCAACAAACAACAAAATACCTTTCATCCGTGGACTGCTTGCAGAGGCAAAGGCAATGTTCGCGGCTTTCACTGAGACCCACATAAAGGATCACTTGGACAACGAAATATGGATCCCAGGTTACAACCTATACAGATGTGACAGAGTGAACAGGCAAAAGGGGGGGGGGGGGTTGGCCTGTACATTGCAGAGTCACTTGTTTGCACAGAACTGCATAATGCCTCAAATGATGTAGTGGAAGTTTTAGCAGTAAAGGTCGAGAACCAAAACATAGTCATTGTGGTAGTCTACAAGCCTCCGGATGCAACATCCCAGCAATTCCAGGAACAGCTGTTAAAAATTGACCACTGTCTGGAAAATCTTCCAGCTCCTGCACCCAACATCTTGCTCCTGGGGGATTTCAACTTAAGGCACCTAAAATGGAGGAATATAGCAAATAATATTGTTGCAATAATAATACCAGGAGGCAGCTCTGATGAAAACTCACACTCACACGAGCTTTTAAATCTCTGCACAAAATTCAATTTAAACCAGCAAATAATAGAGCCTACTAGACTGGAGAATACACTAGACCTCATCTTCACTAACAATGATGATCTGATAAGAAATGTCACCATATCAAAAACAATATACTCAGATCACAACATAATTGAGGTTCAGACATGTATGCGTGGAGCCCCAGACCGACATAATGAGACTAGTCACGAGGAAGCATTCACCAAATTCAACTTCAATAACAAAAACATAAAGTGGGACCAAGTAAACCAAGTCCTAACCGATATAAGCTGGGAAGATATACTAAGCAACACAGACCCCAACTTATGCCTAGAACAGATTAACTCGGTGGCACTCGATGTATGCACAAGGCTTAATTTTTACAGTGGGCTAGAAGAAGATAAATTATGTAACATCACAGTCACTAGTGAGATGGTTGTGAGGCAGATAGACAGACTGAAGCAAAATAAGTCGCCGGGTCCTGATGAGGTTTTTTCAAGGGTTCTTAAGGAATGCAAAATGGAACTCTGTGAACCATTAACTAATATTTTTAATTTATCTCTTCAAACAGGTGTAGTGTCTGATATGTGGAAGATGGCTAATGTAACTCCTATTTTTAAAACAGGGGACAAGTCGTTACCGTCAAATTACCGCCCAATAAGCCTGACCTCAATTGTAGGCAAATTACTAGAGTCAATTATAGCTGAGATTATAAGAAGCCATCTCGATAAGCATAGCTTGATTAATGATACTCAGCATGGATTCACAAGAGGCCGGTCTTGTCTAACTAATTTATTAACTTTCTTCAGTAAAGCTTTTGAGGCTGTTGACCACAATAAAGAATTTGATATTATTTACTTAGATTTTAGTAAGGCTTTTGATAGAGTTCCGCACCATAGACTGTTAAAGAAAGTGGCAGCCCATGGCATTGGGGGAAAAGTGCTCTCGTGGATCGAGTCATGGCTCACTGACAGGAAGCAGAGAGTGTCCATAAATGGGGTTAAATCCGAGTGGGGATCTGTAACAAGTGGCGTTCCACAGGGATCAGTCTTGGGCCCGTTGTTGTTTATAATATATATCAATGATCTTGATGAGGGAATTACTAGTGATATGAGCAAATTCGCCGATGACACAAAGATAGGTAGGATAATTGATTCAAACGTAGATGTTAGGGAACTTCAGGAGGATTTAAACAAACTCTATTCTTGGTCAGAAAAGTGGCAGATGCAGTTCAATGTAGATAAGTGCAAGGTTCTGAAGCTTGGGAGTGCCCATAACCCTAGTACTTATAAACTAAATGATGTAGAACTTAGCCATACAGATTGCGAAAAGGACTTGGGGGTTATGGTGAGCAGCAACCTTAAACCAAGACAGC
This sequence comes from Cherax quadricarinatus, assembly GCF_038502225.1. NCBI lineage: Eukaryota > Metazoa > Arthropoda > Malacostraca > Decapoda > Parastacidae > Cherax > Cherax quadricarinatus. The sequence goes on from NC_091378.1 coordinate 5,849,627, forward strand.
AATGCCTAAGCGTACGTAATAAGGCAAATAGATTACTGGGATTTATATCAAGAAGTGTAAGCAACAGAAGTCCAGAGGTCATACTGCAGCTTTATACATCATTAGTAAGGCCTCACCTTGATTATGCAGCTCAGTTCTGGTCTCCGTATTACAAAGTGGACATAAATTCGTTAGAAAACATTCAGCGTAGGATGACTAAATTAATACATAGCATCAGAAATCTTCCTTATGAAGAAAGATTGAAGACTCTTAAGTTACATTCACTTGTTAGACGAAGAATGAGGGGAGACCTGATCGAAGTGTATAAGTGGAAGATAGGTATTAATAAAGGGGATATTAATAAGGTCTTGAGGATGTCTCTCCAAGAGAGAACCCGCAGTAATGGATTTAAATTAGATAAGTTTAGATTTAGAAAGGACATAGGAAAGTATTGGTTTGGAAATAGGGTAGTTGATGAGTGGAACAGTCTACCTAGTTGGGTTATTGAGGCTAGGACTTTGGGTAGTTTCAAATCTAGGTTGGATAAGTACATGAGTGGGAAGGGTTGGATTTGAGTGGGACTTTCACATCAGAGCTTATTTCTTGGGTAGCATTGAAAATCGGGTTGGGTAAATGTTTTGTTAGTGGGATGAATTGTAAAGGACCTGCCTAGTATGGGCCAGCAGGCCTCCTGCAGTGTTCCTCCTTTCTTATGTTCTTATGTATTCCTCTAAGAAAAAGGAGGAGTAGATGTAAAATAGAAAGAGACAGGCGCTCCCTTTACAGGCGACGGAAAAGAATAACAGAGCGGCTAAAAGAGGTCAATATATCTGAAATGCGTAGGGAGACACTGGTCAGAGAAATAGCAAGCATCGAACTTAAGCTAAAAGAATCCTTTAGGAGTCAGGAATCGCGGGAAGAACTAAAAGCCATAAATGAAATCGAAAGAAACCCAAAGTATTTCTTCTCCTATGCCAAGTCAAAATCGAGAACAACATCCAGTATTGGGCCCCTACTTAAACAAGATGGGTCCTACACAGATGACAACAAGGAAATGAGTGAGCTACTCAAGTCCCAATATGACTCAGTTTTTAGCAAGCCGCTAACCAGACTGAGAGTCGAAGATCAAAATGAATTTTTTATGAGAGAGCCACAAAATTTGATTAACACAAGCCTATCCGATGTTATCCTGACGCCAAATGACTTCGAACAGGCGATAAATGACATGCCCATGCACTCTGCCCCAGGGCCAGACTCATGGAACTCTGTGTTCATCAAGAACTGCAAGAAGCCCCTATCACGAGCCTTTTCCATCCTATGGAGAGGGAGCATGGACACGGGGGTCGTCCCACAGTTACTAAAAACAACAGACATAGCCCCACTCCACAAAGGGGGCAGTAAAACAACAGCAAAGAACTACAGACCAATAGCACTAACATCCCATACCATAAAAATCTTTGAAAGGGTCCTAAGAAGCAAGATCACCACCCGTCTAGAAACCCATCAGTTACACAACCCAGGGCAACATGGGTTTAGAACAGGTCGCTCCTGTCTGTCTCAACTATTGGATCACTACGACAAGGTCCTAAATGCACTAGAAGACAAAAAGAATGCAGATGTAATATATACAGACTTTGCAAAAGCCTTCGAGAAGTGTGACCATGGCGTAATAGCGCACAAAATGCGTGCTAAAGGAATAACAGGAAAAGTCGGTCGATGGATCTATAATTTCCTCACTAACAGAACACAGAGAGTAGTCGTCAACAGAGTAAAGTCCGAGGCAGCTACGGTGAAAAGCTCTGTTCCACAAGGCACAGTACTCGCTCCCATCTTGTTCCTCATCCTCATATCCGACATAGACAAGGATGTCAGCCACAGCACCGTGTCTTCCTTTGCAGATGATACCCGAATCTGCATGACAGTGTCTTCCATTGCAGACACTGCAAGGCTCCAGGCGGACATCAACCAAATCTTTCAGTGGGCTGCAGAAAACAATATGAAGTTCAACGATGAGAAATTTCAATTACTCAGATATGGTAAACATGAGGAAATTAAATCTTCATCAGAGTACAAAACAAATTCTGGCCACAAAATAGAGCGAAACACCAACGTCAAAGACCTGGGAGTGATCATGTCGGAGGATCTCACCTTCAAGGACCATAACATTGTATCAATCGCATCTGCTAGAAAAATGACAGGATGGATAATGAGAACCTTCAAAACTAGGGAGGCCAAGCCCATGATGACACTCTTCAGGTCACTTGTTCTATCTAGGCTGGAATATTGCTGCACACTAACAGCACCTTTCAAGGCAGGTGAAATTGCCGACCTAGAAAATGTACAGAGAACTTTCACGGCGCGCATAACGGAGATAAAACACCAATTACTGGGAGCGCTTGAGGTTCCTAAACCTGTATTCCCTGGAACGCAGGAGGGAGAGATACATGATTATATACACCTGGAAAATCCTAGAGGGACTAGTACCGAACTTGCACACGAAAATCACTCACTACGAAAGCAAAAGACTTGGCAGACGATGCAACATCCCCCCAATGAAAAGCAGGGGTGTCACTAGCACGTTAAGAGACCATACAATAAGTGTCAGGGGCCCGAGACTGTTCAACTGCCTCCCAGCACACATAAGGGGGATTACCAACAGACCCCTGGCAGTCTTCAAGCTGGCACTGGACAAGCACTTGAAGTCAGTTCCTGATCAGCTGGGCTGTGGCTCGTACGTTGGTTTGCGTGCTGCCAGCAGCAACAGCCTGGTTGATCAGGCTCTGATCCACCAGGAGGTCTGGTCACAGACCGGGCCGCGGGGGCGTTGACTCCCGGAACTCTCTCCAGGTAAACTCCAGGTTTACCTATTCGGCACGACATATATATATATATCACGTCAGTATTGTGTACCGACACAATAACATCAAAGAATCTTGGTATGGAGGACATATTCTACAACTCAACTGCTGACCTCTGGCCCACTTCATGGGTCTGATCTACGTCAACCAGTGGGCCCCGCCCATCTGTGATAATATCTTCACCTGCTGCACATATATGATTTCACTATGTCTCTACCCTCATGCCTCAACATTAGACTGCTAAAGCAAGTTACACAGGTGAAACATATGACGCTGGTGAGGGGCTCTTGATCTAGGGAATTGGATCTGTGCTCCAGTTCCGTGAATTGAGCCTGAATACCTTCCATCCCTCCCCCCCCACATGCGTTGTATAATCCTAAGGGTTTAGCGCTCCCAAATGATTATAATAATTATAGTCGTCAGTAATGCCTTCAATATAATCATTTAAGTTGAATAATAAAGGAACCATGCAGCAGGCCTACTGGCGCATGCTGGTAGATCATCCAGTCAACTATCAACTACACTGTCCAACACATACCAGGAGTAAGAAAACATCAACCAAACTTAGAAAGGTGTATGGACACAATGTCAGTACAGCTGCATTATAAAGTCAGAGAAACTGATTCCCTTCCAATGAGTTTTAGACACAAATAACTCGTACATAGAAACTTATAACGACGTTTCGGTCCGACTTTGACCATTAACTAGTCACACACAAGCGCGAAGGGAAGGGAGTCAGTATATATACGAGAGAGGCGAGGCCGGGAGAACGCAAGGAGGTAATAATAATAATATCTATTTCTACAAGTACATGTACAAGGTAGACAGAGATCGCTGACGTCATTGACATACTATATAGAAAGCCGCTTATTTTGCAGAGCATTTCGGGCACATTAAGTCAGTTTTGTACCACGATGCGACCCACACCAGTCGACTATTACCCAGATACCCATTTTGCTGATGGGTGAACAGACAACCAGTGTAAAGAAACATGCCCAATGTTTTTACCCTCTCTGGGAATCGAACCCAGACTTCGCCGTGTGAAGCGAGAGCTTCAGCCACCAGGTGGTAGAGGCAGTGTTGGTGGTCGTCATGGTAGCAGCAGAAGCAATAGTGGTGGTAGGTTCTAGTTTCGCATCAATGAACGTAGCGCGTTAAAAAAAAGAAAAACAAGGAATCAAATTATTCATATTCTCATTTGTAAACAAATCTAAAATATATTTAGTTGGATTAGGCTAAAATAAATTGTTCTTGTTATAAGGTCAGGTAAGTTTTCTAAGATTCTTTTGGTTCATTATTGGATTATTTTATAATCAAGTCAGAGTTAAACTGGAAAGTTCTCACAGCTGCATGCAGCGCTGTATAGCCCTTGTGGTTTAGCGCTTCTTTTTGATTATAAAAATAATCCAACAGTTGCAGGTTGTGTGAAAGGTAGGTATAGGGAGGGGCAGGGGTGTTCCTGGGCAGGGGGTTAGTGGAAGTAGGGAGACGAGTGCAAAAGTAAACTTTAAACCGGTGGAATAGGTTAGTTTCCCCTCATTATCAGAAAATGCGGATGTTACTGTTGTTAGTAAATTTAGGCTAGACTTCCCTAAAAAAAAAAAAAAAAAAAAAAAAAAAAAAAAAAAAAAAGACATGAAATAGCAAAAAATATCCTTGACTGGATATATTAATAATGGTGATGTATACATAGGTGTGGGTCGTGAGGTATACATGAGTTTGGGTCATGAGGTTTACATGGGTGTGGGTCGTGAGGTATACGTGAGTTTGGGTCATGAGGTTTACATGGGTGTGGGTCGTGAGGTATACACGTTTGGGTCATGAAATACCCTGGAAAAGCGGACGATTATTTCTAGTAGTAGTAGTATACATCTAGAAGTATACATCTAGAAGTATACATCTAGAAGTATACATCTAGAAGTATACATCTAAAAGTATACATGCAGAAATCCAAGCCTGTGGAAACTATGGAAAATTACATTTACCTGGATGAATCTCATTACATACATACAAGTAAATGGTAACAAATATGATTATTATTTATCAAAGTTACAGAGACAAGTAGGAATTTTTAGGACACCTAGGTGGCAAAAATGTCCCCCTTCGATACCTACCATCTATCTGTCCACAAGTTGCTCTAGACCTATATTAATTGCAAATGAAATGTTTATACACACCGGGAATTCTGGTAAAATTATAATTTTTGTGGACTGTATATTAAAATTAATAAATGATTACATATACACATTTATATAACAGAAGGAGAATTTATAATCATAACACTCACCAATTAGTCTGGAGATTACTGTGTATAATACTCAAAACCCTCCCTCTAACTAAATTTATGATGATAATACTGGCCAGAATTACAAACATAATTTAGATAGCTTATCTGAGGTTCCTGGAGCTGTCCTGTACATCGATTTAATGCTCAAATTTTGCAGAAATGCACATCCAACAATTTCAGCTCCTATTTGAGAGGTGTAAGCCCAATATAACCTCTAGAGCGACGAAAATTCTTATTTTCACTAACGTTTTCTTGGCTCATTCAAAAACACAATGGCGAGTCCTCTGCGCAGGCGCAGAGCTTCCCATTTTTTATAATATATTTTTTATTAAATACAATATAAACCATCAATTTACATATAAAATACTGTATTTCCGTAAATATATACAATATTTTCCACAGAAACAAGAACGTCATATCGTGTGAAGCAGATCGTCCCACCAAAGGCAGAGGGCTGACGCTCATTTGTATAACGAATTTAAAGGTAATTTTTAGCCAGAGAGACAACGTTAGTTGGTGACTTTAATGCTCCTAGCATAAACTGAAGCCTAAAATATACTAGAGCATAAAATAAACCGGAGCCTAAAATAAACTGAAGCCTAACAAACTGAAGAATAACAAGGCACAATACCGAGCGGGTTGTATATAAACTGAAGCCTAACATAAACTGGAGCCTAACGTAAACTGGAGCCTAACGTAAACTGGAGCCTAACGTAAACTGGAGCCTAACGTAAACTGGAGCCTAACGTAAACTGAAGCCTAACAAAATGAAGCCTAAGAAAGAGGAGCACAACCAGGGGCCCGGGAGGCCGCCAGACCCACCATGAATGACGACAAATCAATCATCAATTCGACTACTCTAAGCAACAATATTTTTGACTTAGTTCTGATCACATAATGTGACATTACATAATCACGTGAAGCTTGAGTCTCATGATATACCAGATACAAAATAATACTATGACCATTCTAAAATACAGAGATGCATGTGTAACAGAGAATAAATGTCGAACAGATTAAAAAAATCGAAATTCTGAAAAGACTGACATACCAAGAAAGATAAAATTTAAAAAAAAAATAAGAATATCTAGGCTTGTTTGATGGGATAAACAAGTCCGGTCATAGACAGGAAAGCAAATGTAATGGATATAAGAATTATAACCTGACTAATACACTAAGACCATAATAACTACACATACTTAGAGAGAAAAAAAACAAACTAGAAATGTTCATATACTTTGAAAAAACCAAGAAAAAAATAAAAACAGTTAAACAAAACCATGAAAAAAATGCACAGAGAATTTTCAAGTGCATCACGAGAGGAAAAAAGTAAAGTAACAATAGTACTTTTAACTAGGAATAACAACAGAATAACAGAGAATGAACCAATATTCAACACATTTATTTATTTTTTTTTATTTAATTCATTTTAAGCGCTAGACCCATGTGGGTCATTCAGCGCAAGACGTAATAGAGGCTCGATCCTCCGTCTGCTGAGCGCCAGACAGACGCGCTTCCTATTTGTACTCACCTATATCTAATACTCAACACAACCTTCTGGTCTGTATTTATAGGTGAATATGACGCCAGGGTCCTCAAAACTCGTTTATTTTTTCCGAGGCCTGACACTATTTTGGAGCCTTGACATAATAAAATACTTGGGGAGAGTTAATATTAGCAAATTTAATAGACTAGATGAATTAACTACTAGTGATAAAAAATGTGGCTATCTAGTCACTTACCACTAACAGGGAGAGAGCCTTCTGTTTTTCTGTTCTTGACTCAGACACCTAAATACAAAACAGTGCTTAATCTAGATCGAAGTAGATAATTCTTCTCAGCAGATGGAGTAGGTGTGACCTAACAAAGCTCCCATGATGTCTGTCTCACCCATGTACTCCCGTGTACGAGGTGAATGATAGTGGGAGTGTCAATGACGAAAATCCTGTCTCTTAGATAATACACGATAGTTCTTAATCTAAACAGAAGCAGGTAGTTCTCAGTAGATAGCTTGGTTGTGAACTAACACAGCCCCCATGCTGTCTCACCCATGTACTCCCATGTATAAGGTGGTGAAAGATGGTGGAAGCATCACTGTCGACAATCCTGTCTCCTATCCTCTTTAGGTCGACGATTTGTTTTTCCTGGAATCACGTCAATGGTGTCAGACTAAAGAGGAGCAGCAATGAGGGTGTTGTCCACATAATCAATGGAGTGTGCTCCGGGGGTGACACCTGTGACTTGCTTGTTGATGTCGTGAATGCAGAAGACTCTCACAGAGGCGTGATGGAAGACTACCGTATATTAATCACCCTCACAGCACTGACATAGGTCACAGGTTATACTCATATCTGAATCACGCCTTCCAATTGTGTTGAGGGTCGTTAGTAAACAAGCTTTGGCTCATTAGCCTCACATCAAAGAGATACTCCCTGTCCTTATCCTAGTACATGGCACAGTAATTGGTTGAATGAGTTCAGGGAAATTGCGTCGTTATCGTTTTTACTTATATTTTTCGTACTTGGTTCTTATTTTCCTCTTAGGTGCCTGATCTACTGACTTATAGTAGCTGGCTCAGTGGCTTACGCACTGGCCTGGAATTTTATGACTCGCTCGCCGTGGGTTCTAACCCCACCCGTACCTTGGTTTGATTGACTTATATCTCTGATATCAAACTGGCATAGAAATAAGAAAAATAAAATATTTAAAGAAATGTTTGAATTAAGGAAAAACCTGTTAAAAAATCCCAGGGGCGGAAAATTGAAATAAAATACTTAAATAGGCTAAAATGAGGCATAAATATATATTACAGCCTAAAAAGGTATAAAATACTAATTGAATTTTCATTTTTCGTTCCCTCCCCAGAAAAAATAAAACGTGAAAAATGGAAAACCTCTCTGAAAATTATTAGACAAAATATATATCAGACTTGGCAGACGATGCACCATCCCCCCAATGAAAAGCAGGGGTGTCACTAGCACGTTAAGAGACTATACAATAAGTGTCAGGGGCCCGAGACTGTTCAACTGCCTCCCAGCACACATAAGGGGGATTACCAACAGACCCCTGGCAGTCTTCAAGCTGGCACTGGACAAGCACCTAAAGTCAGTTCCTGATCAGCCGGGCTGTGGCTCGTACGTTGGTTTGCGTGCAGCCAGCAGCAACAGCCTGGTTGATCAGGCTCTGATCCACCAGGAGGCCTGGTCACAGACCGGGCCGCGGGGGCATTGACCCCCGAAACTCTCTCCAGGTAAACTCCAGGTAATGGCTTTCATAGATAAAGTCATTCAAAATAAAAACATGGAAATTTAAACTCTTCAAAGCACTTCAATTCAAGACATATAATGTGTGTGGAGTGGACCAGTAAACCAGTGATTATAATGTTATATAAATGGTTCGGAAAACCGACAAGTTAATGAGACACTTAGGTATCTTTAGTGTGTAAAAGTTCCGCCAGCCAGTAGCTCCATCAGTCCAATACGAACATCAAAATGGTATACAATACCGACAGGTTGTTAGGTAAGACACATATGCAACAGTTAGACAACTTTATTCCGAAACGTTTCGCCTACACAGTAGGCTTCTTCAGACTGAAGAAGCCTACTGTGTAGGCGAAACGTTTCGGAATAAAGTTGTCTAACTGTTGCATATGTGTCTTACCTAACAGTCCAATACAGAGAAAAAGGGTGGGAGATAAGGAGTTTGAGGTAATCAGTCCCTGAGTCTGGAGTCGATATGTTCACTCCACCAGTCTTGATGGTAGTGCGACATATGCTGGGAGAAGTGGCTTAAGCCGTGGTTCTGAATGGTAGCAGGTTCAGCGCTCTACTATTCAGAACCACGGTTCGAATCCTCGTCTCTTCTTCTGTATATTGAAAGTCGTCTATTATGACTCATCTTGAATGTAGTCATTGTATATCATATTACAGAGCCGGATTAAGGTTTCGTAGGCTCCTGGGCTACAGGTACTGTGAGGCTCCTGGGCTACAGGTACTGTGAGGCTCCTGGGCTACAGGTACTGTGAGGCTCCTGGGCTACAGGTACTGTGAGGCTCCTGGGCTACAGGTACTGTGAGGCCCCTGGGCTACAGGTACTGTGAGGCCCCTGGGCTACAGGTACTGTGAGGCTCCTGGGCTACAGGTACTGTGAGGCTCCTGGGCTACAGGTACTGTGAGGCTCCAGGGCTACAGGTACTGTGAGGCTCCTGGGCTACAGGTACTGTGAGGCTCCTGGGCTACAGGTTCTGCGAGGCCCCAGGGCTACAGGTACTGTGAGGCCCCTGGGCTACATGTACTGTGAGGCCCCTGAGCTGCTGGTACTGTGAGGCCCCTGGGCTACAGGTACTGTGAGGCCCCTGGGCTACAGGTACTGCGAGACCCATGGGCTACAGGTACTGTGAGGCCCCTGAGCTACAGGTACTGAGAGGCCCCTGGGCTGCAGGTACTGCGAGGCCCCTGGGCTACAGGTACTGCGAGGCCCATGGGCTACAGGTACTGCGAGGCCCCTGGGCTACAGGTACTGCGAGGCCTCTGGGCTACAGGTACTGTGAGGCCTCTGGGCTACAGGTACTGTGAGGCCCCTGAGCTGCTGTTACTGTGAGGCCCCTGGGCTACAGGTACTGTGAAGCCCCTGGGCTACAGGTACTGTGAGGTCCCTGACCTACAGGTACTGTGAGGCCCCTGGGCTGCAGGTACTGCGAGGCCCCTGGGGTACAGGTACTGCGAGGCCCTTGAGCTGCTGGTACTGTGGGGCCCCTGGGCTACAGGTACTGCGAGGCCCCTGGGCTACAGGTACTGCGAGGCCCCTGGGCTACAGGTACTGTGAGGCCCCTGGAATACAGGTACTGAGGCCCCTGGGCTACAGGTTCTGCGAGGCCCCTGGGCTACAGGTACTGTGAAGCCCCTGGGCTACAGGTACTGTGAGGCCCCTAGGCTACAGGTACTGTGAGGCCCCTGGGCTACAGGTACTGTGAGGCCCCTGGGCTACAGGTACTGTGAGGCCCCTGGGCTACAGGTACTGTGACGCCCCTGGGTTGCAGCTCCTGGAGGCCCCTGGGTTGCAGCCCCTGGAGGCCCTCCAGCTGGCAGAGGACCCTGGGCTGCAGTCCCTGGAGGCCCTCCAGCTGGCGGAGGACCCTAGGCTGCAGTCCCTGAAGGCCCTCCAGCTGGCGGAGGACCCTAGGCTGCAGTCCCTGGAGGCCCTCCAGCTGGCGGAGGACCCCGGGCTGCAGTCCCTGGAGGCCCTCCAGCTGGCGGAGGACCCCGGGCTGCAGTCCCTGGAGGCCCTCCAGCTGGCGGAGGACCCCGGGCTGCAGTCCCTGGAGGCCCTCCAGCTGGCGGAGGACCCTGAGCTGCAGTCCCTGGAGGCCCTCCAGCTGGCGGAGGACCCTGGGCTGCAGTCCCTGGAGGCCCTCCATCTGGCGGAGGACCCTAGGCTGCAACTCCTTAAAGTTCTTGCCTTAATATGACCGTTGGAAATAAATGGTATAAAATACCGACACAATGGCAATATAAACACAAATGCAGTATAATGTGATCCTTTATTGACTACGTTTCGCCCACACAGTGGGCTTTTTCAAGTCACAAACAGAACTACCTGGGGTGGAAGGAACGCGAGTATTTATAGTCCGGCTGAGGTCAGGTGAAGAATGCTGCATCTGATGATGTACCGAGTTGGGTTGTAGAGTCTAAAAACTTGGGTAGCTTGGAAAGGAGACTGGACAAGTTTGTGAGCAGACCTTCTACAGTGTTCTTATGTGGGATAGCGATGAAGAAGTTTCTTGGCAAGTGGTTCAGCTATGTTATAGAAGCCACTATTCTGGTTGAAGTTGTCGGATATAGAAATAAGTGATGATTCCAGGATTCTTCGGTATTGAGTGTTGTCTTCTGTGGCGATAAGTCTTGAGTTTCTGTAGTTTATCAAGTGGTTGTGTGAATTACGGTGTTGTACGCAGGCATTCCTTGTGTCGTCAGACCTGCTTGCGTATTGGTGTTCTGAAATACGTGTTTGGAGATCCCTTGATGTTTCGCCCACGTATAACTTGTTGCAGTCATTACAAGGGATTATGTATACCCCTGCAGAGGATGGAGGCTTGTCCTGCCTACTACTGGTGATGTCCTTGATGGTCGTGGTTGTGGAGGTAGATACTTGGAATGATGTTTTGGCAAAGATGTTGGAAACATGTTTGGCAATGGAGTTGGTGGGAAGGACTATGTATCTCTTCTCGGCAGTGTCTTCTCTGGGTGTGTTGAAGATGTTTAGTGCTCGCCGTCTGCAGTCTCTGATGAAGTGACGAGGATAGTGGAGTTTGGAAAATACTTGTTCAATTATAGTGCATTCTTCCTCAAGGAACTCGTTGCTGCAGATTCTGAGTGCACGCAGGAAGAAGCCTATAATTACACCACGTTTGGTTTTGGTGTCGTGGTGAGAGTAGAAGTGGAGAAGATCGTTTTGGTTGGTGGGTTTTCGCAAGAAAATTGACGATTCACTTGATCTTCCCATTCCAGCCAGCGATTTCATCGACCTGGTTGAACTATGTGTTGGCTTTACGTGTTTCTCTTTTGAAAATCACCTCTTTCAGCAGACTTTTGGACTACCCATGGGTTCGCCACTCAGTGCAGTCCTGGCGAACCTATACATGGAACATCTAGAAGCCGAACGTTTCTCCACCATTATTCCTTCGTCTGTCACCTGGCTCCGTTATGTTGACGACATTCTCCTCATAACTCCTAAACGCTTCAACGTTCAAGCTCTCCAAGACAAGCTCAACCAGGTCGAGCCTTCAATCCAGTTCACACTTGAAGAAGAGGTCGACAACACTCTTCCTTTCCTTGATGTTCTACTCTGCAAAGCTGACCACGAACTTCGTTTTAAAGTCTATCGAAAACCCACCAACCAAAACGATCTTCTCCACTTCTACTCTCACCACGACACCAAAACCAAACGTGGTGTAATTATAGGCTTCTTCCTGCGTGCACTCAGAATCTGCAGCAACGAGTTCCTTGAGGAAGAATGCACTATAATTGAACAAGTATTTTCCAAACTCCACTATCCTCGTCACTTCATCAGAGACTGCAGACGGCGAGCACTAAACATCTTCAACACACCCAGAGAAGACACTGCCGAGAAGAGATACATAGTCCTTCCCACCAACTCCATTGCCAAACATGTTTCCAACATCTTTGCCAAAACATCATTCCAAGTATCTACCTCCACAACCACGACCATCAAGGACATCACCAGTAGTAGGCAGGACAAGCCTCCATCCTCTGCAGGGGTATACATAATCCCTTGTAATGACTGCAACAAGTTATACGTGGGCGAAACATCAAGGGATCTCCAAACACGTATTTCAGAACACCAATACGCAAGCAGGTCTGACGACACAAGGAATGCCTGCGTACAACACCGTAATTCACACAACCACTTGATAAACTACAGAAACTCAAGACTTATCGCCACAGAAGACAACACTCAATACCGAAGAATCCTGGAATCATCACTTATTTCTATATCCGACAACTTCAACCAGAATAGTGGCTTCTATAACATAGCTGAACCACTTGCCAAGAAACTTCTTCATCGCTATCCCACATAAGAACACTGTAGAAGGTCTGCTCACAAACTTGTCCAGTCTCCTTTCCAAGCTACCCAAGTTTTTAGACTCTACAACCCAACTCGGTACATCATCAGATGCAGCATTCTTCACCTGACCTCAGCCGGACTATAAATACTCGCGTTCCTTCCACCCCAGGTAGTTCTGTTTGTGACTTGAAAAAGCCCACTGTGTGGGCGAAACGTAGTCAATAAAGGATCACATTATACTGCATTTGTGTTTATATTGCCAATATGACCGTGTTCATATACCTGTGCAGACGGCATCATCTTCCTGTGATGAACAGCTGTACTCGGCAGTATTGACCCTCTGATATAAAAGCAACGCTTTCTCAGAATGCAGCTTGGTCTGACTCCTTCATCTAGCAGGAAGCTTTCAGCTCAAAGCTTATTAATTAGTAAGCTGATGAAGGCTATAACCAGCTTCATGAAAGCACGTCCAGATGGAGCCTTTTCTTACTTGACTTCTTGAAGGAAGGTCAAGCTGATTAAAAAAATATATTTCACCTTTCAAAGGCAGCGCCTTGATGCTGGTGAAGGGCTCTTGATCCAAGGACCTGGAAACAGTCTCCTCTTCCGCGTGTGGAAGTCAGTTAACCTGCCATCTCTCAGATGCTGTAATGACCTACGGGTTTAGCGCTTACTCGCGAATATAATGACCTAAGAAGAGTGCTTAAAAGATTACTGCATGTAAACCACTATAGATTTTTTTTACTTAGATTTTTAAAAACATGTGATTATGCGGGAGCGCTAAACCCGTAGGGATTGTTCAATGCCTGTGGTGGGGGGGGGGAGAGGAGGTGCAAGCTTCTGATGTTAAGGTTAGGTTAGATAAAGGTTAGGTTAGATAAAGGTTAGGTTAGATAAAGGTTAGGTTAGATAAAGGTTAGGTTAGATAAAGGTTAGGTTAAATAAAGGTTAGGTTAAATAAAGGTTAGGTTAGATAAGGTTAGGTTAGGTAAGGTAAGGTAAGGTAAGGTAAGGTAGGCAAGGTTAGGTTATGTAAGATTGGTCAGGAAACAAGGCAAGTATTGATAAGACACATGTACAACAGTTAGTCGTGTTACCAGTTTGTCAGTATTGTGTTCCATTATGCCATCCAGGAAAAGTGTTTCCTGACGCCCAGCTTTTGGTCATCTGACCGACGCCTGGAGAATGTAAAATGTTCTGGAAATTCATAAGTAATGACCCGTTGTACGATATATACAAGTCACGTCTTCGAGTACGCAGCACCAGCATGGAACGCACTTGGTGAATCATATTAAGACCGTGGAGAAAGTGCAGATGCAGGAGTATATCAGGGAAATGGCAAGTTTAAGAGGCAGGGGGCACCATCAGACTCGACCCCTGAAACCACATATAGGAGAGCAAAAATAGGTGAATCCACAACCACACATACACACACACTGGAGGACAGGAGGGATAAGGGGGATATGATAACGACGTACAAAATACTGAGTGGAATTGACAAGGTGGACAGAGACAGGATCTTCCAGAGCTGGGACATAAGAACAACAGGGCACAACTGGAAATTGAGAGCCCAGATGAGTCATAGGGATGTTAAGAAGTATTTCTCCAGCCATAGAGTTGTCAAGAAGTGGAACAATCTGGAGAGTGATGTATTGGAGGCAGGAACCATACATAGCTTTAAGAAGAAGTATGATCAAGCTCATGAAGCAGGGAGAGAGTGGACCGAGTAGCGACCAGCGAAGAGGCGGGGCCAGGAGCTATGAATCGACCCCTGTACCATAAATAGGTGAGTACACTCACACACACACACGCTCCCTAATTAATTGAGGCAGGTGATGAAAGAGAAAGCAGGTGAAGGCATCCTACTGCTCTCTTCTCTTCCTCCACCTCATCATCATCATCATCCTTCCATCTCCCTCGAGACTCTTAATAATCATATTATTTAAATTATCTTCCTAATGTTTATTTTCTCTCTCTTTCCATGTTGCTATTTCTATCTTTCTGTACATTATTCCTTTAGTCATTTTCCTCTCGTCTGTCACTTCAGTTTGTCCTCTGCGAGCCTCACAAGACTGGTTCACCTCACTCATGTCAGCGAGCCTCACAAGACTGGTTCACCTCACTCATGTCAGCGAGCCTCACAAGACTGGTTTACCTCACTCATGTCAGCGAGCCTCACAAGACTGGTTCACCTCACTCATGTCAGCGAGCCTCACAAGACTGGTTTACCTCACTCATGTCAGCGAGCCTCACAAGACTGGTTCACCTCACTCATGTCAGCGAGCCTCACAAGACTGGTTCACCTCACTCATGTCAGCGAGCCTCACAAGACTGGTTCACCTCACTCATGTCAGCGAGCCTCACAAGACTGGTTCACCTCACTCATGTCAGCGAGCCTCACAAGACTGGTTCACCTCACTCATGTCAGCGAGCCTCACAAGACTGGTTCACCTCAATCACGTCAGTTATAACTCAAGATTTGGAATATATTGACGTGTTCAAAACAGGTCAAGTTGCTTTAAGCAATGCTTCTCGACTCACCAAGCAAGCAATTTAACCGGCTTGCTGCCTGCCAGTATACACGGCTGAACACCCAATAGACACTGCTGGTACAGCCTGTCACAATTATTAATCGTCCGTTGAACCCCCCAACAGACACGTCTGGTCCAGTCTGCCACATTAGCCGTGTCTGCTGGAATAGCAGCAGACACGGCTGGTCTACAGCCTGCCAAAACCATATCTGCTGAACCATCAATAGACACGGCTGGCTCAGCCTGCCGTGTCTGGTGGGGTAGCAGCAGATACTGCTGGTCCAGCCTGCCACAATCATTACCCATGTCTGTTAAACCACCAATAAACACTACTGGCTGGCTGCCACAATCAATATTCTCGCAACACGGATGTCAACAATACAAGGGAAATCTACGTTAACCCATCGTCATTAAGGAGTCAATGATCCGTCACAATAACACTTACCCTGGATCAAACTCCACACCTACGAGGAGCCAGAGAGGATCCACACAAGTTAGAGAGTATTGTGCTAATCAAAACTAACTTTCACATAATTTGCAAATTTATGTTAACAATTAGCAAGATGTTTCGGTATGTAATTAGTTTAATATGTAAGTGTTATTGGCTGTAATTATTATTACATTCATGGGAAGAGCTATAAAGTTTGATCCAAAGGTAGGATAGGTTCACTTACTTGGATCAAGAGCCCTTCATCACTGGTGTACCAGTACCCGGTATTAGTGATAAGGCAACCGCTGGTGTACCTGACATAGGTTAATTGGGTTTGAAACCTATCGACTAGGCTAGGGTTATTAATGTTGCATGTCACATGTTCACCAATGGAAAATAATGCCAAATATAGGCCTATTGGGATTACAGTAAACTTTAAGTGTATATATACCAAAATATATACTCCTCCACGTATATACACACGATTCATGACTCACAAAATCGTAATGAGAATTCCAAACAAACCACAGTTGGATCTGAACCCATGGCAACTTACTCGCCATGGTTTCAAGCCCCTCCCGTTCCGTGGTTTGACATAATACATTAACTGGGCCATAAACACCTCACGTAGTGGGTTTAGAGTTTGTTTATTGGGTTCGACTTTGAGAAGGACCTGCTAGTATGGGCCAATAGGCTTCCTGCAGTGTTCCTCCAGTCTTATGTTCAGATTATTATTATTATAATCAAAAAGAAGCGCTAAGCCACAAGGGCTATACAGCGCTGCAGGGTAGGGAAGGAAGCAAGGGAATTGGATGGCAGGAGGGAGGGGGGATGATCAGCAGGTTACAGAAAACAGCGGGGCAGGGGATAGTACGGGGGTAGAGGGTAGCAAGAGATACAAGTAGAAAGGGCTGAAAGTATCAGAATTTGTGAAGTCAGTCAGTCGTTGTCAAAAAGTCAATAAGAGAGTCCGGATGAAAGGTGGGTCCATCAGCGAGAAGGGAAGGTAAAGAGAGAGCAGCGGGGCGAAGACGACGACAGAGGTAAATTCTGCGTGCTCGTTGATAAAGTGGGCAGTCCAACAGAATGTGGCTGACTGATAATGGAGCTTGGCAATTCTCACAGAGAGGAGCAAGACGCCTCTCCATGAGATATCCATGAGTAAGACGAGTATGGCCAATGCGAAGACGGGAGAGAGTAGTCTCCCAACCTCGACACTGGTGATAAGAAGACGGCCAGTAACCTATACTCGGTTTAATAGACTGAAGTTTGTTGCCGAGCATAGTAGACCAACGTTGTTGCCAACGGGTGTGAAGGTGGGAAGATATTACAGCAAAATAGTCCGTACATGGAATACCTCTGTAAGAAACTGGTAGGTCATGTACTGCTGACCGCGCAGCAGTGTCTGCCTGTTCATTGCCCTGTACGTCAACATGACCAGGGACCCAACAAAAAACAATATCTTTATGCTTAGTAAAGATGCGGCGTAGCCAAAGTTGGATACGGAGGACTAAGGGGTGAGGTGTATCAAATTTTTGTATAGCCTGTAAAGCACTAAGGGAGTCTGAGACAACCACAAATGATGACACAGGCATAGATGCAATACGGATAAGTGCTGTAAGGATGGCATATAATTCAGCAGTAAAAATACTAGCTGAAGATAGTAAATGCCCTTGTACGACGCTGTCCGGAAACACTGCTGCGAATCCTACGCCGTCAGAAGACTTAGAGCCATCTGTGTACACAGCAATGGCATGAGAATGAGAGTGAAAGTGGTCAAGAAAAAGAGAGCGGGAAGCGACCGTAGACAGTTGGGCTTTCGAGCAAGGGAGGGAGAAAGAACAGACTCGAACAGCTGAAACCTCCCAGGGGGGTAGGGAAAAGTGAGATGCTACATGTACATAGAAAGGTGGTAGTTGAAGAGAAGACAAGAGCGAATGAAGGCGAAGAGAGAAGGGACGGAGTAAGCAGGGGCGGCGAACAAATAAAGAATGTCTACTAATATCAGTGACCATTCTATAAATGGAAGGATTGCGGAGATCATGAGAGCGTACATAGTAGCGCAGGCAATGGGCATCACGGCGATCGGATAAGGATGGAACGTTCGCTTCTGCATAGAGGCTTTCGACAGGGGAAGAGCGAAAAGCACCAAGGCATAAACGTAATCCTTGGTGATGAATGGGGTTAAGGCTAGAGAGAGTAGCAGGAGATGCCGCTGAATAGATCTGGTCACCATAATCAAGTTTCGATAAAATAAGGGTGGAATGTAGGTGAAGGAGGGTTCGACGATCAGCTCCCCACGAAAGATGAGCAAGGGTTTTAAGAAGGTTCAGCCGGCTGTGACAAGTTGCCTTCAGAGAGGTAATGTGAGGTTTCCAGGATAACCTACGATCAAAGAGGAGGCCCAGAAACTTGACTGTATCACGTTCAGGGATACGTGAGCCATAGAGGTACAAAGGATGATCAGAGATGACAGAGCGTCTAGTGAAAGTGATTTGGTGGGTTTTAGTGCTGGAAAATTTAAACCCATGTGTGGTGGCCCAATTGGAAACACGGTCGACTGCATGCTGGAGAGAAACTGTAAGGAGGTGACAGTCAGCGCCTGCACAGGCAATAGCAAAGTCATCAACATAGAGTGATGACCAAATATTTGATGGAAGACTAGAGGCCAAATCATTAATAGCAAGGAGAAAAAGTGTTGTGCTCAGAACACATCCCTGGGGGACACCTTCAGCTTGGACAAAGTCCGGGGAGAGCACATTATTAACCCGAACACGGAAATGCCTGTCAGTTAAAAAGTTCTTAAGGAAGGATGGTAGATTGCCTCGAAGGCCTAAGGAGTGGGCTTGGGCTAAAATATTATACCTCCAAGTTGTGTCATATGCCTTCTCAAGGTCAAAAAATATGGCAATAACTGAGTGGTTATTCGCAAAGGCATTACGAACATACGTATCCAAGCGCAGTAAGGGGTCTATGGTAGAACGTCCCTTACGAAAGCCATATTGACGAGTGGAGAGACTGTTGTGTGTCTCTAAATACCACACTAAACGTCTATTTACTAGACGTTCCATTACTTTGCAAACTGCACTGGTAAGAGCAATGGGACGATAGTGGGAGGTTTCATGTCCCGTAGTGCCTGGTTTGCGGAAAGGGAGAACAATGGCGGATTTCCACAGCTGTGGAAGAACTCCTTGTGACCAAATAAGATTGTAAAGGTGTAATAGGACTGCAAGGGCTGACTGATGTAAATGTTGTAGCATACGAATATGAATGTCGTCGGGCCCAGCTGCCGATGATCGACAAGCTGAGAGTGTTGCCTCCAGTTCTTGAAGTGTAAAAGGCACATTATACTGTTCTTCTCTGAGAGAAGAAAAGTCCAAGGGTGCTAACTCTCTGGCAGACTTTGAGGAAAGAAATGAGGGGCATAGATGGAGTCCCTGAGAAATACGGACCAGATGATTGCCAATTTCATTGGCAACATCTAGTGGGTTTGCTATATCAACACCGGCAACCCGCAGAACAGGAGCCGGGTCAGGAGAATATTTACCACTCAGTTTTCGTACTTTTTTCCAGACTGCACTCATAGAGGAAGCAGAGGTGATGGTGGAGACATAATCTCGCCAGCAAGTGCGTTTAGCGTCACGGATGACACGGCGAGCGATCGCACGCTTCTGTTTAAAATCAAGGAGTCGCTCTGTGGTTCTATTGTACCGGTACCTGCCCCATGCAGCGCGTTTCAAACGTACTGCACGAGCACAAGCAGGAGACCACCAAGGCACGCATTTCTGAGAATGCCTGCCCGAAGTTTGGGGTATAGAATGAGAAGCTGCGGTGAAAACGGAGGACGAGAAGAGGTGTAAAAGCTCATCGATGGAGGACGAAGAAGGAACCTCTTTAAAAACAGTCAGGTGTGAGTAAAGGTTCCAATTTGCCCGATTAAATTGCCAGCGTGGGGTGCGAAGAGGTGGCGAATATGAAGGGGAAGTAAGAATGATTGGGAAATGATCACTGTCATGTAAGTCCGGGAGAACAGACCAAGTAAAGTCTAATGCGGCGGAGGAAGAGCAAACTGAGAGATCGATGCAAGAGAGAGTATGAGTCCGAGGATCAAAATGGGTGTGAGTACCTGTATTTAAAACATGGAGGGGGTGGGTGGCAAGAAAAGCCTCTAACTGAATTCCACGGGAATCACAGTGAGACCCTCCCCAGAGGAAATGGTGGGCATTAAAATCACCAAGTAACAGAATCGGTGGCGGTAATGACGAAACAAGGAAGGCAAAATCCGGAATAGATAATGCCCGAGAAGGAGAGAGATATAAAGAACAGAGCGTATACCACCTATGTAAGTGGATACGGGCTGCTGTGTAATGCAGCGAAGTATGAACAAATAGCTGATGGTACGGAATATCAGTGCGGAGAAGAAGGGCACTTTCATTAAAGGTCCCATCAGGAAAAGGATCTGAAGAATACAATAAATTATAGCCTGAGATGTGAGAAATAACAGCAGAGTGTAATTTTGGTTCCTGTAAGCAAACACCAACAGGGGCAAACTGGGAGAGTAACATCTGAAGCTCACCCCGATTACCCCTGAGGCCGCGTATATTCCACTGTAAAAAGGCCATGATTGGCAATGATAAAGATACTTGAAATCCGCAGGTAAGGGTTCCTACGGACTAGAAGGGTTAGAAAAGTCCACATGCGGAGGCAGTGGAAAATGTTCAAGCAGCGAAGGAACGGTGCGCTGTGAAGAAAGGAGTTGCGCAGATGGAGCAGAGGAGAGAGGAAGAGCGGAAGGTGGATCAGTGTCCATTGATGGTTTGGTCTCTGCAATATATTCAGAGATTGCTTCAAGTGTTTCGGAATTCAGAGATGTCGTATGGGAGACAATATTGGGAATGGTAGGGGGAGGATGAGTAAAGATTGGAACTGTATTGGACTGTACCAAGGTAGGGGGGGGCGAAAGGGTGGAGGGAACTGGAGAAGCGTGGCAGGGGACAGAAGAGACAGGAACCTGGGAGGTGGCAGAAGAGGAAGAAACTTGGGAGGGAACAGGGGAGGAAGGTACATTACGAGGAGGAGGGTGAACCTCTGCACTTGTAACTGAGCCAGTGAGAGGGGAAGAACTAGGGACAGAGACAGGGAGGGTAAAATGAGGAGGTGGAAGATGGGTAGGAGGTGTTACCGGACCTTTTTTTGACTTTTGAGAAGTAGAGGGACGATTGGGAAGAGGTGTCGTACGAGGTCTCGTCGATACTGAGGCTTGTAAGAGAGAACTCGAAGAAGCGAGATTAGACTGAGGCGTTGAAGTAGGGACGTCTGAGCCGAGGACAGCAAAAGGATTAGATACAGGAGTGATTATGGGAGAGGTAACCACAGAGGTGGGTGTAGAAGATGGGATACCAGAAGTGGGGGGACGTTTTGAAACACGGGAATAAGAAACACGTGGGAGTCTCCCTTGGAGGCGGAGATGAGAAACTGCCATGGCATAAGGGAGACCTTCTGTCTCTTTGAGGTAACGGATTTCCCGCTCGTTTAAATAGACCTGACAACGGCGAGAGTACGAAGGGTGAGCCTCATGACAGTTAAGGCAAGAGGGAGATCGATTGCAAGACGTATTAGAATGGTCATCGGCACCACAGACTGGGCATTCGGCGATAGATCTGCAATATTTCGCTGGATGGCCAAATCGCCAGCAATTTCTACACTGTTGTGGTGTAGGGATCACCTTTCGAACTTGTAACCGATGTCCTGCTATATAAACGGAGGATGGGAGTTCTCGGCTGTCAAAAGTTAAACGAGCCACATTGCTAGGGTATCGTCTCCGCCCACGGGCAGGAAGAACGTAAGTGTCTACCTTGAGGATTGGGAGATCTTGGAGTTCCAGCTGTTCTAGAATGTCGGTGCCACATGTCTGGAAATTTTGTTGAACTATGGTATGGGGCAGAATAACGGTACCACTACAAGAATTGAGGGAATGATGTTTTTCAAGGGTGACAGGAACAGTATCTATATGGGTAAGACGAGAGAGCTCACGAGCCTGGGTAGCATTCTGTACGGTAATGATGCGCGTACCGCTCTTAAGAGCATGAAAAGAAATATCTTTACCAACATGGCGTAGGAGTGCCTTGCCAATACTATGGTCAGAAAGATAGGCAGTAGAGGAAGTTGGTCGTAAAGTGAAGAATTTAGTCCACTGTTCAGTCTGAAACTGAGCGTGGAAAGGTAGTGAAGGACGTGTCGATCGTTTCTGAGAAGAACGAGAAGGTGAAGGTGGAGAAGTATCATCAGCAGGTAATTGTCGTTGACGTTTAGGCATGGGACCAGAGTTGGTCCGACGTGGAACGGGTCGGCGATTTGAAAATTGCCGCACCGTAGAGGGAGAGGCCGGAAGCATAGTCAGAGGAGAGCGAAGGTCTGATAAATCGAAGGAGTCAGTCGAGGCCTCAGTACCTGAAGCGGGTGAGGAAACAGCACCGGCAATAGGTACAGAGGCATGAGGAATGTCTGAAGAGTGGTCCAAAGACGAGGCGGGGTCAGAACGGGGTGCGGTATCAAGAAGGGGCCCGGGGGTACCAGGTTCATGGACTAGGGCTGCCATGGTTAGGTTACTTCTTTCTTTTTGTTTTTAAGAAAAAAAAAGAAAGAAGAAAAGAAAATAAAAATAAAAAAAAGAAAAAAAAAGGGGGGACCGGGGAGGGATAGTTCCTAGGAGGGATGAAAGGGCCAGAAATCTCCCTCCGCGCCCAAGAGGACTCGACACCGCTAGTAGCGCAGATGCAGCATGGAACCCGTGCCATACCCTACCCTTCATGCCAGTAAACCAGCAATCTGGGATAGCAACCTCACATCTGCCGAGCTACCTCGGTGGACAAAAGAGAGGGCGGCCGGATATCCGCCACAAAGCATACCTCCTTCAGCCACCACCCCCGGAATCCGAAAGGTGGCTTCCAGAGCTACACCCGTCGCCCAAAAGACACCCAAAGCTACTCCGGGATACCGGAGAGGGATCGGGACATCCCTAGGCAATCCAGATTCCACGGCAAACTACGCCACCGCCAAGAAACCTCAACGGAATGGGATGGACCCCGGTGTCCTTTCTCCTACCTAGGAACTAGCGCGCCTGTGGGAGAAATCCCAAAGGACAAAAAGAGGAAGGGCAAAAGGGAGGAGTGGGGAGGAGGAGGAGGAAAGGAAAAAGGGGAGGATGGGGAGGATGGGATAGGGGAGGGGAGATTGGGGGGTAATTAGGTTCGGTCTGAGGAAGAAGACCGATAGGTCTAATTCCTCAGACCAAGAGCCTCTTCACCACGCCAAGGAGCCCCCCTTGAAGAGGCTTATGTTCAGAAAACACAATGTTGGTGAATCAGTCGTGAAATAGAATACCATAACTGTTTTTATGCTAAAAAAGGGACCCACTCTCATAATTTTAAATGATCTACATCGTTGGTTCCCAGTACACAAATAACCCGCACACAGAACCGACGACGTTTCGGTCCGACTTGGACCATTTACAAAGTCACACTAACAGAAAGGTAGGTATTAAATTTGTCAGAAAAGAGGACAAGTGTTTCCTGACGCGGGTTTTAGTCATACGATTACCCACAGTTGGAGCTTTTGGTCATCTGACCGAGGCCTTCCGCTGGCTTACCCGTCCACCCATTTAAAAATCATGGCTATGATTATAACCACTGAGCAACAGAAAAGAGTGAGGGAGCCGGTATATATAGACGAGCGGGACAAGGCATATATATATATACCGGCTCCCTCCCTCTTTTATGTCAGTGTGACTTTGTAAATGGTCGAAGTTGGACCGAAACGATGTTCCAGTCAGGGTATTCACAACCTGTGGGTCGCGGACACCTAAGGTAAGGGAGGGACTGAATTATTGCAAGTGATCCGCCAAGCTTCGTAGCAAATATTGACTCTTTTACCAGCGTTCGATTCCTTCTGTTATCTTTCAGTGTTTATCCCGCCTCGTCCACACCCTGAGGGATCAAGTGAACGTTTCTGACGTTATAAAAGGGATCGTAGTGCAGGACACTATCAGTTGTTGAAACATACAGGTCACGGGAAGATTATTAAGACCTGTGTCAGGACTATTAAAGGCAACTTTTCGCCTCAGGTATACCTGGAGTTTACCTGGAGAGAGTTCCGGGGGTCAACGCCCCCGCGGCCCGGTCTGTGACCAGGCCTCCTGGTGAATCAGAGCCTGATCAACCAGGCTGTTACTGCTGGCTGCACGCAATCCAACGTACGAGCCACAGCCCGGCTGGTCAGCTACCGACTTTAGGTGCTTGTCCAGTGCCAGCTTGAAGACTGCCAGGGGTCTATTGGTAATCCCCCTTATGTATGCTGGGAAGCAGTTGAACAGTCTCGGGCCCCTGACATCAAAACATCATCAAAACGGCGAAACGTTTCCTTTAAATGTCCTAAACTGTAACAAGTATGATTTTCCACAGTTCATGGGTATCACTATACCACTGATGAACCTACCAAAAGGAATCCTTGTACTGGAAAAGGCTGGGACTCACTAACACTGATATACTAGTGACTACAGAGAGGCTCATTACCAAATTAATTTTTTTCTAACTTCTAGAAATGAGCTAGTGTTATTTTAGTAGAGTAATAAAGTTGGTAGAATTAACGACAATATGTAAAGTAAAAGGACACAAGTGCAACTAATGTGACATTTATTGTGGCAACGTTTCGCTCTCCAGGAGCTTTGTGAAGCCATTACGTAATGGCTTGATAAAGCTCCTGGAAAGCGAAACGTTGCCACAATAAATGTCACATTAGTTGCACTTGTGTCCTTTTACTTTACATATTTTAGTATAACTGCTTTCTTATGCTCCCTATGTTCACGATGTAGCTGGCAATCAGATAACAGAGGTCTGGCGTTTAAAAACTCACTCGCCATAGGTTCAAACCCCACCCGTTCCCTGGTTTGTTTACAATCGTGTTATTACGATTTCCTGAGTCATAATTACAGAGGCACGTTATGGGTCCAGGGACTGTACCTCAACATTACAGAGGTACATAATGGGTCCAGGAACTGTACCTCAACATTATAGAGGTACATAATGGGTCCAGGGACTGTACCTCAACATTACAGGGGTGCATAATGGGTCCAGGGACTGTACCTCAACATTACAGAGGTACATAACGGGTCCAGGGACTGTACCTCAACATTACAGAGGTACATAATGGGTCCAGGGACTGCACCTCAACATTACAGAGGTACATAATGGGTCCAGGGACTGTACCTCAACATTACAGAGGTACATAATAGATCCAGGGACTGAACCTCAACATTACAGAGGTACATGATGGGTCCAGGGACTGTACCTCACCATTACAGAGGTACATAATGGGTCCAGGGACTGCACCTCAACATTACATAGGTACTTAATGGGTCCAGGGACTGTACCTCAACATTACAGAGGTACTTAATGGGTCCAGGGACTGTACCTCAACATTACAGAGGTACATAATGGGTCCAGGGACTGCACCTCAACATTAGAGGTACATAATGGGTCCAGGGACTGTACCTCAACATTACAGAGGCACATAGTGGGTCCAGGAACTGTACCTCAACATTACTGAGGTACACAATGGGTCCAGGGACTACCTCAACATTACAGAGGTACACAATGGGTCCAGGGACTGTACCTCAACATTACAGAGGTACACAATGGGTCCAGGAACTGTACCTGAACATTACAGAGGTACATAATGGGTCCAGGGACTGTACCTCAACATTACAGAGGTACATAATAGGTCCAGGGACTGTACCTCAACATTACAGAGGTACATAATGGGTCCAGGAACTGTACCTCAACATTACAGAGGTACATAATGGGTCCAGGGACTGTACCTCAACATTACAGAGGTACATAATGGGTCCAGGAACTGTACCTAAACATTACAGAGGTACATAATGGGTCCAGGGACTGCACCTCAACATTACAGAGGTACTTAATGGGTCCAGGGACTGTACCTCAACATTACAGAGGTACTTAATGGGTCCAGGGACTGTACCTCAACATTACAGAGGTACATAATGGGTCCAGGGCTGCACCTCAACATTACAGAGGTACATAATGGGTCCAGGGACTGCACCTCAACATTACAGAGGTACTTAATGGGTCCAGGGACTGTACCTCAACATTACAGAGGTACTTAATGGGTCCAGGGACTGTACCTCAACATTACAGAGGTACATAATGGGTCCAGGGACTGTACCTCAACATTACAGAGGTACATAATAGGTCCAAGGACTGTACCTCAACATTAAAGAGGTACATAATGGGTCCAGGAACTGTACCTCAACATTACAGAGGTACATAATGGGTCCAGGGACTGTACCTCAACATTACAGAGGTACTTAATGGGTCCAGGGACTGTACCTCAACATTACAGAGGTACATAATGGGTCCAGGGACTGTACCTCAACATAACAGAGGTACATAATAGGTCCAGGGACTGTACCTCAACATTAAAGAGGTACATAATGGGTCCAGGAACTGTACCTCAACATTACAGAGGTACATAATGGGTCCAGGAACTGTACCTCAACATTACAGAGGTACATAATGGGTCCAGGGACTGTACCTCAACATTATAGAGGTACATAATGGGTCCAGGAACTGTACCTCAACATTACAGAGGTACATAATGGGTCCAGGGACTGTACCTCAACATTACAGAGGTACATAATGGGTCCAGGAACTGTACCTCAACATTACAGAGGTACATAATGGGTCCAGGAACTGTACCTCAACATTACAGAGGTACATAATGGGTCCAGGGACTGTACCTCAACATTACAGAGGTACATAATGGGTCCAGGGACTGTACCTCAACATTACAGAGGTACTTAATGGGTCCAGGGACTGTACCTCAACATTACAGAGGTACATAATGGGTCCAGGAACTGTAACTCAACATTACAGAGGTACATAATGGGTCCAGGGACTGTACCCCAACATTACAGAGGTACTTAATGGGTCCAGGGACTGTACCTTAACATTACAGAGGTACATAATGGGTCCAGGAACTGTACCTCAACATTACAGAGGTACATAATGGGTCCAGGGACTGCACCTCAACATTACAGAGGTACATAATGGGTCCAGGGACTGTACCTCAACATTACAGAGGTACATAATGGGTCCAGGGACTGCACCTCAACATTACAGAGGTACATAATGGGTCCAGGGACTGTACCTCAACATTACAGAGGTACATAATAGATCCAGGGACTGAACCTCAACATTACAGAGGTACATAATGGGTCCAGGAACTGTACCTCAACATTACAGAGGTACTTAATGGGACCAGGGACTGTACCTCAACATTACAGAGGTACATAATGGGTCCAGGGACTGTACCTCAACATTACAGAGGTACATAATGGGTCCAGGAACTGTAACTCAACATTACAGAGGTACATAATGGATCCAGGGACTGTACCTCAACATTACAGAGTTACATAATGGGTCCAGGAACTGTACCTCAACATTACAGAGGTACTTAATGGGTCCAGGGACTGTACCTCAACATTACAGAGGTACATAATGGGTCCAGGGACTGTACCTCAACATTAGAGGTACATAATGGGTCCAGGGACTGTACCTCAACATTAGAGGTACATAATGGGTCCAGGGACTGTACCTCAACATTACAGAGGTACATAATGGGTCCAGGAACTGTACCTCAATATTACAGAGGTACATAATGGGTCCAGGGACAGTACCTCAACATTACAGAGGTACATAATGGGTCCAGGAACTGTAACTCAACATTACAGAGGTACATAATAGATAAAGGGACTGAACCTCAACATTACAGAGGTACATAATGGGTCCAGGAACTGTACCTCAACATTACAGAGGTACTTAATGGGTCCAGGGACTGTACCTCAACATTACAGAGGTACATAATGGGTCCAGGGACTGTACCTCAACATTAGAGGTACATAATGGGTCCAGGAACTGTACCTCAACATTAGAGGTACATAATGGGTCCAGGGACTGTACCTCAACATTACAGAGGTACATAATGGGTCCAGGAACTGTACCTCAATATTACAGAGGTACATAATGGGTCCAGGGACTGTACCTCAACATTACAGAGGTACATAATGGGTCCAGGAACTGTACCTCAACATTACAGAGGTACATAATGGGTCCAGGGACTGTACCTCAACATTACAGAGGTACATAATGGGTCCAGGAACTGTACCTCAACATTACAGAGGTACATAATGGGTCCAGGGACTGTACCTCAACATTACAGAGGTACATAATGGGTCCAGGGACTGTACCTCAACATTACAGAGGTACATAATGGGTCCAGGGACTGTACCTCAACATTACAGAGGTATATAATGGGTCCAGGAACTGTACCTCAACATTACAGAGGTACATAATGGGTCCAGGGACTGTACCTCAACATTACAGAGGTACATAATGGGTCCAGGGACTGTACCTCAACATTACAGAGGTACATAATGGGTCCAGGAACTGTACCTCAACATTACAGAGGTACATAATGGGTCCAGGGACTGTACCTCAACATTACAGAGGTACATAATGGGTCCAGGGAATGTACCTCAACATTACAGAGGTACATAATGGGTCCAGGAACTGTACCTCAACATTACAGAGGTACATAATGGGTCCAGGAACTGTACCTCAACATTACAGAGGTACATAATGGGTCCAGGAACTGTACCTCAACATTACAGAGGTACATAATGGGTCCAGGAACTGTACCTCAACATTACAGAGGTACATAATGGGTCCAGGGACTGTACCTCAACATTACAGAGGTACATAATGGGTCCAGGGAATGTACCTCAACATTACAGAGGTACATAATGGGTCCAGGAACTGTACCTCAACATTACAGAGGTACATAATGGGTCCAGGAACTGTACCTCAACATTACAGAGGTACATAATGGGTCCAGGAACTGTACCTCAACATTACAGAGGTACATAATGGGTCCAGGAACTGTACCTCAACATTACAGAGGTACATAACGGGTCCAGGAACTGTACCTCAACATTACAGAGGTACATAATGGGTCCAGGGACTGTACCTCAACATTACAGAGGTACATAATGGGTCCAGGAACTGTACCTCAACATTACAGAGGTACATAATGGGTCCAGGGACTGTACCTCAACATTACAGAGGTACATAATGGGTCCAGGAACTGTACCTCAACATTACAGAGGTACATATTGGGTCCAGGAACTGTACCTCAACATTACAGAGGTACATAATGGGTCCAGGAACTGTACCTCAACATTACAGAGGTACATAATGGGTCCAGGAACTGTACCTCAACATTACAGAGGTACATAATGGGTCCAGGAACTGTACCTCAACATTACAGAGGTACATAATGGGTCCAGGAACTGTACCTCAACATTACAGAGGTACATAATGGGTCCAGGAACTGTACCTCAACATTACAGAGGTACATAATGGGTCCAGGAACTGTACCTCAACATTACAGAGGTACATAATGGGTCCAGGGACTGTACCTCAACATTACAGAGGTACATAATGGGTCCAGGAACTGTACCTCAACATTACAGAGGTACATAATGGGTCCAGGAACTGTACCTCAACATTACAGAGGTACATAATGGGTCCAGGAACTGTACCTCAACATTACAGAGGTACATAATGGGTCCAGGAACTGTACCTCAACATTACAGAGGTACATATTGGGTCCAGGAACTGTACCTCAACATTACAGAGGTACATAATGGGTCCAGGAACTGTACCTCAACATTACAGAGGTACATAATGGGTCCAGGAACTGTACCTCAACATTACAGAGGTACATAATGGGTCCAGGAACTGTACCTCAACATTACAGAGGTACATAATGGGTCCAGGGACTGTACCTCAACATTACAGAGGTACATAATGGGTCCAGGAACTGCACCTCAACATTACAGAGGTACATAACGGGTTCAGGGACTGTACCTCAACATTACAGAGGTACATAATGGGTCCAGGGACTGTACCTCAACATTACAGAGGTACATAATGGGTCCAGGAACTGTACCTCAACATTACAGAGGTACATAATGGGTCCAGGAACTGTACCTCAACATTACAGAGGTACATAATGGGTCCAGGAACTGTACCTCAACATTACAGAGGTACATAATGGGTCCAGGAACTGTACCTCAACATTACAGAGGTACATAATGGGTCCAGGAACTGTACCTCAACATTACAGAGGTACATAATGGGTCCAGGAACTGTACCTCAACATTACAGAGGTACATAATGGGTCCAGGGACTGTACCTCAACATTACAGAGGTACATAATGGGTCCAGGAACTGTACCTCAACATTACAGAGGCACATAATGGGTCCAGGACCTGTACCTCAACATTACAGAGGTATATAATTTTCCAGGGACTGTACCTCAACATTACAGAGGCCCATAATGAGTCCAAGAACTGTACCTCAACATTACCGAGGTACATAATGGGTCCAGGAACTGTACCTCAACATAACAGAGGCACATAATGGGTCAAGGAATTGTACCTCAACATTACAGAGGCACATAATGGGTCCAGGAACTGTACCTCAACATTACAGAGGTACATAATGGGTCCAGGGACTGTACCTCAACATTACAGAGGTACATAATGGGTCCAGGAACTGTACCTCAACATTACAGAGGTACATAATGGGTCCAGGGACTGTACCTCAACATTACAGAGGTACATAATGGGTCCAGGAACTGTACCTCAACATTACAGAGGTACATAATGGGTCCAGGAACTGTACCTCAACATTACAGAGGTACATAATGGGTCCAGGGACTGTACCTCAACATTACAGAGGTACATAATGGGACCAGGAACTGTACCTCAACATTACAGAGGTACATAATGGGTCCAGGGACTGTACCTCAACATTACAGAGGTACATAATGGGTCCAGGAACTGCACCTCAACATTACAGAGGTACATAATGGGACCAGGAACTGTACCTCAACATTACAGAGGTACATAATGGGACCAGGAACTGTACCTCAACATTACAGAGGTACATAATGGGTCCAGGAACTGGGCCACAAAGTTTTGATAGCTGAACAAGTTACAGTAGTAATGAACTGTTTACAGATTGAGTCGGAAGTGATGATAACGTGTTTATAGACACACGAAGCTTAGCAATAATGATGATGATGATGATGATGATGATGATGATGATGACGATGACGATGACGATGACGATGATGATGATGATGATGATGATGATGATGATGATGATGACGATGACGATGACGATGACGATGACGATGATGATGATGATGATGATGATGATGATGATGATCTTTCTACAAGTACATGTACAAGGTATACAGGCCTAGCTGACATCAATGACATATTACTGTACAGAAAGCCACTTGTTATGCAGAGCATTTCGGGCACATTAAGCGAATTTTGTGCCCAGGATGCGGCCCACAACAGGTACCTATTTTACTGCTAGGTGAAGAGGGACAGTAGATATCTTAAGGAAACACGTCCTAATATTTACTATACCCAGATCAAACGGCTATATGTACTCGCCTATTTGTACTCGTCTATTTGTGGTTGCAGGGAGGTTGAGTTTATGATCCTGGTTCCTTATCTTCACTGGTCGCTACTAGGTACGCTCTTGGCTGCATGAGCCCTCTCATACCTATTTTTAAAGCTGTGTATGGATTCTACCTCTCCCATTTCGCTGTCTAGGTCGTTCCATTTCCTGTCCTCTTTATGGCTAAACAAGTATTTCCCGACATCTACGTGACTCATGTGTGGTTTTTAAACATTCTACTGTGACCTCGTGTACCTGAGACCCGTCTCTCAGACAGAATCTCCCTGTCCACCCTGTCAAATCCTCTCAGTATTCTGAACGTTGTAATCATATCTCGGGTCCTGTCCTCTAGTGCCGTTAGGTTTAGCCACAGTTCATACCCCTCAACTCTGGCACTAATCTCGCTGCAAATCTTTGCATTTTTCCAGCTTTTTGACATTCTTTGCAATATGCGGGTTGCATACTGGCGCTGCATACTCCAAGACAGGCCTGACATATGCTGTGTGTGGGGGTGTGAATACCTCATTGTTGAGGTTTCTGTATGTTACCCTTAAATTTGTCAGTTTCGCGCTTGTTCCTGCCCTTATCTGGTTGTGTGCCTTGGTGGCCCGTGGCCTGGTGGCAGAAGTTCTCGCTTCACATGCTGAGGGTCCGGGTTTGATTCCAGGCGAGGGCTGAAACATTGGGAGTGTTTCCCTACACTGATTGTCTATGTTCCCCCATAAGTAAAATAGGTAACTGGGTGTTATTCGACTGGTGTGGGTGACATCCTGGGACAAAACTGACCTAATTTGCCAGAAATGCTCTACATAACAAGCGGGTTTCTATATAGCAGTATGTCACTGATGTCAGCTATGGTCTGTATACCTTGTACATGTACTGGTATACCTTGTACATGTACTGGTAGAAAAAATTACATTACCATTACTTTTATCAAGAGAGATCCTCGGAAGTATACTCACCCCGAGGTCCTCTTTCATGCTTGTTCTTGAAGCCTGTATGTACTTTGTTTCTGGTAGGCGAGTGTATTGTGCGTGCGTGCGTGCGTGTGCGTGTGTGTGTGTGTGTGTGTGTGTGTGTGTGTGTGTGTGTGTGTGTGTGTGTGTGTGTAACCAAGGAACGGGTGGATATTAAACTCATGGCTCGTAAGTCCTAAAACTCCAGACTAGTTCAGTCCCCACCCGTTCCGTGGTTTGTTTGCAATCGTGTAATTACGATTTCGTGAGTTATGTTCGACCAGTGAAGTCTATGTTGTAGGTGTGTGTTGCGAGTAATGCATGTACTAGCCTAATTGTGGTTGCAGGGGTGTGTATATGTATATGTTTGTGTATTTGTGCTTATGTATATGCATGATTGCTTGCATGGTGTGTGTGTGTGTGTGTGTGTACTCGCCTAGTTGAGGTTGCAGGGGTCGAGTCCTAGCTGTGTGTGTGTGTGCGTGTGTATGCGTGTGCATGTGTATGTGTGTGTATGTGTGTGTTTGTATGTGTGTGTATGTGTGTATGTGTATGTGTGTGTGCATGTGTGTGTGTGTGTGTGTGTGTGTATGTGTGTGTATATGTGTGCGTGTGTGTGTGTGTGTATGTGTGTGTATGTGTGTATGTGTGTGTATGTGTGTGTGTGTGTGTATGTGTGTGTGTGTGTGTATGTGTGTATGTGTGTGTAAGTATGTATGTGTGTGTGTGTGTGTGTGTGTGTGTGTGTGTGTATGTGTGATATGTATGTGTGTGTGTGTGTGTGTGTGTGTACTCACCTATTTGTACTCACCTATTTGTGGTTGCAGGGGTCGAGTCCTAGCTCCTGGCCCCGCCTCTTCACCGGTTGCTACTAGACCCTCTCTCTTCCCGCTCCATGAGCTTTATCAAACCTCGTCTTAAAACTGTGTATGGTTCCTGCCTCCACTACGTCATTTTCTAGGCTATTCCACTGCCTTACAACTCTATGACTGAAGAAATACTTCCTACTATCTCTCTGACTCATTTGTGTCTTCAACTTCCAATTGTGGCCTCTTGTTTCTGTGTCCCCTCCCTGGAACATCCTGTCCTTGCGTGTGCTTGTTGCAAACCTTTGTACTTTCTCTAGTCAAGTGCGGGTGTGTGTGTGTGTGTGTGTGTGTGTGTGTGTGTGTGTGTGTGTGTGTGTGTGTGTGTGTGTGTGTGTGTGTGTGTGTCAGCGTTGGATTAAGGTCTAACTTAACTAAACTGAAGCATCAAGTCTCACAACACCACAATATTCTCCGTGATGCCTTGTGACAAATTCTGTTTATACCGATTTAGTAAGTGGATGTATTGCATGTCGTAACACCGGCAAATATATGGGGACTAACATGCTGGAGTCTTATCGAGCACTTTCTACGTCACCCAGAGTGAAATTCAGTATCACACTCTGACCATCTGTCTAATTCACTATTATTCAGCTTCTGTCCAGGCTGCATTCTGTGACGGTGATGTAAAGTAATGTAAAATGCGTGCTGAGCGAAAAAAAAACATAAAATGTAACACAGAGAAGAATTAGAGAGACTTGGATAAAGGGAGCTTAAGACCTATCTACTACGCGAGGGTCATTAATTAAGGCTTTAAGTCACCTGTCCACCACCAGACAAGAATATTTTAATACCTAACAGAGTGAAGAAAACTCAGTGTATATACACTGAGAGAGACTTCTCAGTGTATACACAATGAGAGACACTTCTCAGTGTATACACAATGAGAGACACTTCTCAGTGTATACACAATGAGAGACACTTCTCAGTGTATACACAATGAGAGACACTTCTCAGTGTATACACAATGAGAGACACTTCTCAGTGTATACACAATGAGAGACACTTCTCAGTGTATACGCAATGAGAGACACTTCTCAGTGTATACGCAATGAGACACACTTCTCAGTGTATACACAATGAGACACACTTCTCAGTGTATACACAATGAGACACTTCTCAGTGTATACACACAGACTTCTCAGTGTATATACACTGAGACATACACTTCTCAGTGTATATACACTGAGACATACACTTCTCAGTGTATATACACTGAGACATACACTTCTCAGTGTATATACACTGAGACATACACTTCTCAGTGTATATACACTGAGAGACATACATTGCTCAGTGTATACACACTGAGAGACACTTCTCAGTGTATATACACTGAGACATGCACTTCTCAGTGTATATACACTGAGACATACACTTCTCAGTGTATACACACTGAGAGACACTTCTCAGTGTATATACACTGAGACATGCACTTCTCAGTGTATATACACTGAGACATACACTTCTCAGTGTATACACACTGAGAGACACTTCTCAGTGTATATACACTGAGAGACATACACTGCTCAGTGTATATACACTGACAGACATACACTTCTCAGTGTATATACATAGAGACATGCACTTCTCAGTGTATATATCCTGTGTACCTTGAATAAAAATGAATCACAGACTCTCCTGAGTAATCTTAGTTAAGTTACACAACACTATGAGAGTGACAATCATCCAACACTGTATAAACTTGTACCTAAATAAACTTACTTACATAGGAAATAGAAAAGTCTAGGGACACATTAATAACGCCGGAATATAATGAAATGTCAGGAGGAATAAACCAGCGGAAACAAAATATAAATTTAAGGCATAAAACAGAAAAATAAGGAAAGCATAAACACTATTTTTGTCTAGTTAAAAACGCAAGAAAATCGTAAACATAGGAGAGAGGACACAATTACTGCTGCATCTGTGAAATTCACGAAAGAAAATAGTGTCTGGCGTAATAAATGGGGTCGCATTTTCCCCCTCGTATCACTGAGAACTGACAGCCACCAGGATAATTTCCCGTGCTTTTCGGGAGTGCGTTCCCCGAAGTGCATCATAAAAACCGAAAGCGACTTCCAGATGAGTCGAATACTCGATCTATGCCATGTAAAGACAAGAGAGAGACGTCCCTGGACCAACGGAATTTATTTCCATATATCTCTCTCACTTTTCCCAAAGAACCTTATTAGCTCACAATCAAGGCTTTCTTTTGAAGCTAAACATTTTGCTTTAAATAGTATTGATGCCTTAGTCACATAGCACATCTGCAAATTGTGTTGTTGATGGTTCTGTTCAAGTCACTGATGCAACTGGTAGTGCCGTTATCATCAGGACAGTGACTCCTATAAAAGAATTAGAGAACGCGACAGTAACTAGGCTTCCACTCTTCACACTGTTATGTTTCTTGCAATCAGATGTGTCCATTTATCTAAACCGGTTACATTAATTTGTGATTCACTATCATTGATAACGTTCTTAACTTTAGTGACACGCTCGTGTCAGAAGTCAGACAGGTATGGCTCCTGTCAGAAGCCGGACAGGTATGGCTCGTATCAGAAGCCAGACAGGTATGGCTCGTGTCAGCAGCCAGACAGGTATGGCTCGTGTCAGAAGCCAGACAGATATGGCTCGTGTCAGAAGCTAGACAGGTATGGCTCGTGTCAGAAGCCAGACAAGTATGGCTCGTGTCAGAAGCCAGACAGGTATGGCTCGTGTCAGAAGCCAGACAGGTATGGCTCGTGTCAGAAGCCAGACAGGTATGGCTCGTGTCAGAAGCCAGACAGGTATGGCTCGTGTCAGAAGCCAGACAGGTATGGCTCGTGTCAGAAGCCAGACAGGTATGGCTCGTGTCAGAAGCCAGACAGGTATGGCTCGTGTCAGCAGCCAGACAGGTATGGCTCGTGTCAGAAAACAGACAGGTATGGCTCGTGTCAGCAGCAAGACAGGTATGGCTCGTGTAAGAAAACAGACAGGTATGGCTCGTGTCAGCAGCCAGACAGGTATGGCTAGTGTAAGCAGCCAGACAGGTATGGCTCGTGTCAGCAGCCAGACAGGTATGGCTCGTGTCAGCAGCCAGACAGGTATGGCTCGTGTCAGAAGCCAGACAGGTATGGCTCGTGTCAAAACCAGACAGGTATGGCTCGTGTCAGAAGCCAGACAGGTATGGCTCGTGTCAAAACCAGACAGGTATGGCCCGTGTCAGAAGCCAGACAGGCATGGCTCGTGTCAGAAGCCAGACAGGTATGGCTCGTGTCAGAAGCCAGACAGGTATGGCTCGTGTCAGCAGCCAGACAGGTATGGCTCGTGTCAGAAGCCAGACAGGTATGGCTCGTGTCAAGAAGCCAGACAGGTATGGCTCGTGTCAAGAAGCCAGACAGGTATGGCTCGTGTCAGAAGCCAGACAGGTATGGCTCGTGTCAAGAAGCCAGACAGGTATGGCTCGTGTCAAGAAGCCAGACAGGTATGGCTCGTGTCAAGAAGCCAGACAGGTATGGCTCGTGTCAGCAGCCAGACAGGTATGGCTCGTGTCAAGAAGACAGACAGGTATGGGAGAACTGTAGACAGTGGAGTACATCTGTGGGTTCTGTCTAACAATGGTCTTCAAATGCATGATAGAACTAATGAATTGGTACCGGCGTACGCCTTCAAGGAGGGAGACGATTACACTCTTGGGCTGTCAACTAGTTGTCTGAAAAAACTAACTGAACTAAACTGACTTGAGTCTGAGAAACTGACACCAGTCAGTCAATTTCTCATCATTCTATCATGCAAGAAGAGCCTCATGTCCAAGGTGCATCCAGTAAAGTCAGCAGACTCTTCGATTTCAGCAGACAAATATATACTTTATTTCACATGGTATATAGTTATTTACAATGCTGGATGACATATAATAGTGAACGCAGAAAGCCCTTGGTTAAGCAGAGCATTTCCGCCAATGGCACATTATCGGCCATTATCACCCATTAGTAAAATGGGTACCTGGGTGTTAGTCGACTGGTGTGGGTCGCATCCTGGGACAAAACTGACCTAATTTGCGGGAAATGCTCAGCATTACAAGCAGCTTTCTATATAGTAGTATATCACTGATGTCAGCTATGATCTGTATACCTTGTACATGTACTGGTAAAAAATAGATATGATTATTATTATTATTATTATTATTATTATTAAAAAAAATCCCTGACTTTACCCATTTTAAATAACTCATAACCACTTTAACTTGTCTAAATTCCGCCAACCTTGCTAAAATATTGGATGTTACAACAAACAAGCTTGAAATATAATTTTTTTGGGGGGGATATAAATTCATGCCTGAATAAACATTACGACTGTTGAAGAATTAGACGCGAGTGCAACATCTGAATATCTCTACTCTGTAGACGTTTCGCCCTCCAGTGGCTTTATCAATACAATATATGGACGTAATCTTACGGCTTTTACCAGACTATAAAGCTGTTAGTACCGTAGTGCATTCATTACCATAGTAACTCTCTTAGTTACCATAAATACTGGTGACCAGTCCCTGGACCCACTATGTGGGTCCTATCGCCCACAGGAAGGGTATGAGGTGACTATTGTCCACAGGAAGGGTATGAGGTGACTATTGTCCACAGGAAGGGTATGAGGTGACTATTGTCCACAGGAAGGGTATGAGGTGACTATTGTCCACAGGAAGGGTATGAGGTGACTATTGTCCACAGGAAGGGTATGAGGTGACTATTGTCCACAGGAAGGGTATGAGGTGACTATTGTCCACAGGAAGGGTGTGAGATGACTATTGTCCACAGGAAGGGTATGAGGTGACTATTGTCCACAGGAAGGGTATGAGGTGACTATTGTCCACAGGAAGGGTGTGAGATGACTATTGTCCACAGGAAGGGTATGAGGTGACTATCGTCCACAGGAAGGGTATGAGGTGACTATCGCCCACAGGAAGGGTATGAGGTGACTATTGTCCACAGGAAGGGTATGAGGTGACTATTGTCCACAGGAAGGGTATGAGGTGACTATTGTCCACAGGAAGGGTATGAGGTGACTATTGTCCACAGGAAGGGTATGAGGTGACTATTGTCCACAGGAAGGGTATGAGGTGACTATTGTCCACAGGAAGGGTATGAGGTGACTATTGTCCACAGGAAGGGTATGAGGTGACTATTGTCCACAGGAAGGGTATGAGGTGACTATTGTCCACAGGAAGGGTGTGAGGTGACTATTGCCCACAGGAAGGGTATGAGGTGACTATCGCCCACAGGAAGGGTATGAGGTGACTATTGTCCACAGGAAGGGTATGAGGTGACTATCGTCCACAGGAAGGGTATGAGGTGACTATCGTCCACAGGAAGGGTATGAGGTGACTATCGCCCACAGGAAGGGTATGAGGTGACTATCGTCCACAGGAAGGGTATGAGGTGACTATCGCCCACAGGAAGGGTATGAGGTGACTATCGCCCACAGGAAGGGTATGAGGTGACTATCGTCCACAGGAAGGGTATGAGGTGACTATCGCCCACAGGAAGGGTATGAGGTGACTATCGCCCACAGGAAGGGTATGAGGTGACTATCGCCCACAGGAAGGGTATGAGGTGACTATTGTCCACAGGAAGGGTATGAGGTGACTATTGTCCACAGGAAGGGTATGAGGCGACTATTGTCCACAGGAAGGGTATGAGGTGACTATTGTCCACAGGAAGGGTATGAGATGACTATCGTCCACAGGAAGGGTACGAGGTGACTATCGTCCACAGGAAGGGTATGAGGTGACTATCGCCCACAGGAAGGGTATGAGGTGACTATCGCCCACAGGAAGGGTATGAGGTGACTATCGCCCACAGGAAGGGTATGAGGTGACTATTGTCCACAGGAAGGGTATGAGGTGACTATCGTCCACAGGAAGGGTATGAGGTGACTATCGTCCACAGGAAGGGTATGAGGTGACTATCGTCCACAGGAAGGGTATGAGGTGACTATCGTCCACAGGAAGGGTATGAGGTGACTATAGTCCACAGGAAGGGTATGAGGTGACTATCGTCCACAGGAAGGGGATGAGGTGACTATCGACCACAGGAGGGGTATGAGGTGACTATCGTCCACAGGAAGGGTATGAGGTGACTATCGTCCACAGGAAGGGTATGAGGTGACTATCGCCCACAGGAAGGGTATGAGGTGACTATCGTCCACAGGAAGGGTATGAGGTGACTATCGTCCACAGGATGGGCATGAAGTGTGTAATATAATTATTACAGAAACCTTCCAATAGGCTACCATATTGACGAAAGGTTCGTAATTAAACCTGACTACCTCCCAGTCCTCAGGTACTGTATACACCTCCCTACTGTTAAGGTCCTTTCCCATGTACATACAGTGGAACCTCAGTGCTTGAACTTAATTGGTTCCTAGGTGGTGTTCGAACTGCGAAAAGTTCGATGTCTGAAACAGTATTTCCCAGGCTTTAATTATCAGCCTCACACACTGGAGGATGTTGAACTGATTCTTCCAAAAGTCTCTGAGAGTTAGGTCTCTTCAAAGCACTTTTCAAATAGGGTTTTTCTCTATTTTTTTTTGTTTACAATTGAATTGTAAACAAGTCAGTGTGTTCGGACTCCAGAAAAACGTTCAACGACCGGGTCATTTTTTTCTGAACAAAACTGTTCAGACTTCGGTTCGTTCGAGGTCAGGTATGTTCGAACACCAAGGTTCCACTATATTAATATTTCCTCTTAGCGGTTGCAAAAGTGCCGAGAGAATACCCGGGCCAGTAATCGTCCTGGCAAAACTTCCTGAACCTGTATCGCTGTAACCGAGACCTCCAGAGAATCTCCTGAGTCGTTCTGGCACTCAGACTGCGGCCTAAGTGCCAGGAATGGCTCATACCAGCGAGAACACCAGCCCTGACACCCCGTGAACCCAAGACGTGCTGTAACCCAGCTACAGGACATCCACCACCTTTCTAGCTAACTGCTATACCACTTGTGCTGAAGACGGCTCACCGCGCCCTTGTCATCGAGCTGTGAACGGTACTCCACTTGACAAGAATGCTCACAGTGCCTCTGTCACAGGGCTGTAAACGGTAAATCACTTGTACAAACTCCGACACTCCTTCGGGAGCCACTGCCAGGTCACCACACGGTGGCTAAAGCTCCCACTTCACACAGGGAGGGCCCGGGTTCGATTCCCGACGGGTGGAAACATTTCGACACATTTCCTTACACCTGTTGTCTTGTTCACCTAGCAGCAAATAGGTACCTGGGTGAACATCAAAATGGTATACAATACCGACAGGTTGGTAGGTAAGACACAAAGGCAACAGTTAGGCAACTTTATTCCGAAACGTTTCGCCTACACAGTAGGCTTCGACTGAAGAAGCCTACTGTGTAGGCGAAACGTTTCGGAATAAAGTTGCCTAACTGTTGCCTTTGTGTCTTACCTACCAGGTACCTGGGTGTTAGTCGACTGGTGTGGGTCGCATCCTGGGGGACAAGATTGAGGACCCCAACGGAAATAAGCTAAGACCGTCCTTGATGAAGCACTGACTTTCTTGGGTTATCCTGGGTGGCTAACACTCCGGGGTTAAAAATCCGAACGAAATCTTATCTTATCTCAAGACCCGGGTCAGGACCGGTCCTGGCAAACATGAATAATTTTCTGAATGGTTGGAAGGCGTAACGTGTATAGATATGTGGACAAAGATAAGTATGCAGAAAACGCCTTTATTTCGACAAAGGTTCCCTCTAAGCAGACCTGAACGATATGTATAAATTAAGATTTGACTGAAAAATGTTATGGTGATACCGACAAGATGTGGAAAAAAGATATGTACAGTTTAGGACATTTATTAGAGGAAATGTTTCGCCATGAGTGGCTTCATTAGGACTGAAGAAGCCACTCGTGGCGAAACGTTTCGTCTATTAAATGTCTTAACATGTGAAATTAAGACACATGTGCAACATCTGGGTATCTTTATTGTAGACGTTTCGCCATCCAGTGGCTTTATCAATACAAATTCCAGGACATAACTTGAAGACAGAACTATATACAGAAGATGAGGTAATCAGTCCCTCAACCTTGGAGTTGGTGTGAAGATCACCGTAGTCGTGAAGATTCTGTAGCAGAAGCAAGGCGCCTGGCGCTTATATACTAACGTCAGGTGGAAAGGGGACGTGTAGCAGACGAGGGCATAGTTACTGGTAGGCGGGATTCCCCAGTGGAAGTAGGTCCTACCCAAAGTTAGTTGTAGTAGTTGTCGTAGTCGTGAAGGTTATGTACATGTCCTCAGAATCAAGATTCCATGATGTTGCAGTGTCTGACAAATTGTACAAGAATGGTATACAATACCGACAAGATGAAATTAAGACATGTGTCTTAATTTCATCTCGTCGGTATTGTATACCATTCTTGCACGTTTTAAAATGTACGTATGTCTTTTTTCACAAAGGTTTGTCTACACACTCGTACTGCCCAAATATTATACTAAAAAGTTAGTTGATCTAAAGAACAAAGGAATAAAAGAATAAATCAGTTTACTGGGTATATTAAATGTGGCATTTCTATACAAGATAAAGAGAGAAGGAAGCAACAGACTGCAAAATATGATATTAGCACAGAACCTATGTCACCAGGGGCGTGTGACCGGCCACTGCTGCTGCGACTGCACCAGCAGTATAAATAATTTAGACTGGAGACTTATTTCTTGGGCTCCCTGGTAGCAGTGTTCTAAATATCTCTACTTCTACAAGTACATGTACAAGTTGTAGGTAAGACACATATGCAACAGTTAGATATCTTTATTTCGAAACGTTTCGCCTACACAGTAGGCTTCTTCAGTCGAGTACAGAAAACGTAGAATTTGAGGTTGTCAGTCCCTCAGCCTGGAGCAGTTCAGTTCCATAGTCAGGAACTATCTGAAGATCAAGCGACAGTGCAGAGACTTAAATACTGTCGGAAGGAGAGGTGCATAGTAGTAGTAGTAGTAGTAGTAGTAGTAGTAGTAGTAGTAGTAGTAGTAGTAGTAGTAGTAGTAGTAGTAGTAGTGAGAATGTAGCCACTGAGAGGTCAGGTCCCTCTCAGATCCAACAGTTCTCACTTGAAAGGGTTGTCTAAGGCGTTTTCTGTACCATGAGGCCATAGACAACCCTTTCAAGTGAGAACTGTTGGATCTGAGAGGGACCTGACCTCTCAGTGGCTACATTCTCACTACTACTACTCTGCACCTCTCCTTCCGACAGTATTTAAGTCTCGCACTGTCGCTTGATCTTCAGATAGTTCCTGACTATGGATTGAACATTAAAATGGTATAAAATACCGACAGGTTGTTAGGTAAGACACATATGCAACAGTTAGGTATCTTTATTATGAAACGTTTCGCCTACACAGTAGGCTTCTTCAGTCAAGTACAGAAAAGTTGATAGAAGCAGAAGATACTTGAAGACGATGTAATCAGTCCATCACCCTTAAAGTTTTGAGGTGGTCAGTCCCTCAGTCTGGAGAAGAGCATTGTTCCATAGTATGAAACAATATGGAGATGAAGTGACAGAATGGAGCTTTTTATAGCGCCAAGAGGTGAGACGTAGGCCACTAGGAGAGGTAAGAACTCAGATGTTGAAAGGTCAGGTCCCTCTCAAATCCAGCCGCTCTCACTAGTGGAAGTTGTCAAAGTTGATTGCAGGTCTGTACCAAGATACCCTTGTGTTGCAGTGTCTGACAGATTGAACATTAAAATGGTATAAAATACCGACAGGTTGTTAGGTAAGACACATATGCAACAGTTAGGTATCTTTATTATGAAACGTTTCGCCTACACAGTAGGCTTCTTCAGTCAAGTACAGAAAAGTTCAATCTGTCAGACACTGCAACACAAGGGTATCTTGGTACAGACCTGCAATCAACTTTGACAACTTCCACTAGTGAGAGCGGCTGGATTTGAGAGGGACCTGACCTTTCAACATCTGAGTTCTTACCTCTCCTAGTGGCCTACGTCTCACCTCTTGGCGCTATAAATAGCTCCATTCTGTCACTTCATCTCCATATTGTTTCATACTATGGAACAATGCTCTTCTCCAGACTGAGGGACTGACCACCTCAAAACTTTAAGGGTGATGGACTGATTACATCGTCTTCAAGTATCTTCTGCTTCTATCAACTTTTCTGTACTTGACTGAAGAAGCCTACTGTGTAGGCGAAACGTTTCATAATAAAGATACCTAACTGTTGCATATGTGTCTTACCTAACATCCTGACTATGGAACTGAACTTATCCAGGCTGAGGGACTGACAACCTCAAATTCTACGACTTCAAGGGTGATGGACTGATTACATCGTCTTCACATCTCTACTGTTGCTGCCTACTTTCTGTATTTGACTGAAGAAGCCTACTGTGTAGGCGAAACGTTTCGGAATAAAGTTGCCTAACTGTTGCCTATGTGTCTTACCTACCAACCTGTCGGTATTGTATACCATTTTGATGTTCAAGGTATAGAGACCTTGGCTGACATCAGTGACATACTATTATATAGAAAGACCCTTGTTATGCTGAGCATTTCCCGCAAATTAGGTCAATTTTGTCCCCAGGATGCGACCCACACCAGTCGACTAACACCCAGGTACCTGTTTTACTGCTAGGTGACCATGGACAGT
Source organism: Cherax quadricarinatus (assembly GCF_038502225.1). Lineage (NCBI taxonomy): Eukaryota > Metazoa > Arthropoda > Malacostraca > Decapoda > Parastacidae > Cherax > Cherax quadricarinatus. The sequence goes on from NC_091378.1 coordinate 5,893,370, forward strand.
ACGTGTCTTAAGGAACACGTCCTAATATTTCCAGCCGTACCCAGGGATCGCCCACCGGACCTCAGTGTGTGAGCTGAGTGCGCTACCAATCAAGCTACGAGACACCTAAAGTAAAAGAAATACAACTATATTTCTACAAAATTAATATAAATCTGTGTCGTGAGTGTATTGCAATAAATTTAGCAATGTACTAAGGAAAAATACACTGACCTGTTGTACAAGTTGTATACAGCGAGAAGTGTATATCAGTGTACAAGAATGTATATACCTTGAAGGTATGTTTCTCAGCACACATGCTGAAACTTCACCTTATATTTCCTATTTTAGGGATTAAAGTGTGGGTATTGGTGGGTGCGAGTTGGACTTGCCTAGCATGAGCCAGCAGGCCTCCTGCAGTGTTCCTTCATTCTTCTGTTGAAAATGGTATAAAATACCGATAAGATGAAGATTAAGAGACATGCGCAACAGCTGGGAATCTTTACTGATGAAACGTTTCGCCTACACAGTAGGCTTCTTCAGTCTTGTAGATGAATGGTTCAGAGAACCGACATGTTGATAAATTAGACACATGTGCAACTCTTGGGTATCTTTATTGAGGAAACGTTTCGCCACACAGTGGCTTCATCAGTCCATACAAAGGAGAATCTTGAAGAACAGGAGGAGAATGAGGTAATCAGTCCCTCAACCTTGAGTCGATGTGGTCAGTCCATCAATCTTGAATAGAATGATTGATGGACTGACCACATCGACTCAAGGTTGAGGGACTGATTACCTCATTCTCCTCCTGTTCTTCAAGATTCTCCTTTGTATGGACTGATGAAGCCACTGTGTGGCGAAACGTTTCCTCAATAAAGAGACCCAAGAGTTGCACATGTGTCTAATTTATCAGCACACAATCCCTTGACACACTCTCAGTTCACGGAGTTCACTACCTTTTCAGAAGATAGGCACATGGCTTCTGCCGAAAAGAAGAGGTCACGATGCTCCATGAACACGACGGAGGACTCAGATTTGGAAATGTGGGGCGAAATTCTAGCGAAGAAGTTGCGAGAGGAAGAGGAAGATCCTGTTCACATTGTAGCAGATCTGACAGTCCCAACCATGGAGCCAGCGACAATAGAAACAGGTGCGGAAATAAACACCGCACCCCACGAAAACCAAGAGGGATGGAACACTGTGGACAAGAAGAAGAAGCACCGTCCGTCCAAGGAGCAGGCAAACCAGCTCAACCGACCTGGCAAATTCAAGGTGAAGTCTTATGGGGACCACAGAACCCACTATGGGGTTGTTTCATACCTGGAATCACGACACAACCTGAAGTTCAAGATATGGTTCAACTTGAGGGGAGAACCAATATTGACTCCTCTCAACAAGGAAATGTATACCACCTTGAAGAGAGTCATGGAGACAGATCGCTCATTCACCCTGGAGGAACTGGACTCTCGGCAGAAGATCACCAAGGGTGTAGTGATGCGATACCCGCTGATGATGCCCATCGAGGCAGTAGCAGCTCACCCCAGTGTGGTGTCAGCTCAACGTCTCAAGGCAAAGACGGCAGGCAACGCACCGACCCGACAGGTTCTCATTCAGCATGTAGGACCACTGCCATCCCAGCTGGACCTCGGTTCTTGGGGCAGGTACGATGTCAGGACCTTCACAGCAGAACCAGTTCGCTGTTTCAAGTGTCAGCGTTATGGACACCTGGGTGCACTATGTCCGAACAGAGTAATCTGCGGTGTCTGCAGCCAGCACCACCCTACCGAGGAATGCATCACCAAGCTGAAAAATGCATCGCCACCCACTCCACAATGCCCGAACTGCAGGCAGAAACACCATGCCTGGAATCCTCGATGCCCCGAGAGGCTCGCCAGAATTCAAGAAGTCTGGAAGACGCCAAAAACTCGGCAACAGGCTACGACGGATCATCAAACGATGGGTGCAGAGAACCCTGCCATACCGCAGATCTCTCAGCAGCTAAACCAAGTCAATGCCCAGGAATTCCCAACCCTAGAAGCCTCAACCAGGCGTCAAGGTCAAGAACCTCCTGCACCCCTACCTCAACGAAGAAACAGAAACAAGAGGAACAGGAGGCGTCAACAGGGTGCATCGGGTCAATGCGATCAGCAGGCTGCACTAAACGAGCCCCCACCGGCCATAGCACGACAACGCAGGCACTCCTTACCCGGCACAGGCGCTTTGCAGACTCAACTGGCACCTCACCAGCAGATCCCGGCTACTCAACCTGGTATACAGCAACAGACCACGGTGCATACAATAAAGAAATCCAACCCTCAGCAGTCCCTACAGACCACAGCAGCCCAGATAATATCCACTGTTTCGAACCCATCTCCAAAGCAGGCCCTCACCAGGGAGGATCTCGTAGCACTCATCAAGGTGTTCACGGATCTTATTTGCAACACAATCAACTCCACGGAACAACAGAGCGCATTCCGGCAGATGGTCAGTACTCTCCTGAGAGTGTGCTTTCTGACCGAAGAGGAGACAGTGGATGCCATGAATTTGCAGGTTCTCAGAGCGGGCAGGACTCAGTCTCCAGCTCAGGAAACAACAGCGATGGAATAACCTCTGGGCCAAATCACACCCTCAAGGTCCTACAATGGAACATTCAGGGCCTGAGGGGCAAACAGCACCTCTTGCTGGAGGCAGTAATTCGGGATCGGGTTGACATCGTCTTGCTACAAGAAACTCTGACTGTCCCGACTATGTGCCCAAGACTACCCGGTTTTGCTGGGTATTTTCGGCACATGGACCCGGGCATTCACTGCAGAGGCACAGCTGTATTTGTATCCAATACAATACCTCACGAGGTTATAGCCAACCCTGTGGACTGTGGGGAGGATGTCGAGGTACAGGCCATCCTTGTGCACATACCTGGGGCGCCCATTACCATCTATAACATCTACAAGAACCCAAGACACACCCTCGACATTGCAGAGCTCCTCGCACTAGCACGCACTGAGTGTATTATTGTGGGTGGAGATTTCAACGCACATCACCCTATTCTGCACTCTCACTCAGCAACCAATGCTGCTGGCAGACATATAGCAATGCTCCTACACGATATTCCAGAGGTAAAGTTGCTAAACAATGGAGACCCCACACACCTGTTGGGTGGCTGCCTCGACCTTACCTTCGGGTCAAGACAACTCGCAGCAGGAGCCACATGGGAAACTCATCCTCACCTTGTCAGTGACCACTTTGCAGTGATCACCACCTTCAACATCAACAGGCCTCCCACAGTTGTGCTGCCTCCTAGATGGGACGTAAAGAGGGCCAACTGGAAGGTGTTCCAGGATTATCTTCATAACTGGTGGTCCACATACTCTCTATCTGAAGACTGTGATACGGCTGAACAGGAGCTAATCACTGTTCTCATCCAGGCAGCAGAGTGCGCAATTCCAAAGAAGTCCGCAGGACGCACTCACAAAAGAGACTGGTGGTTCTACAACGACGAGGTGCGGGAGCAGAACCACCGCATCAACTCTTTTAGGAAGCTATACAGGCGTAACCCTACGGCAGAGAACAGGAATACTCTGAGAGCCATTGTGCAGCATGCCCGCAGAATCTCTCTCAGAGTAAAAACTGAGAAATGGCTGGAGTGGTGCTCAACATTCGGGCATCACACCACCTTATCTGAGATATGGGGCAAGCTCAACATAGCAACTGGCAAGAGCAAGCCGAGGCCACCAGCACACCCGAACCCATCCCAGGAAGCAGAGAAACTAGTGGAGCTTTTCACTTCCAGGGGAGCCTCCACTCAGCTCCCACAGGACATCCGGAATATACAGACGGATCTTCTGCCACAGCGCCAGCTAACGATACAAGCTGCATGTGAGTCGGAAGATGTGACTGATGTAGACCTCACGGACTTGGAACTCCGACGTGCCATTAAGAACACAGGTGACACTGCCCCGGGCATCGATGGTGTGACGTACTCCATGATTGCACGGGCTGGGCAGAGTGGATGGGAGGCCATACTAGACGTCATTAACAAGTCGTGGAGGGCCAGGACACTCCCAGCAGCTTGGAAGAAAGCTACAATCGTACCAATTCCAAAGCCCAAGGACCCAGGCAGTATGAGACCCATATCGCTGACCAGCTGCTTAGCCAAGACTGCTGAGAGGATGGTGTTAAACCGCCTCCTATGGAAACTTGGACCCTCTCATCATCACATATTTGGCTTCACCAAAGGAGTGGGAACAGCAGAGTGCATAACCACTCTACTAAGCCAGATTGCTGATAGCAACAAAAAACCTAGTATCGTCGTCTACCTCGACCTTGAGAAGGCATTTGAGCTAGCCAGCCCCACAGCAATTCTGGCAATACTAGCTCGGAAGGGAATCAAAGGACGCCTCCTGGCCTGGATAGAGTCCTACCTTAGGGGCAGGCAGGCCTGTGTCAGCTTTCAGGGACACTACTCTTCCTTTAAAACCCTGGAAAACGGTACGCCACAAGGAGGTGTGCTCAGTCCTACCCTGTTTAACATCCTTATGCAGGAACTTGTGAGCCTTCCCTTTCATAGTGGTACACAGCTCCTCAGCTATGCTGATGATCTTGCACTAGTAGTGAATGGGAAAGGCAATTTAGAACGACAGGCTCAGAGAGCTTTGGACCTAATTACGCAGTCTTGCAAGGAACTAGGCCTCAAGATCTCGGCCGAGAAATCTCTTGCAATGATGTTCAAGGGACCAGATCCTATGAATAGATTACGTATTCAGGATATAGAACTTGAGTGGACAGGCTCCTACCTGTACTTGGGAATCTACATTGATAAAAAGCTGACCTTTCAGAAACAGGCCGAGTATGTCAGGTCACGTGCTCTACTCAGACTCAACGCCATGAGAGCCATGACGAGGCACCGTGCAGGGGCAAGCAAAGATGTACTTCGCTTGTACTATATACAAGCTATACGCTCGCTCATTGACTACAGTGCACCGGCTTTAGCTCATCTCTTCCCGCAGAGCAGGCAAAGGGTGGAGGTCGTACAAAACCAGGCGATAAGAACTATGCTTGGTGCCCCCATCTGGACCAACACAGTATGTCTCAGATCTGAGGCCCGGCTTCCTTCCTTGGCTGACAGAGTAAGATACATAAACGCCTGCAAAGTGGCCACGATTCTGCACCGGCAGCAAGGTACCCCACTAAGGAGACGGATATTAACAACCATGTCACAAGATCCCACACTCTTCACGGACTACTCCTGGATTCGTTCGTTTTGTGCTGCTGGGCGGAAGCTGCTGCCTGTACAGCTGCTCTGTGAGAAGAGTTGTGACCTTCCTGTTGCTGGGTACCATCCACCACCTCCCTGGCGCCCAGATCCAGCCGATGTTTTCATCATGCAGCTGCCCATCTCTAAGTGTCTCTGCAGTCGAGACACCCTCAGCAATCATGCTGAGACAAGCATGGCACTGGCAGAGGGAGGCACATGTGCAGTGTATTTCACAGATGGTTCTGTCGACCCTGATAGGAAGAGAGCAGCAGCTGGACTGTACCACAATGGTCACACACAAGGCTGGCGACTCCCTGACCACTGCACGATCCTTCAAGCTGAGCTGGTGGCGATTCAGCAGGCATTGTCACATGCCCTACGACATCGACTCCGACCTGTCATACATGTTGATTCCACCTCTGCAATCAATGCCCTCTCCCATCCTCAACCACAGGATAATGTTCACCTCATCACATCGATCCTGAGCATAATGACAGCCTTAGAAGTTCAGGGTAATAGATCGACATTGAACTGGATCCCCAGCCATGCTGGCATCCGGGGAAATGAGGCGGCAGATGATGCAGCCAAGGCAGCAACAGACTATCCACATGTTGGGATTACTGTCCCAATCAGCCTACGACAGACCAAACTGGTGGCTGCCAGAGCCACGAAACTTATGGGGGAGGTCTTAGGTGATACCCCATCTCAACAGTGGTACCGAGCAGCGACTCAGGGAGAACCCCCTCCATATGATAGAAGCTGGTCCAGAGCGCAGTGTACCGCCATCCATCGGCTTCGTTTGGGCTTTCCCACAGCCAAGATGATGGTAGACAAGGCTGAGGAGGAGATGTGCCAGTACTGTCAGCACGTTGTCCAGCGGCCCCTAACACACTATCTTCTAGAGTGCGAAGCTACTGAGACACTCCGCAGGCAACTAGGGGTGATATTCCCTCCCGAAGAGGACCCAGAGATGACTGCGGCCACACTAGTGTATCATGGGGTCAACGAACCAGACAAGCTGTTTCCTGTAATAATGACATATCCTACTCCTCGCTAGTGTCCATAGTTACATATGGTGTCGATTATGAGATGCACCAGTTGAACTGACCAGAGGGGCGCTTGAGCGGCATGCGTCGCATCATTGTGGAAACCTTTCTCCATCGGGAGCCAGAGACGGGTCGTCGCAAGATTGGGACCCGTGCCAGGACTATGGTCTTGGCGAACATTATACATTAAACTCTACATTAAGAATCAAAACATTAACGACGTGAGTGCACGGGTGAAATACAACCTTAATGACCCTTAATAACCAACCAGCGGTGAACCTTAGTGGGCGCCAGAGCCCGAGGAGATGCACGTCATCTCCTTCGAGACAGAGGAACCAATACTGAACCCTCCCAAGATACCTAGGAGCTGGAGATTGTAACTGTGAGTAGTGAGAGCTTCTCAAAGATTAATGTTTAAACAGAATTGGATACATCAGCAGTGTGCTACCACACTACTGATTCTAACTGAATATTGTGCAAAGATTTCCCAAAATTATTAGTGTTTGGTTACTGAATAACAGTTATGTTGTAAGACACGAAATCTCGTTTTCTAACCAATAATGCAATAAAGTTACCCGAATTTTTCTGCTAGAAATTTCGAAGTCGTGAATTTCAGGTCACGAAGGCTGACTAGAAGCCCGAGGCTAGATAGCACTGAACAATTTCATAGTCTTGACTGATTTACTCTCATAAACAGTTAATATCACTAGAATTGTTTCGTTCAGAATATAATACTTAAAAAAAGTAATTCCTGTTGGTATTATTTTGACACAGATTAACTGGATTAGTCAACACAGGTAATCTTATGTTTACTGTGTATACAGTCAGTATAAGGGGGGTGACTTACCTATATTAATGTACCAGCAGTTATAAGGGGAGACTCACCTATATTAATGTACCAGCAGTTATAAGGGGAGACTCACCTATATTAATGTACCAGCAGTTATAAGGGGAGACTCACCTATATTAATGTACCAGCAGTTATAAGGGGAGACTCACCTATATTAATGTACCAGCAGTTAT
>NC_091378.1:5905668-5970668 GCF_038502225.1 Cherax quadricarinatus
ATACAGGATGTACAGGTGTTAATACAGGATGTACAGGTGTTAATACAGGATGTACAGGTGTTAGTACAGGATGTACAAGTGTTAATACAGGATGTACAGGTGTTAATACAGGATGTACAGGTGTTAATACAGGATGTACAGGTGTTAGTACAGGATGTACAAGTGTTAATACAGGATGTACAAGTGTTAATACAGGATGTACAGGTGTTAATACAGGATGTACAGGTGTTAATACAGGATGTACAGGTGTTAGTACAGGATGTACAAGTGTTAGTACAGGATGTACAGGTGTTAGTACAAGATGTACAGGTGTTAGTACAGGATGTACAAGTGTTAATACAGGATGTACAAGTGTTAATACAGGATGTACAGGTGTTAATACAGGATGTACAGGTGTTAATACAGGATGTACAGGTGTTAGTACAAGATGTACAGGTGTTAGTACAGGATGTACAAGTGTTAATACAGGATGTACAAGTGTTAATACAGGATGTACAGGTGTTAATACAGGATGTACAGGTGTTAATACAGGATGTACAGGTGTTAGTACAGGATGTACAAGTGTTAGTACAGGATGTACAAGTGTTAATACAGGATGTACAGGTGTTAGTGCAGGATGTACAGGTGTTAGTGCAGGATGTACAGGTGTTAGTGCAGGATGTACAGGTGTTAGTGCAGGATGTACAGGTGTTAGTACAGGATGTACAGGTGTTAGTACAGGATGTACAGGTGTTAGTACAGGATGTACAGGTGTTACTACAGGATGTACAGGTGTTACTACAGGATGTACAGGTGTTAGTGCAGGATGTACTGGTGTTAATTAAAGCAGGTGTTAATGGTGTTAAGGCAGAACATATGTTAACGACAGAGGCTGTGACAATAATAATAATAATAATAATAATAATAATAATAAAATTATTATTATTACATTTACCTCATGCGAGGTAAACAGGTTTGATCCAAGGGGAAGGAACAAGACTGTATTTGAACAAAATGTCGTTGTGTGAACAAAAGGTCGTACTGAAATGAACAAAAAGTGGTATTTGAATAAAGGATTGCATTTAAACAAGGTCGTACTTGAAAAAAGGTCTTACTTGGACAATAGGTCGTATTTGGATAATAGGTCGTACTTGGACAATAGGTCGTACTTGGACAATAGGTCGTACTTGGACAAAAGGTTGTACTTGGACAAAAGGTCGTACTTGAACAAAATGTATTTGGATAATAGGTCGTACTTGGACAATAGGTCGTACTTGGACAAAAGGTCGTACTTGAACAAAAGGTCGTACTTGTAAGTGTTCCTGATGAACGTTCTGAGGATCTTGTTTCTCTTGTCCGTCTCAAAGCCGAACTTGACGTCATCGTCGTTGAACGTAAAGAATGCGTCGGACGGGGTGACGCCGAAGATGAGGTCGTAGGTGGCCAGGCGGTTGACGTACGACTGTCGGTCCGTGTCGTAGTCCGTGTCGATCACCACTCCGTCGACCGTGGGTCCGAACGCGTAGTAGTACTCCGGTACCTGCAAGATAGATGGTTTGAGGGACTGACTACCTACTATCAAGGCTGAGGGACTGACTACCTACTATCAAGGCTGAGGGACTGACTACCTACTATCAAGGCTGAGGGACTGACTACCTACTATCAAGGCTGAGGGACTGACTACCTACTATCAAGGCTGAGGGACTGACTACCTACTATCAAGGCTGAGGGACTGACTACCTACTATCAAGGCTGAGGGACTGACTACCTACTATCAAGGCTGAGGGACTGACTACCTACTATCAAGGCTGAGGGACTGACTACCTACTATCAAGAATGAGGGACTGACCACCTATCAAGGCTGAGGGACTGACTACCTATCAAGGCTGAGGGAGTGACCACCTACTATCAAGGCTGAGGGACTGACTACATACTATCAAGGCTGAGGGTCTGACTACCTACTATCAAGGCTGAGGGACTGACCACCTACTATCAAGGCTGAGAGACTGACCACCTACTATCAAGGCTGAGGGACTAACTACCTACTATCAAGGCTGAGGGAGTGACCACCTACTATCAAGGCTGAGGGACTGACTACCTACTATCAAGGCTGAGGGACTGACTACCTACTATCAAGGCTGAGGGACTGACTACCTACTATCAAGGCTGAGGGACTGACTACCTACTATCAAGGCTGAGGGACTGACTACCTACTATCAAGGCTGAGGGACTGACCACCTACTATCAAGGGTGAGGGACTAACCACCTACTATCAAGACTGAGGGACTGACTACCTACTATCAAGGCTGAGGGTCTGACTACCTACTATCAAGGTTGAGGGACTGACTACCTACTATCAAGGCTGAGGGACTAACTACCTACTATCAAGACTGAGGGACTGACTACCTACTATCAAGGCTGAGGGGACTACCTACTATCAAGAATGAGGGACTACTATCAAGGCTGAGGGACTGACTACCTACTATCAAGGCTGAGGGACTGACTACCTACTATCAAGGCTGAGGGACTGACTACCTACTATCAAGGCTGAGGGACTGACTACCTACTATCAAGGATGAGGGACTGACCACCTACTATCAAGGCTGAGGGAGTGACCACCTACTATCAAGGCTGAGGGACTGACTACCTACTATCAAGGCTGAGGGAGTGACCACCTACTATCAAGGCTGAGGGACTGACTACCTACTATCAAGGCTGAGGGACTGACTACCTACTATCAAGGCTGAGGGACTGACTACCTACTATCAAGGATGAGGGACTGACTACCTACTATCAAGGTTGAGGGACTGACCACCTACTATCAAGGCTGAGGGACTAACCACCTACTATCAAGACTGAGGGACTGACTACCTACTATCAAGGATAATGGACTGACTACCTACTATCAAGGATGAGGGACTGACCACCTATCAAGGCTGAGGGACTGACTACCTACTATCAAGGCTGAGGGAATGACGACCTACTATCAAGGCTGAGGGAATGACGACCTACTATCAAGGCTGAGGGACTGACTACCTACTATCAAGGCTGAGGGACGAACTACCTACTATCAAGGCTGAGGGACTGACCACCTACTATCATGGCTGAGGGACTGACTACCTACTAATAAGGCTGAGGGAATGACCACCTACTATCAAGGCTGAGGGACTGACTACCTACTATCAAGGCTGAGGGAATGACCACCTACTATCAAGGCTGAGGGACTGACTACCTACTATCAAGGCTGAGGGAATGACCACCTACTATCAAGTGACCACCTATTATCAAGGCTGAGGGACTGACTACCTACTATCAAGGCTGAGGGTCTGACTACCTACTATCAAGGCTGAGGGACTAACTACCTACTATCAAGACTGAGGGACTGACTACCTACTATCAAGGCTGAGGGAGGGGCTACCTACTACCAAGGGTGAGGGACTGACCACCTACTATCAAGGCTGAGGGAGGGGCTACCTACTATCAAGGCTGAGGGAGTGACTACCTACTATCAAGAATGAGGGACTGACTACCTACTATCAAGAATGAGGGACTGACTACCTACTACCAAGGCTGAGGGACTGACTACCTACTATCAAGAATGAGGGACTGACTACCTACTATCAAGGATGAGGGACTGACTACCTACTATCAAGGATGAGGGACTGACTACCTACTATCAAGGATGAGGGACTGACTACCTACTATAAAGGCTGAGGGATTGACTACCTACTATCAAGGCTGAGGGAATGACTACCAACTATCAAGGCTGAGGGAGGGACTACCTACTACCAAGGGTGAAGGACTGACTCCCTACTATCAAGGCTGAGGGACTGACTCCCTACTATCAAAGCTGAGGGACTGACTACCTACTATCAAGGCTGAGGGACTGACCACCTACTATCAAGGCTGAGGGACTGACTACCTACTATCAAGGCTGAGGGAGTGATCACCTACTATCAAGGCTGAGGGACTGACTACCTACAATCAAGGCTGAGGGACTGACTACCTACCACCAAGGGTGACGGACTGACTCCCTACTATCAAGGCTGAGGGATTGACTACTTACTATCAAGGCTGAGGGATTGACAACCAACTATCAAGGCTGAGGGACTGACTCCCTACTATCAAGGCTGAGGGACTGACTACCTACTATCAAGGCTGAGGGACTGACTACCTACTATCAAGGCTGAGAGATTGACTACCAACCATCAAGGCTGAGGGAGGGACTACCTACTACCAAGGTGAGGGACTGACTACCTACAATCAAGGCTGAGGGACTGACTACCTACTATCAAGGCTTAGGGACTGACTACCTACTATCAAGGCTGAGGGACTAACCACCTACTATCAAGGCTGAGGGACTAACAACCTACTATCAAGACTGAGGGACTGACTACCTACTATCAAGGCTGAGGGACTGACTACTTACTATCAAGGATGCGGGACTGACCACCTACTATCATGGCTGAGGGACTGACTACCTACTATCAAGGCTGAGGGAGTGACCATCTACTATCAAGGCTGAGGGAGTGACTATTATCAAGGCTGAGGGAGGGACTACCTACTACCAAGGGTGAGGGACTGACTCCCTACTATCAAGGGTGAGGGACTGACTCCCTACTATCAAGGCTGAGGGACTGACTACCTACTATCAAGGCTGAGGGACTAACCACCTACTATCAAGGCTGAAGGACTAACCACCTACTATCAAGGATGAGGGACTGACTACCTAGTATCAAGGATGAGGGACTGACCACCTATCAAGGCTGAGGGACTGACTATCTAATATCAAGGCTGAGGGACTGATCACCTACTATCAAGGCTGAGGGGCTGACTACCTATTATCAAGGCTGAGGGACTGACTACTTACTATCAAGGATGAGGGACTGACCACCTATCAAGGCAGAGGGACTGACTATCTACTATCAAGGCTGAGGGAATGACCACCTCCTATCAAGGCTGAGGGACTGTCTACCTACTGTCAAGGCTGAGAGAGTGACCACCTACTATCAAGGCTGAGGGACTGACCACCTACTATCAAGGCTGAGGGACTGACTACCTACTATCAAGGCTGAGGGACTGACCACCTAATATCAAGGCTGAGGGACTGATCACCTACTATCAAGGCTGAGGGAATAATTACCTACTATCAAGGCTGAGGGAGTGACCACCTACTATCAAGGCTGAGGGACTTACTACCTACTAACAAGGCTGAGGGACTGACTACCTACTACCAAGGCTGAGGGAGACTACCTACTATCAAGGCTGAAAGACTGACTACCTACTATCAAGGCTGAGGGACTGACTACCTACTATCAAGGCTGAGGGAATGACTACCAACTATCAAGGCTGAGGGAGGGACTACCTACTATCAAGGCTGAGGGACTGACTCCCTACTATCAAGGCTGAGGGACTGACTCCCTACTATCAAAGCTGAGGGACTGACTACCTAAATCAAGGCTGAGGGAATGACCACCTACTATCAAGGCTGAGGGACTGACTACCTACTATCAAGGCTGAGGGAATGACCACCTACTATCAAGGCTGAGGGACTGACTACCTACTATCAAGGCTGAGGGAATGACCACCTACTATCAAGTGACCACCTATTATCAAGGCTGAGGGACTGACTACCTACTATCAAGGCTGAGGGTCTGACTACCTACTATCAAGGCTGAGGGACTGACTACCTACTATCAAGGCTGAGGGACTGACTACATACTATCAAGGCTGAGGGTCTGACTACCTACTATCAAGGCTGAGGGACTGACCACCTACTATCAAGGCTGAGGGACTAACTACCTACTATCAAGGCTGAGGGAGTGACCACCTACTATCAAGACTGAGGGACTGACTACCTACTATCAAGGCTGAGGGAGGGGCTACCTACTATCAAGGCTGAGGGACTAACCACCTACTATCAAGAATGAGGGACTGACTACCTACTATCAAGGCTGAGAGACTGACTACCTACTACCAAGGCTGAGGGACTGACTACCTACTATCAAGGCTGAGGGACTGACTACCTACTATAAAGGCTGAGGGAGTGACTACCTACTATCAAGGCTGAGGGAATGACTACCAACTATCAAGGCTGAGGGAGGGACTACCTACTACCAAGGGTGAAGGACTGACTCCCTACTATCAAGGCTGAGGGACTGACTCCCTACTATCAAAGCTGAGGGACTGACTACCTACTATCAAGGCTGAGGGACTGACCACCTACTATCAAGGCTGAGGGACTGACTACCTACTATCAAGGCTGAGGGAGTGATCACCTACTATCAAGGCTGAGGGACTGACTACCTACAATCAAGGCTGAGGGACTGACTACCTACCACCAAGGGTGACGGACTGACTCCCTACTATCAAGGCTGAGGGAGTGACCACCTACTATCAAGGCTGAGGGATTGACTACCTACTACCAAGGGTGAGGGACTGACTCCCTACTATCAAGGCTGAGGGACTGACTACCTACTATCAAGGCTGAGGGACTGACTACCTACTATCAAGGCTGAGAGATTGACTACCAACCATCAAGGCTGAGGGAGGGACTACCTACTACCAAGGGTGAGGGACTGACTACCTACAATCAAGGCTGAGGGACTGACTACCTACTATCAAGGCTTAGGGACTGACTACCTACTATCAAGGCTGAGGGACTAACCACCTACTATCAAGGCTGAGGGACTAACAACCTACTATCAAGACTGAGGGACTGACTACCTACTATCAAGGCTGAGGGACTGACTACTTACTATCAAGGATGCGGGACTGACCACCTACTATCATGGCTGAGGGACTGACTACCTACTATCAAGGCTGAGGGAGTGACCATCTACTATCAAGGCTGAGGGAGTGACTATTATCAAGGCTGAGGGAGGGACTACCTACTACCAAGGGTGAGGGACTGACTCCCTACTATCAAGGGTGAGGGACTGACTCCCTACTATCAAGGCTGAGGGACTGACTACCTACTATCAAGGCTGAGGGACTAACCACCTACTATCAAGGCTGAAGGACTAACCACCTACTATCAAGGATGAGGGACTGACTACCTAGTATCAAGGATGAGGGACTGACCACCTATCAAGGCTGAGGGACTGACTATCTAATATCAAGGCTGAGGGACTGACCACCTACTATCAAGGCTGAGGGGCTGACTACCTATTATCAAGGCTGAGGGACTGACTACTTACTATCAAGGATGAGGGACTGACCACCTATCAAGGCAGAGGGACTGACTATCTACTATCAAGGCTGAGGGAATGACCACCTCCTATCAAGGCTGAGGGACTGTCTACCTACTGTCAAGGCTGAGAGAGTGACCACCTACTATCAAGGCTGAGGGACTGACCACCTACTATCAAGGCTGAGGGACTGACTACCTACTATCAAGGCTGAGGGACTGACCACCTAATATCAAGGCTGAGGGACTGATCACCTACTATCAAGGCTGAGGGAATAATTACCTACTATCAAGGCTGAGGGAGTGACCACCTACTATCAAGGCTGAGGGACTGACTACCTACTAACAAGGCTGAGGGACTGACTACCTACTACCAAGGCTGAGGGAGACTACCTACTATCAAGGCTGAAAGACTGACTACCTACTATCAAGGCTGAGGGACTGACTACCTACTATCAAGGCTGAGGGAATGACTACCAACTATCAAGGCTGAGGGAGGGACTACCTACTATCAAGGCTGAGGGACTGACTCCCTACTATCAAGGCTGAGGGACTGACTCCCTACTATCAAAGCTGAGGGACTGACTACCTAAATCAAGGCTGAGGGACGGACTACCTACTATCAAGGCTGAGGGATTGACAACCAACTATCAAGGCTGAGAAACTGACTACCTACTATCAAGGCTGGGGGACTGACTACCTACTATCAAGGCTGAGGGACTGACTACCTACTATCAAGGCTGAGGGACTGACTACCTACTATCAAAGCTGAGGGAGTGACCACCTACTATGAAGGCTGAGTGACTGACTACCTACTATCAACCATACCCCCGGCCGGGATTGAACCCGCGGTCATAGAGTCTCTATGACCGCGGGTTCAATCCCGGCCGGGGGTATGGTTTATTTGCAATCGTGTCATTACGATTTCTTGAGTCAAGTTACCTACTATCAAGGCTGAGGGACTGACCACCTATTATCAAGGCTTAGGGACTGACTACCTACTATCAAGGCTGAGGGAGGGACTACCTACCACCAAGGGTGAGGGACTGACTACCTACTATCAAGGCTGAAGGAGTGACCACCTACTATCAAGTCTGTGGGAGTGACAACCTACTATCAAGGCTGAGGGACTGACCACCTACTATCAAGGCTGAGGGACTGACTACCTATTATCAAGGCTGATGGAGTGACTACCTACTATCAAGGCTGAGGAACTGACTACCTACTATCAAGGCTGAGGGATTGACTACCTACTACCAAGGGTGAGGGACTGACTCCCTACTATCAAGGTTGAGGGACTGACTACCTACTATCAAGGCTGAGGGACTGACTGCCTACTATCAAGGTAGAGGGACTGACTACCTACTATCAAGGCTGAGAGATTGACTACCAACTATCAAGGCTGAGGGAGGGACTACCTACTACCAAGGGTGAGGGACTGACTACCTACTATCAAGACTGAACGACTGACTACCTACTATCAAGGCTTAGGGACTGACTACCTACTATCAAGGCTGAGGGACTGACCACCTACTATCAAGACTGAGGGACTGACTACCTACTATCAAGGCTGAGGGAATGACCACCTACTATCAAGGCTCAGGGACTGACTACCTACTATCAAGGCTGAGGGACTGACTACCTACTATCAAGGATGAGGGACTGACCACCTACTATCATGGCTGAGGAACTGACTACCTACTATCAAGGCTGAGGGAGTGACCATCTAATATCAAGGCTGAAGGACCGACTACCTACTATGAAGGCTGAGGGAATGACCACCTACTATCAAGGCTCAGGGACTGACTACCTACTATCAAGGCTGAGGGACTGACTACCTACTATCAAGGATGAGGGACTGACCACCTACTATCATGGCTGAGGAACTGACTACCTACTATCAAGGCTGAGGGAGTGCCCATCTAATATCAAGGCTGAAGGACCGACTACCTACTATGAAGGCTGAGGGCGTCACCACCTACTATCAAGGCTGAAAGACTGACTACTACCAAGGCTAAGGGAGGGACTACCCACTATCAAGGGTGAGGGACTGACTCCCTACTATCAAGGCTGAGGGACTAACCACCTACTATCAAGACTGAGGGACTGACTACCTACTATCAAGGACGAGGGACTGACTACCTACTATCAAGGATGAGGGATTGACTACCTACTATCAAGGATGAGGGACTGACCACATATCAAGGCTGAGGGACTGACTACCTACTATCAAGGCTGAGGGACTGACTACCTACTATCAAGGATGAGGGACTGACCACCTATCAAGGCTGAGGGACTGACTATCTACTATCAAGGCTGAGGGAATGACCACCTACTATCAAGGCTGAGGGACTGACTACCTACTATCAAGGATGAGGGACTGACCACCTACTATCAAGGCTGAAGGACTGACTACCTACTATCAAGGATGAGGGACTGACCACCTACTATCAAGGCTGAAGGACTGACTACCTACTATCAAGGCTGATGGACTGACTACCTACTATCAAGGCTGAGGGACTGACTACGTACTGTCAAGGCTGAGGGACTGACTACCTACTATCAAGGCTGAGGGACTGACTACCTACTGTCAAGGCTGAGGGACTGACTACCTACTATCAAGGCTGAGGGACTGACTACCTACTGTCAAGGCTGAGGGACTGACTACCTACTATCAAGGCTGAGGGAGTGACCGCGTACTATCATGGCTGAGGGACTGACTACCTACTATCAAGGCTGAGGGAGGGACTACCTACCCCCAAGTGTGAGGGACTGACTACCTACTATCAAGGCTGAGGGAGATACTACCTACCACCAAGTGTGAGGGACTGACTCCCTACTATCAACGCTGAGGGAGTGACCACCTACTATCAAGGCTGAGGGACTGACTACCTGTTATCAAGGCTGAGGGAGGGACTACCTACTACCAAGGGTGAGGGACTGACTACCTATTATCAAGGCTGAGGGACTGACTACCTACTATCAAGGCTGAGGGACTGACTACCTACTATCAAGGCTGGGGGACTGATCACGTTCCTCTGTCTCATATCTTGACTCGTTTCAAAGCCCAGATCTATGATCTACTACTAATAATCTACTCCTAGTAGACTTTAGAGGTAGCACTCTACTACTCTCCCAGGATGCGACCCACAATAGTCTGCTAACACCCAGGCACTTACTGTTAGGTGAACAGGGGTAACAGGTGTACGGTGACTTATACCTGTTGACCCACAATATTAGACCAAAACATCAAAATCCAAAATATTAGAAGGAAAATCTACAAAATTGGCTAAGTTACAAAATCCATAAAATCAGGTTGTGTGGTGGTGTGATCCAGCCTGACGAAGGTGATTGCTCTTCCTTCCTTCCTTCTGTCTTCCTTGCTCTTCCTTCTGTCTTCCTTGCTCTTCCTTCCTTCCTTCTGTCTTCCTTGCTCTTCCTTCCTTCCTTCTGTCTTCCTTGCTCTTCCTTCCTTCCTTTGCTCTTCCTCCCTTCCTTCTGTCTTCCTTGCTCTTCCTTCCTTCCTTCTGTCTTCCTTGCTCTTCCTTCCTTCCTTCTGTCTTCCTTGCTCTTCCTTCCTTCCTTCTGTCTTCCTTGCTCTTCCTTCCTTCCTTCTGTCTTCCTTGCTCTTCCTTCCTTCTGTCTTCCTTGCTCTTCCTTCCTCCTGCCTTCTCTGTCATCCTCCCGTTATGCTTTATCCTCCTCCTCCTCCTCCGCCTCCTCCTGCTACTACTGCTGCTTTCCCTGCCCTCCTCCTCCTGTTCATGTGATGCCTTCCCTGCCCTCCTCCTCCTGTTCCTGTGATGCATTCCCTGCCCTCCTCCTGCCTTCCTCCCCTGCCTTTCTCCTCCTCCTGCCTTCCTCCCGTCCTTCCCTGCATTCCTCCTCCTGCCTTCCTCCCGTCTTTCCCTGCCTTCCTCCTCCTCCTGCCTTCCTCCCGTCTTTCCCTGCCTTCCTCCCGTCTTTCCCTGTCTTCCTCCTCCTGCCTTCCTCGCCAGATGATCCCTTATGTAAATCACCTTCTCAACTTTCGTTGACTTTCGGCTGATTTTTAGCAATGTTGATGGTGACCACCTGCCACTCTCTGGTTGACGCCTCCCACAACCCACCACCTGCCACTCTCTGGTTGACGCCTCCCACAACCCACCACCTGCCACTCTCTGGCTGACGCCTCCCACAACCCACCACCTGCCACTCTCTGGTTGACGCCTCCCACAACCCACCACCTGCCACTCTCTGGTTGACGCCTCCCACAACCCACCACCTGCCACTCTCTGGTTGACGCCTCCCACAACCCACCACCTGCCACTCTCTGGTTGACGCCTCCCACAACCCACCACCTGCCACTCTCTGGTTGACGCCTCCCACAACCCACCACCTGTTGACGCCTCCCACAACCCACCACCTGCCACTCTCTGGTTGACGCCTCCCACAACCCACCACCTGCCACTCTCTGGTTGACGCCTCCCACAACCCACCACCTGCCACTCTCTGGTTGACGCCTCCCACAACCCACCACCTGCCACTCTCTGCCTCCCACAACCCACCACCTCCCACTCTCTTGCTGACGCCTCCCACAACCCACCACCTGCCACTCTCTGGCTGACGCCTCCCACAACCCACCACCTGCCACTCTCTGGTTGACGCCTCCCACAACCCACCACCTGCCACTCTCTGGTTGACGCCTCCCACAACCCACCACCTGCCACTCTCTGGCTGACGCCTCCCACAACCCACCACCTGCCACTCTCTGGTTGACGCCTCCCACAACCCACCACCTGCCACTCTCTGGTTGACGCCTCCCACAACCCACCACCTGCCACTCTCTGGTTGACGCCTCCCACAACCCACCACCTGCCACTCTCTGGTTGACGCCTCCCACAACCCACCACCTGCCACTCTCTGGTTGACGCCTCCCACAACCCACCACCTGCCACTCTCTGGTTGACGCCTCCCACAACCCACCACCTGCCACTCTCTGGTTGACGCCTCCCACAACCCACCACCTGCCACTCTCTGGTTGACGCCTCCCACAACCCACCACCTGCCACTCTCTGGTTGACGCCTCCCACAACCCACCACCTGCCACTCTCTGACGTTGACGCCTCCCACAACCCACCACCTGCCACTCTCTGGCTGACGCCTCCCACAACCCACCACCTGCCACTCTCTGGTTGACGCCTCCCACAACCCACCACCTGCCACTCTCTGGCTGACGCCTCCCACAACCCACCACCTGCCACTCTCTGGTTGACGCCTCCCACAACCCACCACCTGCCACTCTCTGGTTGACGCCTCCCACAACCCACCACCTGCCACTCTCTGGCTGACGCCTCCCACAACCCACCACCTGCCACTCTCTGGTTGACGCCTCCCACAACCCACCACCTGCCACTCTCTGGTTGACGCCTCCCACAACCCACCACCTGCCACTCTCTGGTTGACGCCTCCCACAACCCACCACCTGCCACTCTCTGGTTGACGCCTCCCACAACCCACCACCTGCCACTCTCTGGTTGACGCCTCCCACAACCCACCACCTGCCACTCTCTGGCTGACGCCTCCCACAACCCACCACCTGCCACTCTCTGGCTGACGCCTCCCACAACCCACCACCTGCCACTCTCTGGCTGACGCCTCCCACAACCCACCACCTGCCACTCTCTGGCTGACGCCTCCCACAACCCACCACCTGCCACTCTCTGGCTGACGCCTCCCACAACCCACCACCTGCCACTCTCTGGCTGACGCCTCCCACAACCCACCACCTGCCACTCTGGCTCCCACAACCCACCACCTCTCTGGTTGACGCCTCCCACAACCCACCACCTGCCACTCTCTGGCTGACGCCTCCCACAACCCACCACCTGCCACTCTCTGGCTGACGCCTCCCACAACCCACCACCTGCCACTCTCTGGCTGACGCCTCCCACAACCCACCACCTGCCACTCTCTGGCTGACGCCTCCCACAACCCACCACCTGCCACTCTCTGGCTGACGCCTCCCACAACCCACCACCTGCCACTCTCTGGCTGACGCCTCCCACAACCCACCACCTGCCACTCTCTGGTTGACGCCTCCCACAACCCACCACCTGCCACTCTCTGGCTGACGCCTCCCACAACCCACCACCTGCCACTCTCTGGCTGACGCCTCCCACAACCCACCACCTGCCACTCTCTGGCTGACGCCTCCCACAACCCACCACCTGCCACTCTCTGGCTGACGCCTCCCACAACCCACCACCTGCCACTCTCTGGTTGACGCCTCCCACAACCCACCACCTGCCACTCTCTGGTTGACGCCTCCCACAACCCACCACCTGCCACTCTCTGGCTGACGCCTCCCACAACCCACCACCTGCCACTCTCTGGCTGACGCCTCCCACAACCCACCACCTGCCACTCTCTGGCTGACGCCTCCCACAACCCACCACCTGCCACTCTCTGGTTGACGCCTCCCACAACCCACCACCTGCCACACTCTGGTTGACGCCTCCCACAACCCACCACCTGCCACACTCTGGTTGACGCCTCCCACAACCCACCACCTGCCACTCTCTGGTTGACGCCTCCCACAACCCACCACCTGCCACTCTCTGGTTGACGCCTCCCACAACCCACCACCTGCCACTCTCTGGTTGACGCCTCCCACAACCCACCACCTGCCACACTCTGGTTGACGCCTCCCACAACCCACCACCTGCCACTCTCTGGTTGACGCCTCCCACAACCCACCACCTGCCACTCTCTGGTTGACGCCTCCCACAACCCACCACCTGCCACTCTCTGGTTGACGCCTCCCACAACCCACCACCTGCCACTCTCTGGTTGACGCCTCCCACAACCCACCACCTGCCACTCTCTGGTTGACGCCTCCCACAACCCACCACCTGCCACTCTCTGGCTGACGCCTCCCACAACCCACCACCTGCCACTCTCTGGCTGACGCCTCCCACAACCCACCACCTGCCACTCTCTGGCTGACGCCTCCCACAACCCACCACCTGCCACTCTCTGGTTGACGCCTCCCACAACCCACCACCTGCCACTCTCTGGTTGACGCCTCCCACAACCCACCACCTGCCACTCTCTGGTTGACGCCTCCCACAACCCACCACCTGCCACTCTCTGGTTGACGCCTCCCACAACCCACCACCTGCCACTCTCTGGTTGACGCCTCCCACAACCCACCACCTGCCACTCTCTGGTTGACGCCTCCCACAACCCACCACCTGCCACTCTCTGGTTGACGCCTCCCACAACCCACCACCTGCCACTCTCTGGCTGACGCCTCCCACAACCCACCACCTGCCACTCTCTGGCTGACGCCTCCCACAACCCACCACCTGCCACTCTCTGGCTGACGCCTCCCACAACCCACCACCTGCCACTCTCTGGCTGACGCCTCCCACAACCCACCACCTGCCACTCTCTGGCTGACGCCTCCCACAACCCACCACCTGCCACTCTCTGGCTGACGCCTCACAAATCCCACCAGATCACACTCTCTGGCTGACGCCTCCCACAACCCACCACCTGCCACTCTCTGGCTGACGCCTCCCACAACCCACCACCTGCCACTCTCTGGCTGACGCCTCCCACAACCCACCACCTGCCACTCTCTGGCTGACGCCTCCCACAACCCACCACCTGCCACTCTCTGGCTGACGCCTCCCACAACCCACCACCTGCCACTCTCTGGCTGACGCCTCCCACAACCCACCACCTGCCACTCTCTGGCTGACGCCTCCCACAACCCACCACCTGCCACTCTCTGGCTGACGCCTCCCACAACCCACCACCTGCCACACACTGGCTGACGCCTCCCACAACCCACCACCTGCCACTCTCTGGTTGACGCCTCCCACAACCCACCACCTGCCACCTGCCTCCCACAACCCACCACTGCCACTCTCTGGCTGACGCCTCCCACAACCCACCACCTGCCACTGGCTGACGCCTCCCACAACCCACCACCTGCCACTGGCTGACGCCTCCCACAACCCACCACCTGCCACACACTGGCTGACGCCACCCACAACCCACCACATGCCACACACTGGCTGACGCCACCCACAACCCACCACCTGCCACACACTGGCTGACGCCACCCACAACCCACCACATGCCACACACTGGCTGACGCCTCCCACAACCCACCACCTGCCACACACTGGCTGACGCCTCCCACAACCCACCACCTGCCACACACTGGCTGACGCCTCCCACAACCCACCACCTGCCACACACTGGCTGACGCCACCCACAACCCACCACCTGCCACACATTGGCTGACGCCTCCCACAACCCACCACCTGCCACACACTGGCTGACGCCACCCACAACCCACCACCTGCCACACACTGGCTGACGCCACCCACAACCCACCACCTGCCACACACTGGCTGACGCCTCCCACAACCCACCACCTGCCACACACTGGCTGACGCCTCCCACAACCCACCACCTGCCACACACTGGCTGACGCCTCCCACAACCCACCACCTGCCACACACTGGCTGACGCCTCCCACAACCCACCACCTGCCACACACTGGCTGACGCCTCCCACAACCCACCACCTGCCACACACTGGCTGACGCCTCCCACAACCCACCACCTGCCACACACTGGCTGACGCCACCCACAACCCACCACCTGCCACACACTGGCTGACGCCTCCCACAACCATCGTTATAATCTAACTTTAATGGGACTTCTAAGGTTCAGTAATATAAGAGAGAATTTGTGTCTAGGTGGAAGCAATGGGTCGGAGATCAACTTTGTTATAAAGGCTATGGGACTGATCACCCTCAAGCTAGAGTAAGAGACTGATCACCCTCAAGCTTGAGTAAGGGACTGATCACCCTCAAGCTTGAGTAAGGGACTGATCACCCTCAATCTTGAGTAAGGGACTGATCACCCTCAAGCTTGAGTAAGGGACTGATCACCCTCAAGCTTGAGTAAGGGACTGATCACCCTCAATCTTGAGTAAGGGACTGATCACCCTCAAGCTTGAGTAAGGGACTGATCACCCTCAATCTTGAGTAAGGGACTGATCACCCTCAAGCTAGAGTAAGGGACTGATCACCCTCAAGCTTGAGTAAGGGACTGATCACCCTCAATCTTGAGTAAGGGACTGATCACCCTCAATCTTGAGTAAGGGACTGATCACCCTCAAGCTTGAGTAAGGGACTGATCACCCTCAAGCTAGAGTAAGGGACTGATCACCCTCAAGCTAGAGTAAGGGACTGATCACCCTCAATCAAGACTATGGGACTGATGACCTGAATATTACCGCTCCAATTCTTCCACCGTCTCCAGTGGACTTGCCGGTCAACCCCAGTAATAATAAAAAAATTAATTATATCATATAATGATTCCAAACTCCTAACAACCGCCAGAATCCCGAGGATTGCCACCACTCTCTACCAGTGCGTCAGTGTGGCCATCAAGAGGGACCACACACAACCTCTCTACCAGTGCGTCAGTGTGGCCATCAAGAGGGACCACACACAACCTCTCTACCAGTGCGTCAGTGAGGCCATCAAGAGGGACCACACAACCTCTCTACCAGTGCGTCAGTGTGGCCATCAAGAGGGACCACACACAACCTCTCTACCAGTGCGTCAGTGTGGCCATCAAGAGGGACCACACACAACCTCTCTACCAGTGCGTCAGTGTGGCCATCAAGAGGGACCACACACAACCTCTCTACCAGTGCGTCAGTGTGGCCATCAAGAGGGACCACACACAACCTCTCTACCAGTGCGTCAGTGTGGCCATCAAGAGGGACCACACACAACCTCTCTACCAGTGCGTCAGTGTGGCCATCAACAAGAGGGAAAACACACAACGTCTCTACCAGTGCGTCAGTGTGGCCATCAAGAGGGACCACACACAACCTCTCTACCAGTGCGTCAGTGTGGCCATCAAGAGGGACCACACACAACCTCTCTACCAGTGCGTCAGTGTGGCCATCAAGAGGGACCACACACAACCTCTCTACCAGTGCGTCAGTGTGGCCATCAAGAGGGACCGCACACAACCTCTCTACCAGTGCGTCAGTGTGGCCATCAAGAGGGACCACACACAACCTCTCTACCAGTGCGTCAGTGTGGCCATCAAGAGGGACCACACACAACCTCTCTACCAGTGCGTCAGTGTGGCCATCAAGAGGGACCACACACAACCTCTCTACCAGTGCGTCAGTGTGGCCATCAAGAGGGACCGCACACAACCTCTCTACCAGTGCGTCAGTGTGGCCATCAAGAGGGACCACACACAACCTCTCTACCAGTGCGTCAGTGTGGCCATCAAGAGGGACCGCACACAACCTCTCTACCAGTGCGTCAGTGTGGCCATCAAGAGGGACCACACACAACCTCTCTACCAGTGCGTCAGTGTGGCCATCAAGAGGGACCACACACAACCTCTCTACCAGTGCGTCAGTGTGGCCATCAAGAGGGACCGTCCGCACACAACCTCTCTACCAGTGCGTCAGTGTGGCCATCAAGAGGGACCGCACACAACCTCTCTACCAGTGCGTCAGTGTGGCCATCAAGAGGGACCGCACACAACCTCTCTACCAGTGCGTCAGTGTGGCCATCAAGAGGGACCACACACAACCTCTCTACCAGTGCGTCAGTGTGGCCATCAAGAGGGACCACACACAACCTCTCTACCAGTGCGTCAGTGTGGCCATCAAGAGGGACCGCACACAACCTCTCTACCAGTGCGTCAGTGTGGCCATCAAGAGGGACCACACACAACCTCTCTACCAGTGCGTCAGTGTGGCCATCAAGAGGGACCGCACACAATGTCTCCCTATACATTTTATGGTACATGTGTCAAGTTAGAATAATATTTACTGTTTAATATTGCCATTTGATTAACACCGGTAAACTAAGAGTAACTCTTCCGATAGGTTTGAAACTTTGTGATGTTGAATATTGGTGATAGTTGATAGCGTGACGGTAGGAAGGATAGCATCATGGTAGACAGGGCAGTATTATGGTAGACAGGATAGCATCACGGCAGACAGGATAGCATCACGGCAGATAGGATAGCATCACGGCAGACAGGACAGCATCACGGCAGACAGGACAGCATCATGGCAGACAGGACAGCATCACGGCAGACAGGACAGCATCACGGCAGATAGGATAGCATCACGGCAGACAGGACAGCATCATGGCAGACAGGACAGCATCATGGCAGACAGGACAGCATCACGGCAGACAGGACAGCATCATGGTAGACAGCGCAGCATCATGGTAGACAGGACAGCATCATGGTAGACAGGACAGCATCACGGCAGACAGGACAGCATCATGGTAGACAGCGCAGCATCATGGTAGACAGGACAGCATCATGGCAGACAGGACAGCATCATGGTAGACAGGGCAGCATCACGGCAGACAGGACAGCATCACGGCAGACAGGACAGCATCACGGCAGACAGGACAGCATCATGACAGACAGGACAGCATCATGGTAGACAGGACAGCATCACGGCAGACAGGACAGCATCACGGTAGACAGGACAGCATCATGGTAGACAGGACAGCATCATGGTAGACAGGACAGCATCATGGTAGACAGGACAGCATCATGGCAGACAGGACAGCATCACGGCAGACAGGACAGCATCATGGCAGACAGGACAGCATCATGGTAGACAGGACAGCATCATGGCAGACAGGACAGCATCACGGCAGACAGGACAGCATCATGGCAGACAGGACAGCATCATGGCAGACAGGACAGCATCATGGCAGACAGGACAGCATCATGGCAGACAGGACAGCATCACGGCAGACAGGACAGCATCATGGCAGACAGGACAGCATCACGGCAGACAGGGCAGCATCATGGCAGACAGGACAGCATCACGGCAGACAGGACAGCATCACGGCAGACAGGACAGCATCATGGCAGACAGGACAGCATCACGGCAGACAGGACAGCATCACGGCAGACAGGACAGCATCATGGCAGACAGGACAGCATCACGGCAGACAGGACAGCATCATGGCAGACAGGATAGCATCACGGCAGACAGGATAGCATCACTGCAGACAGGACAGTATCACGGCAGACAGGACAGCATCACGGCAGACAGGACAGCATCACGGCAGACAGGACAGCATCATGGCAGACAGGACAGCATCATGGCAGACAGGATAGCATCACGGCAGACAGGACAGTATCACGGCAGACAGGACAGCATCATGGCAGACAGGACAGCATCATGGCAGACAGGACAGCATCACGGCAGACAGGACAGCATCATGGCAGACAGAACAGCTTCACGGCAGACAGGACAGCATCACGGCAGACAGGACAGCATCATGGCAGACAGGACAGCATCATGGCAGACAGGATAGCATCACGGCAGACAGGACAGTATCACGGCAGACAGGACAGCATCATGGCAGACAGGACAGCATCATGGCAGACAGGACAGCATCATGGCAGACAGGACAGCATCACGGCAGACAGGACAGCATCATGGCAGACAGGACAGCATCATGGTAGACAGGACAGCATCATGGCAGACAGGACAGCATCATGGCAGACAGGACAGCATCATGGCAGACAGGACAGCATCACGGCAGACAGGACAGCATCATGGCAGACAGGACAGCATCATGGCAGACAGGACAGCATCATGGCAGACAGGACAGCATCATGGCAGACAGGACAGCATCATGGCAGACAGGACAGCATCATGGCAGACAGGACAGCATCATGGCAGACAGGGCAGCATCATGGCAGACAGGGCAGCATCATGGCAGACAGGGCAGCATCATGGCAGACAGGGCAGCATCATGGCAGACAGGGCAGCATCATGGCAGACAGGGCAGCATCAGTCTTAGTAAAATTCTCCAAGAGGTTTATATCTTATATGGCAAGACTGAATATTTACGCCAGGCCAAACTTGGGTAACGAGGGGTTCATGGTTGAAATACAGCTCCTGGTCTCTGCCGTGGGCTGCCTGGGAGTAGAGTAACTTGTAGGTCGTGGGTAGAGTGACTTGTAGATCGTGGGCAGTGTGACTCGTGGGTCGTGGATATAGTGAATTGTGGATCGTGGGTAGAGTGAATTGTGGGTAGAGTGACTTGTGGGTCGTGGGTAGAGTGACTTGTTTGTCGTGGGTAGAATTTGTGGATCGTGGGTAGAGTGACTTGTGCGTCGTGGGTCGAGCGACTCGTGGTAGAGTGACTTGTGGGTCGTGGGTGGAAGGGTTAAGTTATAGAAGTCGTTGTTTGGGTTGAAATTGTTGGATATACAGATAAGTGATAATTCCAGGAATCTGCGGTATTCACTGTCTTCTCTGGCGGTAAGTCTGGAGTTTCTGTAGTTGATTAGATGGTTGTGAGAATTTCGGTGTTGAACGAAGGCGTTCCTTAAATCGTCCGATCTGTCTGCGTTCTGGTGTTCTGAAATACGTTTTGGAAAAGTGATTGGCGACATCTTTCCCAATACCTCATTCTAAAAAAAAATCATACCACGGGCGGGGATAGAACCCGCGATCAGAGTCTGAAAACTCCAGACCGTCGCGTTAGCCACTGGACCAGCTAGCCACAATAAGATTCGTCCAACTAGGTATATTTCTACACCATAGGAAGGTTAGCATAGGCACCACTGTGACCACAAATGCAAGTTGGGCGAATCTTATTGTGGCTAGCTGGTCCAGTGGCTAACGCGACGGTCTGGAGTTTTGAGACTCTGATCGCGGGTTCTATCCCCGCCCGTGGTATGGTTTGTTTGCAATCGTGTCATTACGATTTCGTGAGTCACATCATTTTAAGTGTCTTCCTCCATATCTACCATCAAGAACATCACCAGTAACAGACAGGACAAGGTTCAATCCTCTGCAGGGGTATACATAATCCCTTGCAACGACTGCAGCCAATCATATGTGGGCGAGACACCCAGTACATTGGTAGAGGTAGGGAGGGTTAGCCACCCAGGATAACCCGGGGTCGGGAGGGTTAGCCACCCAGGATAACCTGGGGTAGGGAGGGTTAGTCACCCAGGATAACCCGGGGTAGGGAGGGCTAGCCACCCAGGATAACCCGGGGTAGGGAGTGTTAGCCACCTAGGATAACCCGGGGTAGGGAGTGTTAGCCACCCAGGATAACCCAAGAAAGTCAGTGGGTCATCGAGAACTATTATTTTCACTGTGATCCTTTAATCTTGTCCCCCAGGATGCCACCCACACCAGTCCACTAACACCCGGGTACCTACATACTACTAGGTGATCAGAGACAACAGGTGTAAAGAATCATGCCCAACATTTCCACCAGTACCGGGAATCAAACCGCAGTGGTTGGTGGTGCCTCTCACGTGGTTGGTGGTGCCTCTCACATGGTTGGTGGTGCCTCTCACATGGTTGGTGGTGCCTCTCACATGGTTGGTGGTGCCTCTCACATGGTTGGTGGTGCCTCTCACATGGTTGGTGGTGCCTCTCACATGGTTGGTGGTGTCTCTCACAAGGTTGGTGGTGTCTCTCACAAGGTTGGTGGTGTCTCTCACAAGGTTGGTGGTGTCTCTCACAAGGTTGGTGGTGTCTCTCACATGGTTGGTGGTGTCTCTCACAAGGTTGGTGGTGTCTCTCACAAGGTTGGTGGTGTCTCTCACAAGGTTGGTGGTGTCTCTCACAAGGTTGGTGGTGTCTCTCACAAGGTTGGTGGTGTCTCTCACAAGGTTGGTGGTGTCTCTCACAAGGTTGGTGGTGTCTCTCACAAGGTTGGTGGTGTCTCTCACAAGGTTGGTGTCTCTCACAAGGTTGGTGGTGTCTCTCACAAGGTTGGTGGTGTCTCTCACAAGGTTGGTGGTGTCTCTCACAAGGTTGGTGGTGTCTCTCACAAGGTTGGTGTCTCTCACAAGGTTGGTGGTGTCTCTCACAAGGTTGGTGGTGTCTCTCACAAGGTTGGTGGTGTCTCTCACAAGGTTGGTGGTGTCTCTCACAAGGTTGGTGGTGTCTCTCACATGGTCTCTCACAAGGTTGGTGTCTCTCACAAGGTTGGTGTCTCTCACAAGGTTGGTGTCTCTCACAAGGTTGGTGGTGTCTCTCACAAGGTTGGTGGTGTCTCTCACAAGGTTGGTGGTGTCTCTCACAAGGTTGGTGGTGTCTCTCACAAGGTTGGTGGTGTCTCTCACAAGGTTGATGGTGTCTCTCACAAGGTTGGTGGTGTCTCTCACAAGGTTGGTGGTGTCTCTCACAAGGTTGGTGGTGTCTCTCACAAGGTTGGTGGTGTCTCTCACAAGGTTGGTGGTGTCTCTCACAAGGTTGGTGGTGTCTCTCACAAGGTTGGTGGTGTCTCTCACAAGGTTGGTGGTGTCTCTCACAAGGTTGGTGGTGTCTCTCACAAGGTTGATGGTGTCTCTCACAAGGTTGGTGGTGTCTCTCACAAGGTTGGTGGTGTCTCTCACAAGGTTGATGGTGGCTCTCACAAGGTTGGTGGTGTCTCTCACAAGGTTGGTGGTGTCTCTCACAAGGTTGGTGGTGTCTCTCACAAGGTTGGTGGTGTCTCTCACAAGGTTGGTGGTGTCTCTCACAAGGTTGGTGGTGTCTCTCACAAGGTTGGTGTCTCTCACAAGGTTGGTGTCTCTCACAAGGTTGGTGGTGTCTCTCACAAGGTTGGTGTCTCTCACAAGGTTGGTGTCTCTCACAAGGTTGGTGGTGTCTCTCACAAGGTTGATGGTGTCTCTCACAAGGTTGGTGGTGTCTCTCACAAGGTTGGTGGTGTCTCTCACAAGGTTGGTGGTGTCTCTCACAAGGTTGGTGGTGTCTCTCACAAGGTTGGTGGTGTCTCTCACAAGGTTGGTGTCTCTCACAAGGTTGGTGGTGTCTCTCACAAGGTTGATGTCTCTCACAAGGTTGGTGTCTCTCACAAGGTTGGTGGTGTCTCTTGGTGGTGTCTCTCACAAGGTTGGTGTCTCTCACAAGGTTGGTGTCTCTCACAAGGTTGGTGTCTCTCACAAGGTTGGTGGTGTCTCTCACAAGGTTGGTGTCTCTCACAAGGTTGGTGGTGTCTCTCACAAGGTTGGTGGTGTCTCTCACAAGGTTGATGGTGTCTCTCACAAGGTTGGTGGTGTCTCTCACAAGGTTGGTGGTGTCTCTCACAAGGTTGGTGTCTCTCACAAGGTTGGTGGTGTCTCTCACAAGGTTGGTGGTGTCTCTCACAAGGTTGGTGGTGTCTCTCACAAGGTTGGTGGTGTCTCTCACAAGTGTCTCTTGGTTGGTGTCTCTCACAAGGTTGGTGGGTCTCTCACAAGGTTGATGGTGTCTCTCACAAGGTCTCTCACAAGGTTGGTGTCTCTCACAAGGTTGGTGGTGTCTCTCACAAGGTTGGTGGTGTCTCTCACAAGGTTGGTGGTGTCTCTCACAAGGTTGGTGGTGTCTCTCACAAGGTTGGTGGTGTCTCTCACAAGGTTGGTGGTGTCTCTCACAAGGTTGGTGGTGTCTCTCACAAGGTTGGTGTCTCTCACAAGGTTGGTGTCTCTCACAAGGTTGGTGTCTCTCACAAGGTTGATGGTGTCTCTCACAAGGTTGGTGTCTCTCACAAGGTTGATGGTGTCTCTCACAAGGTTGATGGTGTCTCTCACAAGGTTGGTGTCTCTCACAAGGTTGGTGTCTCTCACAAGGTTGGTGGTGTCTCTCACAAGGTTGGTGGTGTCTCTCACAAGGTTGGTGGTGTCTCTCACAAGGTTGGTGGTGTCTCTCACAAGGTTGGTGGTGTCTCTCACAAGGTTGATGGTGTCTCTCACAAGGTTGGTGTCTCTCACAAGGTTGGTGTCTCTCACAAGGTTGGTGTCTCTCACAAGGTTGGTGGTGTCTCTCACAAGGTTGGTGGTGTCTCTCACAAGGTTGGTGGTGTCTCTCACAAGGTTGGTGGTGTCTCTCACAAGGTTGGTGGTGTCTCTCACAAGGTTGGTGTCTCTCACAAGGTTGATGGTGTCTCTCACAAGGTTGATGGTGTCTCTCACAAGGTTGGTGGTGTCTCTCACAAGGTTGGTGGTGTCTCTCACAAGGTTGGTGGTGTCTCTCACAAGGTTGGTGTCTCTCACAAGGTTGGTGGTGTCTCTCACAAGGTTGGTGTCTCTCACAAGGTTGATGGTGTCTCTCACAAGGTTGGTGTCTCTCACAAGGTTGATGGTGTCTCTCACAAGGTTGGTGTCTCTCACAAGGTTGGTGTCTCTCACAAGGTTGATGGTGTCTCTCACAAGGTTGGTGGTGTCTCTCACAAGGTTGGTGTCTCTCACAAGGTTGGTGTCTCTCACAAGGTTGGTGTCTCTCACAATGGTGTCTCTCACAAGGTTGGTGTCTCTCACAAGGTTTGGTGTCTCTCACAAGGTTGGTGGTGTCTCTCACAAGGTTGGTGTCTCTCACAAGGTTGGTGTCTCTCACAAGGTTGGTGGTGTCTCTCACAAGGTTGGTGGTGTCTCTCACAAGGTTGGTGTCTCTCACAAGGTTGGTGGTGTCTCTCACAAGGTTGGTGTCTCTCACAAGGTTGGTGTCTCTCACAAGGTTGGTGGTGTCTCTCACAAGGTTGGTGGTGTCTCTCACAAGGTTGATGGTGTCTCTCACAAGGTTGATGGTGTCTCTCACAAGGTTGATGGTGTCTCTCACAAGGTTGGTGGTGTCTCTCACAAGGTTGGTGTCTCTCACAAGGTTGGTGGTGTCTCTCACAAGGTTGGTGGTGTCTCTCACAAGGTTGGTGGTGTCTCTCACAAGGTTGATGGTGTCTCTCACAAGGTTGGTGGTGTCTCTCACAAGGTTGGTGGTGTCTCTCACAAGGTTGATGGTGTCTCTCACAAGGTTGTCTTTCACATGGTTGGTGGTGTCTCTCACAAGGTTGATGGTGT
Organism: Cherax quadricarinatus; assembly: GCF_038502225.1. Taxonomy (NCBI): domain Eukaryota; kingdom Metazoa; phylum Arthropoda; class Malacostraca; order Decapoda; family Parastacidae; genus Cherax; species Cherax quadricarinatus. The sequence continues at coordinate 5,930,719 of NC_091378.1, forward strand.
CTCTCACAAGGTTGATGGTGTCTCTCACAAGGTTGATGGTGTCTCTCACAAGGTTGGTGGTGTCTCTCACAAGGTTGATGGTGTCTCTCACAAGGTTGGTGGTGTCTCTCACAAGGTTGATGGTGTCTCTCACAAGGTTGGTGTCTCTCACAAGGTTGGTGGTGTCTCTCACAAGGTTGGTGGTGTCTCTCACAAGGTTGGTGGTGTCTCTCACAAGGTTGGTGGTGTCTCTCACAAGGTTGATGGTGTCTCTCACAAGGTTGATGGTGTCTCTCACAAGGTTGATGGTGTCTCTCACAAGGTTGGTGGTGTCTCTCACAAGGTTGGTGGTGTCTCTCACAAGGTTGATGGTGTCTCTCACAAGGTTGATGGTGTCTCTCACAAGGTTGATGGTGTCTCTCACAAGGTTGGTGGTGTCTCTCACAAGGTTGGTGGTGTCTCTCACAAGGTTGATGGTGTCTCTCACAAGGTTGGTGGTGTCTCTCACAAGGTTGGTGGTGTCTCTCACAAAGTGTCTTCACAAGGTTGGTGGTGTCTCTCACAAGGTTGGTGGTGTCTCTCACAAGGTTGGTGGTGTCTCTCACAAGGTTGGTGGTGTCTCTCACAAGGTTGGTGGTGTCTCTCACAAGGTTGGTGGTGTCTCTCACAAGGTTGGTGGTGTCTCTCACAAGGTTGATGGTCTCTCTCACATCGTGAACACATCCATTCCTGACTCAGGGACTGATTATCTCATACTACTCCTCTCCTTACACTGTTCTTTGTATTGGACCGATGAAGCCACTGTGTGGCGAAACGTTTCCTCAAATTATTTTTATTATTAAAATCAGAGGGAAGCGCTAAACCCGTAGGATTATACAGCGCATGTGAGGGGGGAGGATGGAAGGTAATTAGGCTCAATGCAGGGAACCGGAGCACAGATCCAATTCCCTAGATCAAGAGCCCCTCACCCGCGTCCCATGAGAGGACGTTTCCTCAAAGACTACCGTATGCTGCTCAAGTGTCCCATTCACACTGGCCTTGAGTTTTGCGACTCATTCGCCACTGGTCCAAACCCCACCCGTTCCCTGGTTTGTTTACAATCGTTTTATTACGATTTCGAGAGTCACAGGAGAAAGAAACTTATCAAGACCAGTTAACGGTCCAGATCGGACCGAAACGTCGTGTTTCGTTCCCCGATATCCGAGTTTTTTGTGTATTTCAGGAATGGTTACTGTGCCTTATTCAGAATGTATTACTGTGCACTTGGCCTGGTTGAAAGTCATGTTGCACGTCCCGACCACAGTGCCAACCTGTCCGGAACACACTCAGTCATCAAATCTACTACGAATCTTGTTTTTAGAAGGGGTGGAGAGGCAAGCCAGTGGAAAGTCTCATTGCAGGGGAGTCCCAGCAGTGAGAGGAACCCGTACATCACTGTACCGGAGTCCCAGCAGTGAGAGGAACCCGTACATCACTGTACCGGAGTCCCAACAGTGAGAGGAACCCGTACATCACTGTACCGGAGTCCCAGCAGTGAGAGGAACCCGTACATCACTGTACCGGAGTCCCAACAGTGAGAGGAACCCGTACATCACTGTACCGAGTCTCAACAGTGAGAGGAACCCGTACATCACTGTACAGGAGACCCAACAGTGAGAAGAACCCGTACATCACTGTACCGGAGTCCCTATAGTGAGAGGAACCCGTACATCACCGTACCGAGTCCCAACAATGAGAGGAACCCGTACATCACTGTACAAGAGTCTCCCAGGAGACACAGGAACCCATACATCATTCACTGCATACAACGCGGGAAACCATACATAATTACAAGGTAAGTGAACAATCATCAGTGACCGGAAGAGCAGGTATAATTACGCTAAACAGGCCAGACACAGCTGCAAATAAAAGCCATTATAATATAGAATAAAAAGGCACAATACCGTGTCTGGAACAATACACAAATATGTTGGGTAAAAGGACACAAGTGCAACTAATGTGAGATTTTATTGTGGCAACGTTTCGCTCTCCATGAGCTTTGTCAAGCTGTACGGCTTGTCGGTAATTCTACCAACGTTAATAGAATACACAAATAACCCAAACACAGGAGAATGACACTTATAACGACGTTTCGGTCCGATTTGGATAATTAACTAGTTAGTTAGACTTGTCTAGCATGGGCCAGTAGGCCTGAGGGACTGACCACCTCAAATACTTTTTCTCCAAGGTTGGACTGCTAACATTATTTCACTACTACACCTGCTGCCTATGTATTTGACTGACGAAGCCTTCGTTCTTAAGTGGATGTGACTTGGCTTAGTATGGGCCAGTAGTGCAAAAAGACACTAATGTACTGTTCAGGACAGTTACTGAAGGAAACGTTTTGCCACGAGTGACTTTAGTCCTAATACAGAGAAAACTAAGAAAACGGGTATATGTATATATAGTGGCAGCAGTCAGGTGGAGTGTCGCGTGGGTGGTAGTAGTAGCAGTGGTAGTAGTAGTAGTAGTAGCAGTGGTAGTAGTAGTAGTAGTAGCAGTGGTAGTAGTAGTAGTAGTAGCAGTGGTAGTAGTAGTAGTAGCAGTGGTAGTAGTAGTAGCAGTGGTAGTAGTAGTAGCAGTAGTAGTAGCAGTAGTAGTAGCAGTAGTAGTAGCAGTAGTAGTAGTAATGTGAGACGGGTTGGGTTAGAAAAGGACCTGTTGACATCATGTTACAGCAGTCTCCAGAATGGATAATATCCTGTTTAATAGCAATTTTGAGATACTGTAACTACCGGACTTCTGATGGATAGTGTTACCGAGAGCAATTTGGGCAGCTTGTATACACTTCTGCCGTCTTAAATCACTAGTTTAGCCTCAATGAATTTCATGACGTGTCCAACATCGTCCCTATGTTGAACACACCCGTTTTTACGGTCATCATTTCTGCAAGCATTTTTGTGTTCGGTGACCCTAATGTCTAGAGATCTGACGGTTTCCCCCACATATGCTTTGTCACATCCCCCACATGGTATAGTGTATATTTCTGCACTTGTGCCAGAATCATGGTTGGGTTTTTGTATTGGGTTCCTAATAGTAGTTGAGCCGAAATATATTTTAGCCAGTTTTCTGTCAAACATTTTTGAAACGTTAGTTACAACGTTGAAGATTGGGACACTTACGCAACATATGGGAATCTTTATCGAGGAAACGTTTCGCCACACAGTGGCTTCATTAGTCCAATACAAAGCAGGAAGGTGTAAGGAGAGGAGTAGTTTGAGGTAATCAGTCCCTCAGCCTACTTTGTATTGGACTGATGAAGCCACTGTGTGACGAAACCGTTTCCTCAATAAAGATTCCCATATGCTGCATAAGTCTCTCAATCTTCAACTAGTCGATTTTTAAACCATTTATCACACATTTACAACGTTGCTGACCGGTAAAACGACATAACTTGGAGGCTTTTCTTCAACTTAATAGGTGTTGCTCTTACTGAGGATTCGTGTCGCACGTTTCCTGTAGTCACGTATAAAGTGTAGGGGAAAGTGTAGAGAACGAAAAGAATGGGTCATATATGTTTAATTGTGCATTCTTCGAGGAACTGTGGAATAGAAATTCTGTAGGCTCTCAGAAAGAAGCCTATAACTACCTCTCTTAGTTCTGGTGTCATGGTGAGAGAAGAAATGTAGATCGTTCTTGTAGGTAGATTTACGGAACACTTTAAAAGAAAGTCTGTTTTCACCAGTGAGTAGGAGAAAGTCGAGAAAAGGTAACTGGTTGTCCTTCTCCTTCTCTTGTGTAAATACAATAGTAAGTTCCAGTGTTGAGGATGCCACGTACTTCTAGATTTATGGGTACAATGACCAATATATTATCAACGGAGATTCTGCTGTAAGTTGGCGGTGGTAACTTTGCTTATGTGTTCGGCAGTGCGTCTGTCAGGAACGGGAAGTGAGAATTAGGTTAGCACTATGACAAAAATCTGTACATAAGTCTTTTTCCACTACTGGCCCATACTAGGCACGTCCAAGTCGCACCCACTTAAGGAAGGCTTCTTCAGTCAAATACAGGAGAGCAGGTGTAGTAGTGAAATAATGATGTAATCAGTCCAACCTTGGAGAAAAAGCGTTTGAGGTGGTCAGTCTCTCAGGCCTACTGGCCCATCCATGCTAAATAGATCCAACTAACTAGTTAATGATCCGAGTCGGACCGAAACGTCGTCATAAGTCATTCTCCTGTGTTTGGGTTATTTGTGTATTGTATTAACCTTGGTAGATTTACCGCCAATATGTTAGGTAAAAGGACACAAGAGCAACTAATGTGACATTTTGTGGCAACGTTTCGTGCGTGAGAGAGAGAGAGAGAGAGAGAGAGAGAGAGAGAGAGAGAGAGAGAGAGAGAGAGAAAGAGAGAGAGAGAGAGAGAGAGAGAGAGAGAGAGAGAGAGAGAGAGCACACCTTGAGTATGCTCCACTTTCTTGGTTTGCCTGCCCCCCCTCTCATCTGCGACTGCTTGACAGAGTAGAGAACAGAGCAAGACGTCTCATCTCTCGCCTGGACCCATCCTGGATAGATCTGTCATTTCAGCAGAGTCTTCAACACAGGAGGGATGTGGGTGGCCTTACTGTTATGTACAAGGCCAATATTGTCAAAGTACCACACTTGGATCCACTTCGAGGACAGCGTGAAGCAAGCTTCTATACCACAAGACGGGCAGAAAGCAGCAACTTCACTCTGGCTGTACCCTTCTCCAGAACATCACTCCATCTGAGATCATACATACCCAGGATGACTCGAGTATGGAACACATTCGTACAACATAATGATGTCAACGAGATAAAGTCAGTTGATCAAATGAAAATGCTGGCCCACAGATGGCCCCAACTTCATCCTGTTCCTTACTTGTATGTCTCATAACAATAAAAATGCTTGCAAATGAGCTGATGTAGGTAACAGCTCTTAGCTTGCCAATAAAGTTAGGGATCCTTAACCTGTAATATAGCTTGTCAATAAAGTTAGGAATCCTTAACCTGTAATATAGCTTGTCAATAAAGCTAGGGATCCTTAACCTTGTCAAACCCTGTGTAAAAAAGAGAGAGAGAGAGAGAGAGAGAGAGAGAGAGAGAGAGAGAGAGAGAGCTTGGACTGCTAGTCCAAGAGGATTTGTTCCACAATAATAATAATAATAATAATAATAATAATAATAATAATCTTTATTTCTACAAGTACATGATACCACTTACACAGACCATAGTTACAACAGTGACATACTATATAGAAAGCCCCTTGTTATGTGGAGCATTTCGGGCAACTTAGGTCATTTCTGTTCTCAGGATGTGACCCATACCAGTCGACTAACACCCAGGTACCTACTTACTGCTAAGTGAATAGGGACAGCAGGTGTCTTAAGGAAACACGCTCCAATGCTTCCACCCGTACCGGGGGTCGAACCACGGACACTCAATATGTGTGAACCAAGTGCGCTACCAACGGAGCTACAGGAAACCAAGGTGAATCATGGTACATAATAATGTTTACCAAAGTACACAGTAAATAGGCACACCGAGGTACCTAATTACAAAGAACAAAGAACTGAAGAGAGTTGCAAATTATTTTATCTGAAGCTATGAATGTTTTTTTTAGACTCAAGTCTTCAACCACTGACAATTTCCTCCCAAAATAAAAAATAGTTATAATTATAACCATGGTTTTTTAAAGGGGTGGAGGGGTAAGCCAGCAGAAGGCCTCTGTCAGTTGACCAAAAGCTCTAGAGGCGGGTCATCATATAACTGTTTCCTGACAAACCTTACTAACCTAACCTAAGCTAAGGTAACCTAACCTAACCTAAGGTAACCTAACCTAACCTAACCTAAGCTAAGGTAACCTAACCTAACCTAACCTAAGGTAACCTAACCTAACCTAACCTAAGCTAAGGTAACCTAACCTAACCTAAGCTAAGGTAACCTAACCTAACCTAAGCTAAGGTAACCTAACCTAACCTAACCTAACCTAAGCTAAGGTAACCTAACCTAACCTAACCTAAGCTAAGGTAAGGTAACCTAACCTAACCTAAGCTAAGGTAACCTAACCTAAGCTAAGGTAACCTAACCTAAGCTAAGGTAACCTAACCTAACCTAAGCTAAGGTAACCTAACCTAACCTAAGCTAAGGTAACCTAACCTAACCTAACCTAAGCTAAGGTAACCTAACCTAACCTAAGCTAAGGTAACCTAACCTAACCTAACCTAAGCTAAGGTAACCTAACCTAACCTAAACTAACCTAAGCTAAGGTAACCTAACCTAACCTAACTTTACCTAACCTAACTTTACCTAACCTAACCTTCTCCCAAGACTGAGGGACTGATCACCCCAAAACGATCACAACTTGTCTAAAGTGTTAAATTCTCGTCTATTAGACTGAAGAAGCATGTTGTGCGGGCGAAACGTTTCGGCAATAAAGATACCCAAGTGTTGTACATGCGTCTTATTCCTCGAAACGTTGTCCTGAGAGACAACATACTACACGAACAACCCGCACGACGTTTTGGACCGACTTGCACCGAATTTTTATATATAAAACCCGAACATATAATTTCATGATAAAATACACAGAAAATAATAATTTTAGACATAACACCTCAAATCTGACTCAACAAAAACATCTAAGAACTTGGCTGAAAACTTAGGTCAAGTTAGGGACTTGGTCTTATGAATGACTTGCCACTGACCTTTTGGTCACCTGGTTGGTTGGTTAATGAGGTTTGAAGCCTATCGGCTACACGGTGACATTTTTTCATCACCAGATATGTATATTTTAATAGTGGAAATAGTGATTAAAGTCTCAGCGTGTATACACTGAGAAATACATCTCTCAGTGGAGGGTTGTGGATGGAAGGAAAGGTGGGGAGAGAGCCTTTTGCTATACCATTCTAATGTAGACTGTCTAAAGATAGATAGCTAGAAGATATGAAGTCGTTTCCAGCAGATAGCTTGTGTATGGAGCCTGGAGGTTCCAACTATATGCTCTCTCTCTCTCTCTCTCTCTCTCTCTCTCTCTCTCTCTCTCTCTCTCTCTCTCTCTCTCTCTCTCTCTCTCTCTCCCCCAGGACACACTACTTATCCTGTGTCCCCGTTACACGTATTCGTAAAGCACTGTGTTCCGTGTCGACGTTCATTTCCTCGTGTATGTTCCGTAGCCTGGCTGGGGGAGCAGCTTACGTCTCGTGATTAGCGAACGGAGGATCGAGCCTTCAACTTCCTTGTATTGTTGAGCCACATGGGTTTAGTGTTTTACAAAGGTTCTATGAATTGTGTATATTCGTGCCTAGTAATATGAGCGGCATTTAAATAAATATATTTCTTAGAGTATGCTGCCGTGTATTATGTATATGCAAGTATATGGCCTTGTATGGTGTATGTAAATATATGGCTATTACGTATACAGCCATATACATATGTATACGTTTGATCTTATTGGCCATCTGCAAGTATGTCGGGATTACATGTCTTCTAGATGTATATTTATAATCTTGTATGCCTTGTATGCACATATGTATGTTTTGTAATGCCTCGTATGTCCTCTGTACATGTATGATCTTGAGTACCGAAATGGTTTTGGATGTAATCAACATGTATTTGTTGTATCTTGTATACTATCTATTATCTTCTTTGTATGCCAGGTGTATTTCTCTAGGCTTGTATAGAGTATGAATGCGTGGTGTATGCTCTTCTTGTGTGTATGTATTGGTGGCTGTCAGCTACGATATACACAGTCTGATGAGAAAATCTTATCAGTCGCAGCCTTTTGCTTGTAAGGTGATGAGATGCTTGCGTTCTCTCCCATCTATCTGCCTGCCTGCCTGCCTGTCTGTCTGTCTGTCTGTCTGTCAGTTATTCTGCCCGCCTATTAGTTTGTCTGCGCATTTCTGTCTACCCTGCCTGCCTGCCTATCTAGCCAAATTTCTACCAGCTCAGTCTGTCTGCCTCCCTGCTTGCCTGTCGTTCCTGCCTGCCTGCTAGATGATTCTGCCTGTCTGCTTCCTGCTTTTCCACATTCACTGCCTGCCTGCTTGCTTGCCGGCCCGAACCGTGTTTTAGTAACTTCACAATACCAGCAGTTGTCTCCGAGTTGTCCCACTTTACCACTGGGTAATGCATTTGGACCCTGTGCTCCAAGACCCAGTGGCAGAGGTTGGAGAATGGGATGAAGGAGAATGGGGTGAGAGGGAGAGGGGCGAGAGGGATGGGGTAGTATAGGGAGAGTCGACTCAAAACCAGGAGATTTTCTGGCTAGATAGACGTGAGCATCACACGGACGAGATCCCGGCGAGATAAACAAGAGGCAGCATCCAGCTCTTCTCAGTGCAGACAAGACACAGCATCCAGCTCCTCTCAGAGCAGAAAACAAGACACAGCATCCAGCTCTCAGTGCAGACAAGACACAGCATCCAGCTCCTCTTAGTGCAGAACACAAGACAACATCTAGCTCTTATCTGCGATTGAAATAGTGCAGAGTGCGGCACAAATTAATAATGCAGTTAAATATTAGCTTTGAAGACTAGAAGGAAATTTAACATTCTCAGATCATATGAAAGCTAATATTGAAATTCCTTCAATTAAAATGGTAAATCAGGAAATACAAAGAGCAAATATAATTCAAATCTTCCCGAGAGACCAATATCCTCAAGCACACAAGCACATCAAGCTCGAAGTCACTCAGACGTTCCACTATCAGCATGAAACAGTCGAAGCTAATCAGATGCGACACTCAGAAATTATAATATTTCAATTTGTCAGTGTTTTGTTAATCAGTCTTTTATCAGTCTTCTGCTTATCAGTCTTTTGTTTACCAGTCTTTTATTTATCAGTCTTTTGTTTACCAGTCTTTTATTTATCAGTCTTTTGTTTACCAGTCTTTTGTTAAACAGTCTTTTGTTAAACAGTCTTGTTTTTCAGTCATTTGTTAATCAGTCTTTTATTTATCAGTCTTTTGTTTACCAGTCTTTTCTTAATCAGTCTTTTGTTAATCAGTCTTTTGTTAAACAGTCTTTTGTTTTTCAGTCATTTGTTAATCGGTCTTTTGTTTACCAGTCTTTTGTTTACCAGTCTTTTGTTTATCAGTCTTTTGTTTATCAGTCTTTTGTTTATCAGTCTTTTGTTTATCAGTCTTTTGTTTATCAGTCTTTTGTTAATCAGTCTTTTGTTTATCAGTCTTTTGTTAATCAGTCTTTTGCTAATCAGTCTTTTGTTTATCAGTCTTTTGTTTATCAGTCTTTTGTTTACCAGTCTTTTGTTTACCAGTCTTTTGTTTACCAGTCTTTTGTTTATCAGTCTTTTGTTTATCAGTCTTTTGTTAATTAGTGTTGTTTGAGAAGTCATTGACAGTCAGGCAGAGGAATCTGATATTCAATCCTCTATCCCTTTTCTCAATGGGATCCCTTTTTATATATCTGACTTTGATCCCTTTTTGTCTCTATGATTTTCCATACTGGAAGTTTGTTTACTCTGTTGGAAGAACAAAAGCCAGTGCCAGGGGCGGAAAACTGCCAGACAGTGGGCAGTTGAGGGGAGCTGAGGGGAGCTGAGGGGAGCTGAGGGGAGCTGAGGGCAGTTGAGGGCAGTTGAAGGGCACATATTGGTTGGGGAGTTGAATAGCTAAATGCTAGTAGAGATATATCGGTAAGTGGTTAAGATTTTTAAAGTGCGTGAGTGTTAGCCGCCCAGGATAACCCGGGGGAGGGAGGGTTAGCCACCCAGGATAACCCGGGGGAGGGAGTGTTAGCCACCCAGGATAACCCGGGGGAGGGAGTGTTAGCCACCCAGGATAACCCGGGGGAGGGAGGGTTAGCCACCCAGGATAACCCGGGGGAGGGAGTGTTAGCCACCCAGGATAACCCGGGGGAGGGAGTGTTAGCCGCCCAGGATAACCCGGGGGAGGGAGTGTTAGCCGCCCAGGATAACCCGGGGGAGGGAGTGTTAGCCGCCCAGGATAACCCGGGGGAGGGAGTGTTAGCCGCCCAGGATAACCCGGGGGAGGGAGTGTTAGCCACCCAGGATAACCCGGGGTCGGGAGGGTTAGCCACCCAGGATAACCCGGGGGAGGGAGGGTTAGCCACCCAGGATAACCCGGGGTAGGGAGGGTTAGCCGCCCAGGATAACCCGGGGTAGGGAGGGTTAGCCACCCAGGATAACCCGGGGTAGGGAGGGTTAGCCACCCAGGATAACCCGGGGTAGGGAGGATTAGCCACCCAGGATAACCCGGGGTAGGGAGGGTTAGCCACCCAGGATAACCCGGGGTAGGGAGGGTTAGCCACCCAGGATAACCCGGGGTAGGGAGGGTTAGCCACCCAGGATAACCAGGGGTAGGGAGGATTAGCCACCCAGGATAACCCGGGGTAGGGAGGGTTAGCCACCCAGGATAACCCGGAGCAGGGAGGGTTAGCCACCCAGGATAACCCGTGGTAGAGAGGGTTAGCCACCCAGGATAATGCGGGGTAGGGAGGGTTAGCCACCCAGAATAACCCTTGGTAGGGAGAGACAGCCTCCCAGGATTACTAGGGGTAGGGAGTAATATCCTCCCAGGATAACCAGGGGTAGGGAGTAATATCCTCCCAGGATAACCAGGGGTAGGGAGTAATATCCTCCCAGGATAACCCGGGGTAGGGAGGGATATCCTCCCAGGATAACCAGGGGTAGGGAGGGATATCCTCCCAGGATAACCAGGGGTAGGGAGGGATATCCTCCCAGGATAACCAGGGGTAGGGAGGGATATCCTCCCAGGATAACCAGGGGTAGGGAGGGATATCCTCCCAGGATAACCAGGGGTAGGGAGGGATATCCTCCCAGGATAACCAGGGGTAGGGAGGGATATCCTCCCAGGATAACCAGGGGTAGGGAGGGATATCCTCCCAGGATAACCAGGGGTAGGGAGGGATATCCTCCCAGGATAACCAGGGGTAGGGAGGGATATCCTCCCAGGATAACCAGGGGTAGGGAGGGATATCCTCCCAGGATAACCAGGGGTAGGGAGGGATATCCTCCCAGGATAACCAGGGGTAGGGAGGGATATCCTCCCAGGATAACCAGGGGTAGGGAGGGATATCCTCCCAGGATAACCAGGGGTAGGGAGTAATATCCTCCCAGGATAACCAGGGGTAGGGAGGGATATCCTCCCAGGATAACCAGGGGTAGGGAGGGATATCCTCCCAGGATAACCAGGGGTAGGGAGGGATATCCTCCCAGGATAACCAGGGGTAGGGAGGGATATCCTCCCAGGATAACCAGGGGTAGGGAGGGATATCCTCCCAGGATAACCAGGGGTAGGGAGTAATATCCTCCCAGGATAACCAGGGGTAGGGAGGGATATCCTCCCAGGATAACCAGGGGTAGGGAGGGATATCCTCCCAGGATAACCAGGGGTAGGGAGGGATATCCTCCCAGGATAACCAGGGGTAGGGAGGGATATCCTCCCAGGATAACCAGGGGTAGGGAGTAATATCCTCCCAGGATAACCAGGGGTAGGGAGTAATATCCTCCCAGGATAACCAGGGGTAGGGAGTAATATCCTCCCAGGATAACCAGGGGTAGGGAGGGATATCCTCCCAGGATAACCAGGGGTAGGGAGGGATATCCTCCCAGGATAACCAGGGGTAGGGAGGGATATCCTCCCAGGATAACCAGGGGTAGGGAAGGTAGACTTATTGTCGAAATGTTTCGTCTGCACAACAGCTTTCTTCAGTCGAATACAGAAGTGGATAGGTACATTTGATGTAATCAGCCCCTCAGTCGTAACAGAAGGTAATCAGTCCCTCAATTTTAATAGGTGATCAGTCCCGTAGAGTGAGAGGCATGGAGCCTTGGGGGGGGAGAGAGAGAGAGAGAGAGAGAGAGAGAGAGAGAGAGAGAGAGAGAGAGAGAGAGAGAGAGAGAGAGAGAGAGAGAGAGAGAGAAAGAGCACATGGCAATACATGAAACAGACATAACAGAAGACTTTTCAGTCCCCGGCGAAGCTATCTTCATGGTCTATCTATCTTCAGGGTCTACCATCTATCTTCAGGGTCTACCATCTATCTTCAGGGTCTACCATCTATCTTCAGGGTCTACCATCTATCTTCAGGGTCTACCATCTATCTTCAGGGTCTACCATCTATCTTCAGGGTCTACCATCTATCTTCAGGGTCTATCTATCTATCTTCAGGTAGGGGTACCAGGGATGACTGGAACCATACAATCAGAAGTGAGAGAGCACAAACAAATAATAATAACATTATCGTATACTACGTTGTCTATCAGGTTAAGTCTATCGACCATTGTATTAAGATTAAGAAAGTCTATCTACTACGTCATAAAAGCGTCATCATTAACACTTTCTTTTAACAAAAGGGTATAAAGAAAATGAGAACGTACACTTTCAAGAAAGCAGATAAGTGGAGAAGAGTCACTTTCTCTCCCGCGCTAAAGTGGCGACCAAGAACCTAAGGAAGAAAGCCACTTTCCCTAAAGTGGCGACTATTAGGCAAAAGGAAATCGAGAGCCACTTTACCCTAAAGTGGCTAAAGTGGCCACTAGTGGGGAAGAGGATATCGAGAGCCACTTTCCCCTAAAGTGGCCACCAGTGGGGAAGAGAGGATATCGAGAGCCACTTTCCCCTAAAGTGGCCACCAGTGGGGAAGAGAGGATATCGAGAGCCACTTTCCCCTAAAGTGGCCACCAGTGGGGAAGAGAGGATATCGAGAGCCACTTTCCCCTAAAGTGGCCACCAGTGGGGAAGAGAGGATATCGAGAGCCAATTTCCCCTAAAGTGGCCACCAGTGGGGAAGAGGGGATATCGAGAGCCACTTTCCCCTAAAGTAGCCACCAGTGGGGAAGAGAGGATATCGAGAGCCACTTTCCCCTAAAGTGGCCACCAGTGGGGAAGAGAGGATATCGAGAGCCACTTTCCCCTAAAGTGGCCACCAGTGGAGAAGAGAGGATATCGAGAGCCACTTTCCCCTAAAGTGGCCACCAGTGGAGAAGAGAGGATATGAAAGTTAAGACACATGTGCAACATCTGGATATCTTTATTGTAGACGTTTCGCCATCCAGTGGCTTTATCAATACAGATTCTAGGACATAATAGGAAGACAGTAGAACTATATACAAAAGATGAGGTAATCAGTCCCTCGGCCTTGGAGTTAGTGTTCACAGCATCGTGGTGGAGGAGAGTCTGGAGCAAAGGCAAGAAGACTGGCGTTTTTATAGGCGTCAGTGGATGGGACGGGCAGCAGACGAGGGCAGTCACTGGTAGGCGGGATTCCCCAGTGGAAGTAGGTCCTTCCCAAAGAGATGGGTTAGTTGCAGCAGCCGTGAAGAAGGTCTTGTAGATGTCCTCCGAACCAAGATTCCATGATGTTGCAGTGTCTGACAAGTTGTGCAAGAAAGGTATAAAATACCGACAATATGAAAGTTAAGACACATGTGCAACATCTGGATATCTTTATTGTAGACGTTTCGCCATCCAGTGGCTTTATCAATACAGATTCTAGGACATAATAGGAAGACAGTAGAACTATATACAAAAGATGAGGTAATCAGTCCCTCGGCCTTGGAGTTAGTGTTCACAGCATCGTGGTGGAGGAGAGTCTGGAGCAAAGGCAAGAAGACTGGCGTTTTTATAGGCGTCAGTGGATGGGACGGGCAGCAGACGAGGGCAGTCACTGGTAGGCGGGATTCCCCAGTGGAAGTAGGTCCTTCCAAAAGAGATGGGTTAGTTGCAGCAGCCGTGAAGAAGGTCTTGTAGATGTCCTCCGAACCAAGATTCCATGATGTTGCAGTGTCTGACAAGTTGTGCAAGAAAGGTATAAAATACCGACAATATGAAAGTTAAGACACATGTGCAACATCTGGATATCTTTATTGTAGACGTTTCGCCATCCAGTGGCTTTATCAATACAGATTCTAGGACATAATAGGAAGACAGTAGAACTATATACAAAAGATGAGGTAATCAGTCCCTCGGCCTTGGAGTTAGTGTTCACAGCATCGTGGTGGAGGAGAGTCTGGAGCAAAGGCAAGAAGACTGGCGTTTTTATAGGCGTCAGTGGATGGGACGGGCAGCAGACGAGGGCAGTCACTGGTAGGCGGGATTCCCCAGTGGAAGTAGGTCCTTCCCAAAGAGATGGGTTAGTTGCAGCAGCCGTGAAGAAGGTCTTGTAGATGTCCTCCGAACCAAGATTCCATGATGTTGCAGTGTCTGACAAGTTGTGCAAGAAAGGTATAAAATACCGACAATATGAAAGTTAAGACACATGTGCAACATCTGGATATCTTTATTAGTAGACGTTTCGCCATCCAGTGGCTTTATCAATACAGATTCTAGGACATAATAGGAAGACAGTAGAACTATATACAAAAGATGAGGTAATCAGTCCCTCGGCCTTGGAGTTAGTGTTCACAGCATCGTGGTGGAGGAGAGTCTGGAGCAAAGGCAAGAAGACTGGCGTTTTTATAGGCGTCAGTGGATGGGACGGGCAGCAGACGAGGGCAGTCACTGGTAGGCGGGATTCCCCAGTGGAAGTAGGTCCTTCCCAAAGAGATGGGTTAGTTGCAGCAGCCGTGAAGAAGGTCTTGTAGATGTCCTCCGAACCAAGATTCCATGATGTTGCATGGGGAATCCCGCCTACCAGTGACTGCCCTCGTCTGCTGCCCGTCCCATCCACTGACGCCTATAAAAACGCCAGTCTTCTTGCCTTTGCTCCAGACTCTCCTCCACCACGATGCTGTGAACACTAACTCCAAGGCCGAGGGACTGATTACCTCATCTTTTGTATATAGTTCTACTGTCTTCCTATTATGTCCTAGAATCTGTATTGATAAAGCCACTGGATGGCGAAACGTCTACAATAAAGATATCCAGATGTTGCACATGTGTCTTAACTTTCATATTGTCGGTATTTTATACCTTTCTTGCACAACTTGTCAGACACTGCAACATCATGGAATCTTGGTTCGGAGGACATCTACAAGACCTTCTTCACGGCTGCTGCAACTAACCCATCTCTTTGGGAAGGACCTACTTCCACTGGGGAATCCCGCCTACCAGTGACTGCCCTCGTCTGCTGCCCGTCCCATCCACTGACGCCTATAAAAACGCCAGTCTTCTTGCCTTTGCTCCAGACTCTCCTCCACCACGATGCTGTGAACACTAACTCCAAGGCCGAGGGACTGATTACCTCATCTTTTGTATATAGTTCTACTGTCTTCCTATTATGTCCTAGAATCTGTATTGATAAAGCCACTGGATGGCGAAACGTCTACAATAAAGATATCCAGATGTTGCACATGTGTCTTAACTTTCATATTGTCGGTATTTTATACCTTTCTTGCACAACTTGTCAGACACTGCAACATCATGGAATCTTGGTTCGGAGGACATCTACAAGACCTTCTTCACGGCTGCTGCAACTAACCCATCTCTTTGGGAAGGACCTACTTCCACTGGGGAATCCCGCCTACCAGTGACTGCCCTCGTCTGCTGCCCGTCCCATCCACTGACGCCTATAAAAAACGCCAGTCTTCTTGCCTTTGCTCCAGACTCTCCTCCACCACGATGCTGTGAACACTAACTCCAAGGCCGAGGGACTGATTACCTCATCTTTTGTATATAGTTCTACTGTCTTCCTATTATGTCCTAGAATCTGTATTGATAAAGCCACTGGATGGCGAAACGTCCACAATAAAGATATCCAGATGTTGCACATGTGTCTTAACTTTCATATTGTCGGTATTTTATACCTTTCTTGCACAACTTGTCAGACACTGCAACATCATGGAATCTTGGTTCAGAGGACATCTACAAGACCTTCTTCACGGCTGCTGCAACTAACCCATCTCTTTGGGAAGGACCTACTTCCACTGGGGAATCCCGCCTACCAGTGACTGCCCTCGTCTGCTGCCCGTCCCATCCACTGACGCCTATAAAAACGCCAGTCTTCTTGCCTTTGCTCCAGACTCTCCTCCACCACGATGCTGTGAACACTAACTCCAAGGCCGAGGGACTGATTACCTCATCTTTTGTATATAGTTCTACTGTCTTCCTATTATGTCCTAGAATCTGTATTGATAAAGCCACTGGATGGCGAAACGTCTACAATAAAGATATCCAGATGTTGCACATGTGTCTTAACTTTCATATTGTCGGTATTTTATACCTTTCTTGCACAAGAGAGGATATCGAGAGCCACTTTCCCCTAAAGTGGCCACCAGTGGAGAAGAGAGGATATCGAGAGCCACTTTACCTTAAAGTGGCTCAAGTGGCGACTGTTTAGGGGTAATTCTTATTTGGTGAGAAATTCAATCCCACTGATCGATAAGCAATCCCGAGCAATTTTCACTAAATTACGGCGGACGTTTCAACTTCCCTTCAAGATGACATTCTTTTTTTTCCCCAAGAATTTCTGCCAAAGACGATTTGATTTTGAGAAAGATGGTCCTGAGCTCTTAATTTCTCAAAATTGTTCATTGTTCTGATACATTAACAATAACATTAATTCTAATTATTATTATTTCTACAAGTACATGATGCAACTTATACAGACCATAGCTGACATCAGTGACATACTATATAAAACCCCTGGTTATGTAGAGCAATTCGGGCAACTTAGGTTAACTCTGTCCCCAGGATGCGACCCACACCAGTCGACTAACATCCAGGTACCTACTTACTGCTAGGTGAACAGGACATTACTGTTTTTGTACAGGTGTCCTATATTATTATCATTATTATTGTTATTATTATTATTATTATTATTATTATTAACACACTGGGCGTCTCGCGCCCCGTGTGTGTTAATAACAGAGATCTGAGATATACTCAGACCTCAACACAATTGTCCTCAAATTTTTGTTAAGTTATACCGTGAATTAAGTAAAGATCCTGGACTTGACCTTACGAAACAGACAAAACAAATGTGATAGTAATTATATACAAGATAGATTACAGTGGAAAAATGAAGATGTTATTAGAAGACTGGGGAACTTAAGTGCCTCTTAAGCTCCACTCACAGTGGAGCTTCAAGAGGCACTAAGTGAGTAATTAACACAGCTCTACTCCCGTAACCGCTAAGAGGTAACTTACACGTACAAACAAAAATGTCATCTTACCTCGACCTGCGCCTTCATGATCAAGTGTAAACTCTTGGTTCTGAGACACTTCTTGAGTTCGTCTCCCAGGGGAGTATGTGAGCAGTTGAGTGCCTTGGCCAGCTGACGTGTGTACTTCATAGGCTCTCTGACCAGTGACCAGGGTGCCAGCGACGACCCACTCATTAGGATGGCGCGGTGGAAGAGACGTGGACCTGACGGTGAAGAAATGTGTCAGTCTGTGTTTGTGTTGTGTGTGTGTGTGTGAGAGAGAGAGAGAGAGAGAGAGAGAGAGAGAGAGAGAGAGAGAGAGAGAGAGAGAGAGAGATTGAAAAATCAATGTAACTGCTGGGTCTAAAGTAACATTATATACTGCATCATACATGAAAGACATATTTTGAGTGAGGGGTTGGATCTGAGTAGGACTTGTGCTCGAGTCAATAGGGTTATCAAAACTGATTCCTTTGGTAACACTGATAATGGGTTGGGCGAATATTTTTTACCGGGTTTGGGTTTGACATGGACCTGCCAAGTATGGGCCAGTAGGCCTGCTGCAGTGTTCCTCCTTTCTCCTGCTCTTACACTGTGTGGGACGAACCTCAAAATAAAGGAGCAACGGTGAACCGAACCAGGTGAACTAAATGAACAGGGAACATTGGTGTTCAAAGTTATATACACATTAACAAGTTATTGACAACGTGTCTCAGTCCACAGCAGGATTCGAACCTACACACACTGCATTAAAGTACGTAGTACCGGATCTGGCCGAGTGGAGAAGGTACTACGTATTTTATGTACTGTGTATTTACCTGGAGAGACTTCCGGGGGTCAGCGCCCCCGCGGCCCGGTCTGTGACCAGGCCTCAGGTTCGAATCCTGCTGTGGACAGAAATAATGCTTGTAAATAATTTCGCCTGTTTGCAAATTGTTAAACGTGTGAACAATGTTGAACCCTAAACACAAATGAGAGTATGTTACGATGGAAATAAATGGTATAAAATACCGACACAATGGAAATATAAACACATATGCAGTATAATGTGATCCTTTATTGACTACGTTTCGCCCACACAGTGGGCTTTTTCAAGTCACAAACAGAACTACCTGGGGTAGAAGGAAAGCGAGTATATATAGTCAGGTAGTTCTGTTTGTGACTTGAAAAAGCCCACTGTGTGGGCGAAACGTAGTCAATAAAGGATCACATTATACTACAAGATTGATGGACTGAACACATCGACTCCAGGTTGAGGGACTGATTACCTCATTCTCCTCCTCTCCTTACGCCTTCCTCTTTGTATTGGACTGATGAAGCCACTGTGTGGCGAAACGTTTCCTGAATAAAGATTTCCATATGCTGCATAAGTGTCTCAATCTTCAACTTGTCGGTTTTTCAAACCATTCATCACTACTGCATATGTGTTTATATTTCCCTCGAGAGTATGTTACGTTGAACTCTGTGTTGAACTTTAGTGAGAGACTAAGTTTCGCAAACGTTCGGAACTTAGTCTCGCATTTTTTTTAAGTTAGTGTAAGTTACGTAAGTGGCAACATTAATAACCATAATAATGGTAGAATTACCGTCAAAATGTTAGGTAAATGTACACAGATGCAACTGATGTGGCATTTTATTGCTGCAACGTTTCGCTCTTGATAACATGAATAGGGACTGATTACTTCAAACACCTTCTGACCTTCATTTCTCTGTATTGGACTGATGAAGCCACTGTGTGGCGAAACGTTTCCACAAGAAAGATACCCAAGTATCGTACACGAGTCAAAGTTACAAACTCGTCGATTCTCTGAATCATTTATCAACGTAACAGCCTTTGTTCACTTATGATAACGTAAATGTTGCTCTGGTCGCCTCTCACAATTAGTATTCGCATTCAGGGAGTTTCGTGTGAGGTGTCTGTGTAATCTAACTAATGTATACTCTGTTACGGCCACTTCAGAGACTTCTACAGTCGCCGCTTTCATAACTGGTTATGGCTGCGTGCAGCAGAGCTAGTTATATATTATAGCGAGGTGGATGAATGGTTCAGACAACCGACACGTTGATAAATTAGACACATGTGTAACTCTTGGGTATCTTTATTGAGGAAACGTTTCACCACACAGTGGCTTCATCAGTCTATACGAAGGAGAATCGTGAAGAACAGGAGGAGAATTAGGTAATCAGTCCCTACATATATTATAGTAAGTTTATTCAGGTATACACAGATACAGTTGAAACTAAGACACATGTGCAACATCTGGTTATCTTTATTGTAGACGTTTCGCCATCCAGTGGCTTTATCAATACAAATTCCAGGACATAATTTGAAGACATTAGAACTATATACAGAAGATGAGGTAATCAGTCCCTCAACCTTGGAGTTGGCGCCACTGGATGGCGAAACGTCTACACTAAAGATACCAAGATGTTGCACATGTGTCTTAACTTTCATCTTGTCGGTATTGTATACCATTCTTGTACAACAAATACAGTTACATAGATTATCATACATAGCAGCATATGTGTCAAGAACCCGGGATAATCCATAAAAGTCGGACACAACTGCAGTGTTGATGTCATTCTAGAGGCAAGAATCTGTGGAATGGGACTGATCTTGCCACAAGTAGGAAGGATGAGTATGCAAGTCTGATTAGTACGGGTATCTTTATTGTTGGTTTAGAAAGACACGTAAGCAAACACTATAACATATTTATTAGAAAACGTTTCGGTCCTGGGACCTTGATCACTTCTAACATACAGAGGTAGAAAGACATTATATATATAGGCGGAGAGTGAGATGTGACGCACGTGACCTGAGGAAAGTCATAAGAACATAAGAATGGAGGAACACTGTAGAAGGCCTACCATGCGAGGCAGGTCCTTATCAAAACAACCTCTGCCTATGATGAGGACCAGTAGACGATGAAATCATGTGACTCCTGTGTTGTTGGGTTGGTGCTGCTTAAGTATCATGTATGCCAATGTTTTTGAAATTTTGTAGTTTCCAGTGTTGCGTTCTATAGTGTCGGTGACGGTGATTAGTGAGGCTTCTAGGCACCGTCGGCATCTGAGGTCTGGTTCGGTGAGAACGAGTTGTGCCTAGTTCCAGTTCATCAAATGCCCCGTGGAGTCTCTGTGGAGGACACAGGCGTACCTTACATCGTCTCTGTTAGAGGCATTTCGATGCTCATTCAGGCGGACTGCAAGATCTCTGCCTGTCTCGCCTACACTACAGTGTTCCTCCATTCTTATGTTCTTATGACTTTCCTCAGGTCACGTGCGTCACATCTCACTCTCCGCCTATATATATAATGTCTTTCTACCTCTGTATGTTAGAAGTGATCAAGGTCCCAGGACCGAAACGTTTTCTAATAAATATGTTATAGTGTTTGCTTACGTGTCTTTCTAAACCAACTTGTCGGTATTTATTACCAAGGTTTATACCATCTTTATTTTGAAACGTTTCGCCTACACAGTAGACTTCTTCAGTCAGATACAGAGGCAGCAGGTGTAGTAGAGAAGTCAAGTACAATAATATTGATAAAACTATGGTGAAGGGTGTGAGAAATGTGTCTGGTCTCCCCACAAGACTGTAAAACTGGGATCCCAGTTTTACAGTCTTGCATCAGTGAGTTCCCTGAAGTCTTGACCTAACATTTGATATGCAAAGGTTATTTGTCTCGCGTCTCCACAGACGATTTACCACAGTGTTTACCACTTGTACTGATTTTACCAGATCATATAAACATCCTTCCCGACCCTTAAGGTCGATGTGATGGATTTAAAGCCTATCTACTACACGAGGGCCATAAGGCTTCATGTCACCTGTAGTGCAAGACAGGTGTAAAATACCGACAAGATGTAAGTTAAGACACTTGTGCAACATCTGGTTATCTTTATTGTAGACGTTTCGCCATCCAACTTGTCAGACGCTGCAACATCATGGAATCTTGGTTCAGAGGACATCTACATGACCTTCACGGCTGCTACAACTAACCCATCAATTTGGGAAGGACCTACTTCCACTGGTGAATCCCGCCTACCACTGACTATGCCCTCGTCTGCTACACGTCCCTACTCACTGACACCTATATAAGCGCCAGTCTCCTTGCCTCCTTGCATGATCCTGCTCCTAACCCTATTTACAAATAACCTTGGATTCTCCGAGAGGTACCTTCTATGACAGGTACCATTCTCTGATCCACGTTCGCCTTACCCTTTGGGTTAAGACATGGCTCAGTTCTACACTCCTCTCTAGCTCTAAACGTCGCATGTCCCTTATTCCCGCTCACCCCACCGGAGTCCCAACAGAAGAGCCTGAATTTCTCTTCTCAATATCTGTCCCACGATCGCCTCGCTGCTGGGTTAAGCCCTGGCTCTATTTCTACGACTAAGAACACTCCTCTCCAGCACTATTCTTCGTCTGTCCCGTGTTCCCCGCTCATCCCATTTGGGATCTTACCTGAACTTTCGTTCTTTCGTTCGCCTCTGCTTCAGAATCTCTACAACCACGGTGCTCTAAACACCACCTCCAAGGCTGAGGGACTGATTACCTCATCTTTTGTATATAGTTCTTCAGTTTTCTTATGTCCAAAGAATCTGTATAAAGCCACTGGATGGCGAAACGTCTACAATAAAGATACCCAGATGTTGCACATGTGTCTCAACTTTCATCTTCATGTCACCTGTACACCACCAGTCAATAATAATACCAAAAAAAGGGGGACTAAAGTAAGCTGTTAAAACATATACACAGTGATATACATCAGTGTATATACTCTTGCACAATTATACAGTTAGAATTAAATGGAATTATTTTCTGTTTTGCGAGCTTTATGATGATATATTGCCCGGGAGAATTTAAACAAAAAAAAAAAAAAAACAAAAAAATACAATATTATCAGGATTATATTCTATAATGTTATATAATGGAGTGTGGATGCTTTAAGCGGTATATGCGGGTTGGTGAGATTTATCAAAATTATGCGGTGTTGCGTGCGGTGTTGCGTGCAGTGTTGGGTGGAGTTTATTCATTACTGTGCTCAGAGATACCACCATGTATGAAGTCCTGGGCGAAGGACTTGTGAAAATTGTAATGTGTAGTAAATATTTATGTATGGAGTCCCCATAAACTAGGAGACAAGGGTTGTCTACACTTACGTTTCCGCATGATTTATCAGGTTCTGTTCCCGCATTATCTACCAGGTTGTGGCATGCAATTTATTCGGCATATGTCACACCCCCATATAGGCTGCCTCCCAACCAGCGAACCGGGTGCTAAGGGTTTAACGATCAATAGGGTACCCGTCGTTAAATCAGTACCTTGGTTCATTGACCAATCACAGGCAAGCCCGCTAAAGCAACGTGGTTCACTTGTGTTAAGCATTGGCAGACTTGCTTACCTACTGGTTGAGCACGGTGCACTCTATCTGGCTTCTGCTTTGCCATCTGTCACCGTGGTGTACACTTATTCTATCTGTACATACTTGTATATATACATCATTTGGCGAAGGCAAATATATTTAATAGTCTACTGCTGAGTTTGTTTGGTCTAATTCCCATTACAACCAGGTCTCGCAGGTCTGTGTTCGTAATACAGGTTCTGTTATGACCTGGGTCATCCACTACTACCTGACTCCATTACCACCTGGCTCCATTACCACCTGGCTCCATTACCACCTGGCTCCATTATCACCTGGCTCCATTATCACCTGGCTCCATTATCACCTGGCTCCATTATCACCTGGCTCCATTACTACCTGGCTCCATTACCACCTGGCTCCATTACCACCTGGCTCCATTACCACCTCCACTCTACAGAGAAGAATGGTGAAGATCGCAAGGAGTTTGAGGAAATCGGTAATTCAGCCTGGAGTCATGTAATCAGGGAGAAGGGTTGGATTCCAGAGGGACCTGCCTTCTTTCTTTCACTAGTGAATCCCGTCCTCTACAAGGTGTTGGAGATTATGCACCTCACCTTCGACATTATTTAAGATTCCATCATCATTCTTCAGCTTCATATCCTTCCAGACCATGAAGCTGAACTCTTCTCCAGGCTGAGGGACTGACCACCTCAAATACCGTTTCTCCAAGGTTAATGGACTGATTACATCATTTTCATTTCACTACTGAAGAAGCCTACTGTGAAGGCGATACGTTTCATCAATACAGATACTCAACTGCTGCACATATGTGCTGGAGCAAGAGTAGAAGTGTTCCAGAAAAAAACTGGACAAGTATCCTCAATAGGTGCCAGATCAACCACCCAGTGATGAGTATGTCTTCAAGCAGGCGCTGGACAGTCACATAAAGTTAGTATCTGACCAGCCGGGCTGTGGTTCGTACGTTGGATTACGTGTAACCAGCAGTAACAGCCTGGCTGATCGGGCCCTGTTATACCATGAGGCCTGGTCACAGACTAGGTGTTGACTCCCGGAACTCTCTCCAGGTATACTCCAAGTATGTGGGGCAGCGGGCCTCCAGCGGCAACAGCCTGACTGACCAGGCTAGCACCAGACAAGCCTGGCCAATGGCTGGGCTCCGAGAATAGTAAGACTCTGGAAACTCATCAAAGGTATGTATTAAATCTAACACTATAAAAGACGGTGCTGGATTTTAACAAGATTACTGACATCCCTTAGACAGTGTCTTGCTTACCAGGGCTAATGTTACACTTTGTCGAAGTTCACCTTTGAGGAGAAACACGTTACTACAAATGTTTCACAGACGTTTCGCTCTAACCATATAGAAACGTAGTTTAAAATGAAGATTTGTTAGGCACTAAGTTCCTGTCTACCTTGCTTGATGGGTCTATGGTGTTCTATGGTGTTCATGGTGATCCATGGGTCCATGGTGTTCCACGGTGATCCATGGTGATCCATGGTGTTCCATGGTGATCCATGGTGTTCCATAATGAACTCTGTTTCAATCTGCCTCGCCTGTTGTGCACTATTGTACCTGTACAACAGTTCCCTGTTGTTCCCAAGTGTTACAACTGTGTCTCACTGTTGTTCCCAAGTGGTACAACTGTGTCTCACTGTTGCTCCCAAGTGTTACATCTGTCTCTCACTGTTGTTCCCAAGTGTTACAACTGTGTCTCACTGTTGCTCCCAAGTGTTACAACTGTCTCACTGTTGTTCCCAAGTGTTACAACTGTCTCACTGTTGTTCCCAAGTGTTACAACTGTGTCTCACTGTTGCTCCCAAGTGTTACATCTGTCTCTCACTGTTGTTCCCAAGTGTTACATCTGTCTCACTGTTGTTCCCAAGTGTTACACCTGTGTCTCACTGTTGCTCCCAAGTGTTACATCTGTCTCTCACTGTTGTTCCCAAGTGGTACAACTGTGTCTCACTGTTGTTCCCAAGTGGTACAACTGTGTCTCACTGTTGCTCCCAAGTGTTACATCTGTCTCTCACTGTTGTTCCCAAGTGTTACATCTGTCTCACTGTTGTTCCCAAGTGTTACACCTGTGTCTCACTGTTGCTCCCAAGTGTTACATCTGTGTCTCACTGTTGTTCCCAAGTGTTACATCTGTCTCACTGTTGTTCCCAAGTGTTACATCTGTCTCACTGCTCTTCCCAAGTGTTACAACTGTGTCTCACTGTTGTTTCCAAGTGTTACATCTGTCTCACTGTTGTTCCCAAGTGTTACAACTGTGTCTCACTGTTGTTCCCAAGTGTTACAACTGTGTCTCACTGTTGTTTCCAAGTGTTACAACTGTGTCTCACTCTTGTTCCCAAGTGTTACAACTGTCTCACTGTTGTTCCCAAGTGTTACAACTGTGTCTCACTGTTGTTCCCAAGTGTTACATCTGTCTCACTGTTGCTCCCAAGTGTTACATCTGTGTCTCACTGTTGTTCCCAAGTGTTACATCTGTCTCACTGTTGTTCCCAAGTGTTACATCTGTCTCACTGCTCTTCCCAAGTGTTACAACTGTGTCTCACTGTTGTTTCCAAGTGTTACATCTGTCTCACTGTTGTTCCCAAGTGTTACAACTGTGTCTCACTGTTGTTCCCAAGTGTTACATCTGTCTCACTGTTGTTCCCAAGTGTTACAACTGTGTCTCACTGTTGTTCCCAAGTGTTACATCTGTCTCACTGTTGTTCCCAAGTGTTACAACTGTGTCTCACTGTTGTTCCCAAGTGTTACATCTGTCTCACTGTTGTTCCCAAGTGTTACAACTGTGTCACACTGTTGTTCCCAAGTGTTACATCTGTCTCACTGTTGTTCCCAAGTGTTACAACTGTGTCTCACTGTTGTTTCCAAGTGTTACAACTGTGTCTCACTGTTGTTCCCAAGTGTTACAACTGTGTCTCACTGTTGTTCCCAAGTGTTACATCTGTCTCACTGTTGTTCCCAAGTGTTACAACTGTGTCTCACTGTTGTTCCCAAGTGTTACATCTGTCTCACTGTTGTTCCCAAGTGTTACAACTGTGTCTCACTGTTGTTCCCAAGTGTTACAACTGTGTCTCACTGTTGTTTCCAAGTGTTACAACTGTGTCTCACTCTTGTTCCCAAGTGTTACAACTGTCTCACTCTTGTTCCCAAGTGTTACAACTGTCTCACTCTTGTTCCCAAGTGTTACAACTGTGTCTCACTGTTGTTCCCAAGTGTTACAACTGTGTCTCACTGTTGTTCCCAAGTGTTACAACTGTGTCTCACTGTTGTTCCCAAGTGTTACAACTGTGTCTCACTGTTGTTCCCAAGTGTTACAACTGTGTCTCACTGTTGTTCCCAAGTGTTACATCTGTCTCACTGTTGTTCCCAAGTGTTACATCTGTCTCACTGTTGTTCCCAAGTGTTACATCTGTCTCACTGTTGTTCCCAAGTGTTACATCTGTCTCACTGTTGTTCCCAAGTGTTACATCTGTCTCTCTGTTGTTCCCAAGTGTTACATCTGTCTCACTGTTGTTCCCAAGTATTACATCTGTCTCACTGTTGTTCCCACGTGTTACATCTGTCTCACTGTTGTTCCCAAGTGTTACAACTGTGTCTCACTGTTGTTCCCAAGTGTTACATCTGTCTCACTGTTGTTCCCAAGTGTTACATCTGTCTCACTGTTGTTCCCAAGTGTTACAACTGTCTCACTGTTGATCCCAAGTGTTACGTCTGTCTCACTGTTGTTCCCAAGTGTTACGTCTGTCTCCCTGTTGTTCCCAAGTGTTACATCTGTCTAACTGTTGTTCCCAAGTGTTACAACTGTCTCACTGTTGATCCCAAGTGTTACATCTGTCTCACTGTTGTTCCCAAGTGTTACATCTGTCTCACTGTTGTTCCAAAGTGTTACATCTGTCTCACTGTTGTTCCCAAGTGTTACAACTGTGTCTCACTGTTGTTCCCAAGTGTTACATCTGTCTCACTGTTGTTCCCAAGTGTTACATCTGTCTCACCGTTCCCAAGTGTTACATCTGTCTCACTGTTGTTCTCAAGTGTTACAACTGTCTCACTGTTGATCCCAAGTGTTACATCTGTCTGACTGTTGTTCCCAAGTGTTACATCTGTCTCACTGTTGTTCCCAAGTGTTACATCTGTCTGACTGTTGTTCCCAAGTGTTACATCTGTCTCACTGTTGTTCCCAAGTGTTACATCTGTCTCACTGTTGTTCCCAAGTGTTACATCTGTCTCACTGTTGTTCCCAAGTGTTACATCTGTCTCACTGTTGTTCCCAAGTGTTACATCTGTCTGACTGTTGTTCCCAAGTGTTACATCTGTCTGACTGTTGTTCCCACGTGTTACATCTGTCTCACTGTTGTTCCCAAGTGTTACATCTGTCTCACTGATGTTCCCAAGTGTTACATCTGTCTGACTGTTGTTCCCAAGTGTTACATCTGTCTCACTGTTGTTCCCAAGTGTTACATCTGTCTCACTGTTGTTCCCAAGTGTTACAACTGTGTCTCACTGTTGTTCCGAAGTGTTACATCTGTCTCACTGTTGTTCCCAAGTGTTACATCTGTCTCACTGTTGTTCCCAAGTGTTACAACTGTGTCTCACTGTTGTTCCCAAGTGTTACATCTGTCTCACTGTTGTTCCCAAGTGTTACAACAGTCTCACTGTTGATCCCAAGTGTTACATCTGTCTCACTGTTGATCCCAAGTGTTACATCTGCCTCACTGTTGTTCCCAAGTGTTACATCTGTCTCACTGTTGTTCCCAAGTGTTACAACAGTCTCACTGTTGATCCCAAGTGTTACATCTGTCTCACTGTTGTTCCCAAGTGTTACATCTGTCTCACTGTTGATCCCAAGTGTTACATCTGTCTCACTGTTGTTCCCAAGTGTTACATCTGTCTCACTGTTGTTCCCAAGTGTTACATCTGTCTCACTGTTGTTCCCAAGTGTTACATCTGTCTCACTGTTGTTCCCAAGTGTTACATCTGTCTCACTGTTGTTCCCACGTGTTACATCTGTCTCACTGTTGTTCCCAAGTGTTACATCTGTCTCACTGTTGTTCCCAAGTGTTACATCTGTCTCACTGTTGTTCCCAAGTGTTACATCTGTCTCACTGTTGTTCCCAAGTGTTACATCTGTCTCACTGTTGTTCCCAAGTGTTACAACTGTGTCTCACTGTTGTTCCCAAGTGTTACAACTGTGTCTCACTGTTGTTCCCAAGTGTTACAACTGTGTCTCACTGTTGTTCCCAAGTGTTACAACTGTGTCTCACTGTTGTTCCCAAGTGTTACAACTGTCTCACTCTTGTTCCCAAGTGTTACAACTGTCTCACTCTTGTTCCCAAGTGTTACATCTGTCTCACTGTTGTTCCCAAGTGTTACAACTGTGTCTCACTGTTGCTCCCAAGTGTTACATCTGTGTCTCACTGTTGTTCCCGTGTTACAACTGTGTCTCACTGTTGTTTCCAAGTGTTACATCTGTCTCACTGTTGTTTCCAAGTGTTACATCTGTCTCACTGTTGATCCCAAGTGTTACAACTGTGTCTCACTGTTGTTCCCAGGTGTTACAACTGTGTCTCACTGTTGTTCCAACTGTGTCTCACTGTTGTTTCCAAGTGTTACATCTGTCTCACTGTTGTTCCCAAGTGTTACATCTGTCTCACTGTTGTTCCCAAGTGCTACATCTGTCTCACTGTTGTTCCCAAGTGTTACATCTGTCTCACTGTTGATCCCAAGTGTTACAACTGTGTCTCACTGTTGTTCCCAGGTGTTACAACTGTGTCTCACTGTTGTTCCAACTGTGTCTCACTGTTGTTTCCAAGTGTTACATCTGTCTCACTGTTGTTCCCAAGTGTTACATCTGTCTCACTGTTGTTCCCAAGTGTTACATCTGTCTCACTGTTGTTCCCAAGTGTTACATCTGTCTCACTGTTGATCCCAAGTGTTACAACTGTGTCTCACTGTTCCCAGGTGTTACAACTGTGTCTCACTGTTGTTCCCAGGTGTTACATCTGTCTCACTGTTGTTCCCAAGTGTTACATCTGTCTCACTGTTGTTCCCAAGTGTTACATCTGTCTCACTGTTGTTCCCAAGTGTTACATCTGTCTCACTGTTGTTCCCAAGTGTTACATCTGTCTCACTGTTGTTCCCAAGTGTTACATCTGTCTCACTGTTGTTCCCAAGTGTTACATCTATCTCACTGTTGTTCCCAAGTGTTACATCTGTCTCACTGTTGTTCCCAAGTGTTACATCTGTCTCACTGTTGTTCCCAAGTGTTACATCTGTCTCACTGTTGTTCCCAAGTGTTACATCTGTCTCTCTGTTGTTCCCAAGTGTTACATCTGTCTCACTGTTGTTCCCAAGTGTTACATCTGTCTCACTGTTGTTCCCACGTGTTACATCTGTCTCACTGTTGTTCCCAAGTGTTACAACTGTGTCTCACTGTTGTTCCCAAGTGTTACATCTGTCTCACTGTTGTTCCCAAGTGTTACATCTGTCTCACTGTTGTTCCCAAGTGTTACAACTGTCTCACTGTTGATCCCAAGTGTTACGTCTGTCTCACTGTTGTTCCCAAGTGTTACGTCTGTCTCAATGTTGTTCCCAAGTGTTACATCTGTCTCACTGTTGTTCCCAAGTGTTACAACTGTCTCACTGTTGATCCCAAGTGTTACATCTGTCTCACTGTTGTTCCCAAGTGTTACATCTGTCTCACTGTTGTTCCCAAGTGTTACATCTGTCTCACTGTTGTTCCCAAGTGTTACAACTGTGTCTCACTGTTGTTCCCAAGTGTTACATCTGTCTCACTGTTGTTCCCAAGTGTTACATCTGTCTCACTGTTGTTCCCAAGTGTTACATCTGTCTCACTGTTGTTCTCAAGTGTTACAACTGTCTCACTGTTGATCCCAAGTGTTACATCTGTCTGACTGTTGTTCCCAAGTGTTACATCTGTCTCACTGTTGTTCCCAAGTGTTACATCTGTCTGACTGTTGTTCCCAAGTGTTACATCTGTCTCACTGTTGTTCCCAAGTGTTACATCTGTCTCACTGTTGTTCCCAAGTGTTACATCTGTCTCACTGTTGTTCCCAAGTGTTACATCTGTCTGACTGTTGTTCCCACGTGTTACATCTGTCTGACTGTTGTTCCCAAGTGTTACATCTGTCTCACTGTTGTTCCCAAGTGTTACATCTGTCTGACTGTTGTTCCCAAGTGTTACATCTGTCTCACTGTTGTTCCCAAGTGTTACATCTGTCTCACTGTTGTTCCCAAGTGTTACAACTGTGTCTCACTGTTGTTCCGAAGTGTTACATCTGTCTCACTGTTGTTCCCAAGTGTTACATCTGTCTCACTGTTGTTCCCAAGTGTTACAACTGTGTCTCACTGTTGTTCCCAAGTGTTACATCTGTCTCACTGTTGTTCCCAAGTGTTACAACAGTCTCACTGTTGATCCCAAGTGTTACATCTGTCTCACTGTTGATCCCAAGTGTTACATCTGTCTCACTGTTGTTCCCAAGTGTTACATCTGTCTCACTGTTGTTCCCAAGTGTTACATCTGTCTCACTGTTGTTCCCAAGTGTTACATCTGTCTCACTGTTGTTCCCAAGTGTTACATCTGTCTCACTGTTGTTCCCAAGTGTTACAACTGTGTCTCACTGTTGTTCCCAAGTGTTACATCTGTCTCACTGTTGTTCCCAAGTGTTACAACAGTCTCACTGTTGATCCCAAGTGTTACATCTGTCTCACTGTTGTTCCCAAGTGTTACATCTGTCTCACTGTTGATCCCAAGTGTTACATCTGTCTCACTGTTGTTCCCAAGTGTTACATCTGTCTCACTGTTGTTCCCAAGTGTTACATCTGTCTCACTGTTGTTCCCAAGTGTTACATCTGTCTCACTGTTGTTCCCACGTGTTACATTTGTCTCACTGTTGTTCCCAAGTGTTACATCTGTCTCACTGTTGTTCCCAAGTGTTACATCTGTCTCACTGTTGTTCCCAAGTGTTACATCTGTCTCACTGTTGTTCCCAAGTGTTACATCTGTCTCACTGTTGTTCCCAAGTGTTACAACTGTGTCTCACTGTTGTTTCCAAGTGTTACAACTGTGTCTCACTGTTGTTTCCAAGTGTTACAACTGTGTCTCACTCTTGTTCCCAAGTGTTACAACTGTGTCTCACTCTTGTTCCCAAGTGTTACAACTGTCTCACTCTTGTTCCCAAGTGTTACAACTGTCTCACTCTTGTTCCCAAGTGTTACATCTGTCTCACTGTTGTTCCCAAGTGTTACAACTGTGTCTCACTGTTGCTCCCAAGTGTTACATCTGTGTCTCACTGTTGTTCCCGTGTTACAACTGTGTCTCACTGTTGTTTCCAAGTGTTACATCTGTCTCACTGTTGTTTCCAAGTGTTACATCTGTCTCACTGTTGATCCCAAGTGTTACAACTGTGTCTCACTGTTGTTCCCAGGTGTTACAACTGTGTCTCACTGTTGTTCCAACTGTGTCTCACTGTTGTTTCCAAGTGTTACATCTGTCTCACTGTTGTTCCCAAGTGTTACATCTGTCTCACTGTTGTTCCCAAGTGTTACATCTGTCTCACTGTTGTTCCCAAGTGTTACATCTGTCTCACTGTTGTTCCCAAGTGTTACATCTGTCTCACTGTTGATCCCAAGTGTTACAACTGTGTCTCACTGTTGTTCCCAGGTGTTACAACTGTGTCTCACTGTTGTTCCCAGGTGTTACATCTGTCTCACTGTTGTTCCCAAGTGTTACATCTGTCTCACTGTTGTTCCCAAGTGTTACATCTGTCTCACTGTTGTTCCCAAGTGTTACATCTGTCTCACTGTTGTTCCCAAGTGTTACATCTGTCTCACTGTTGTTCCCAAGTGTTACATCTGTCTCACTGTTGTTCCCAAGTGTTACATCTGTCTCACTGTTGTTCCCAAGTGTTACATCTGTCTCACTGTTGTTCCCAAGTGTTACATCTGTCTCTCTGTTGTTCCCAAGTGTTACATCTGTCTCACTGTGGTTCCCAAGTGTTACATCTGTCTCACTGTTGTTCCCACGTGTTACATCTGTCTCACTGTTGTTCCCAAGTGTTACAACTGTGTCTCACTGTTGTTCCCAAGTGTTACATCTGTCTCACTGTTGTTCCCAAGTGTTACATCTGTCTCACTGTTGTTCCCAAGTGTTACATCTGTCTCACTGTTGTTCCCAAGTGTTACAACTGTCTCACTGTTGATCCCAAGTGTTACGTCTGTCTCACTGTTGTTCCCAAGTGTTACATCTGTCTCACTGTTGTTCCCAAGTGTTACAACTGTCTCACTGTTGATCCCAAGTGTTACATCTGTCTCACTGTTGTTCCCAAGTGTTACATCTGTCTCACTGTTGTTCCCAAGTGTTACATCTGTCTCACTGTTGTTCCCAAGTGTTACAACTGTGTCTCACTGTTGTTCCCAAGTGTTACATCTGTCTCACTGTTGTTCCCAAGTGTTACATCTGTCTCACTGTTTTCCCCAAGTGTTACATCTGTCTCACTGTTGTTCCCAAGTGTTACAACTGTCTCACTGTTGATCCCAAGTGTTACATCTGTCTGACTGTTGTTCCCAAGTGTTACATCTGTCTCACTGTTGTTCCCAAGTGTTACATCTGTCTGACTGTTGTTCCCAAGTGTTACATCTGTCTCACTGTTGTTCCCAAGTGTTACATCTGTCTCACTGTTGTTCCCAAGTGTTACATCTGTCTCACTGTTGTTCCCAAGTGTTACATCTGTCTCACTGTTGTTCCCAAGTGTTACATCTGTCTGACTGTTGTTCCCAAGTGTTACATCTGTCTGACTGTTGTTCCCACGTGTTACATCTGTCTGACTGTTGTTCCCAAGTGTTACATCTGTCTCACTGTTGTTCCCAAGTGTTACATCTGTCTGACTGTTGTTCCCAAGTGTTACATCTGTCTCACTGTTGTTCCCAAGTGTTACATCTGTCTCACTGTTGTTCCCAAGTGTTACATCTATCTCACTGTTGTTCCCAAGTGTTACAACTGTGTCTCACTGTTGTTCCCAAGTGTTACATCTATCTCACTGTTGTTCCCAAGTGTTACAACTGTGTCTCACTGTTGTTCCCAAGTGTTACATCTGTCTCACTGTTGTTCCCAAGTGTTACAACAGTCTCACTGTTGATCCCAAGTGTTACATCTGTCTCACTGTTGTTCCCAAGTGTTACATCTGTCTCACTGTTGATCCCAAGTGTTACATCTGTCTCACTGTTGTTCCCAAGTGTTACATCTGTCTCACTGTTGTTCCCAAGTGTTACATCTGTCTCACTGTTGTTCCCAAGTGTTACATCTGTCTCACTGTTGTTCCCAAGTGTTACATCTGTCTCACTGTTGTTCCCAAGTGTTACAACTGTGTCTCACTGTTGTTCCCAAGTGTTACATCTGTCTCACTGTTGTTCCCAAGTGTTACAACAGTCTCACTGTTGATCCCAAGTGTTACATCTGTCTCACTGTTGTTCCCAAGTGTTACATCTGTCTCACTGTTGATCCCAAGTGTTACATCTGTCTCACTGTTGTTCCCAAGTGTTACATCTGTCTCACTGTTGTTCCCAAGTGTTACATCTGTCTCACTGTTGTTCCCAAGTGTTACATCTGTCTCACTGTTGTTCCCACGTGTTACATCTGTCTCACTGTTGTTCCCAAGTGTTACATCTGTCTCACTGTTGTTCCCAAGTGTTACATCTGTCTCACTGTTGTTCCCAAGTGTTACATCTGTCTCACTGTTGTTCCCAAGTGTTACATCTGTCTCACTGTTGTTCCCAAGTGTTACATCTGTCTCACTGTTGTTCCCAAGTGTTACATCTGTCTCACTGTTGTTCCCAAGTGTTACAACTGTGTCTCACTGTTGTTCCCAAGTGTTACATCTGTCTCACTGTTGTTCCCAAGTGTTACATCTGTCTCACTGTTGTTCCCAAGTGTTACATCTGTCTCACTGTTGTTCCCAAGTGTTACATCTGTCTCACTGTTGTTCCCAAGTGTTACATCTGTCTCACTGTTGTTCCCAAGTGTTACAACTGTGTCTCACTGTTGTTCCCAAGTGTTACATCTGTCTCACTGTTGTTCCCAAGTGTTACATCTGTCTCACTGTTGTTCCCAAGTGTTACATCTGTCTCACTGTTGATCCCAAGTGTTACATCTGTCTGACTGTTGTTCCCAAGTGTTACATCTGTCTGACTGTTGTTCACAAGTGTTACATCTGTCTCACTGTTGTTCCCAAGTGTTACATCTGTCTCACTGTTGTTCCCAAGTGTTACATCTGTCTCACTGTTGTTCCCAAGTGTTACATCTGTCTCACTGTTGTTCCCAAGTGTTACATCTGTCTCACTGTTGTTCCCAAGTGTTACATCTGTCTCACTGTTGTTCCCAAGTGTTACATCTGTCTCACTGTTGTTCCCAAGTGTTACATCTGTCTCACTGTTGTTCCCAAGTGTTACATCTCTCTCACTGTTGTTCCCAAGTGTTACATCTGTCTCACTGTTGTTCCCAAGTGTTACATCTCTCTCACTGTTGTTCCCAAGTGTTACATCTGTCTCACTGTTGTTCCCAAGTGTTACATCTGTCTCACTGTTGTTCAAGTGTTACATCTGTCTCACTGTTGTTCAAGTGTTACATCTGTCTCACTGTTGTTCCCAAGTGTTACAACTGTGTCTCACTGTTGTTCCCAAGTGTTACATCTGTCTCACTCTTGTTCCCAAGTGTTACATCTGTCTCACTGTTGTTCAAGTGTTACATCTGTCTCACTGTTGTTCAAGTGTTACATCTGTCTCACTGTTGTTCAAGTGTTACATCTGTCTCACTGTTGTTCAAGTGTTACATCTGTCTCACTGTTGTTCAAGTGTTACATCTGTCTCACTGTTGTTCAAGTGTTACATCTGTCTCACTGTTGTTCAAGTGTTACATCTGTCTCACTGTTCTCTCTCATTATACTCATAACAAAAGTTCTCACAACTCTCCTTCCCAAACTTCTAACTTTTCTATCACTCTTAAAGATCTTTCTCACCCTCACATTAAACACTAATTTATTATATACTTTTTTAATGTTTTTTGTTTGTATTTTTTTTATTCCGGTTATAAAGTATCACGGATAATTGGTTCTCCAATTAACCGTATTTTTTTTATTTCAGTTATAGATTTTAGAGGATTTTTTTCCGGTTAATTCAACTACGTTTATTTTAATTACAGATGCAACTCAAGACAATGGGACTGATCCCCTGAAAACTACTACGTCAAGTTTGTGGGACTGACCCCCCCTCAAAACTACGTCAAGTTTGTGGGACTGATCCCCTCAAAACTACGTCAAGTTTGTGGGACTGATACCCTCAAAACTACTACGTCATGTTTGTGTGACTGATCCCCTCAAAACTACTACGTCAAGTTTGTGGGACTGACCCCCTCAAAACTACTACGTCAAGTTTGTGGGACTGACCCCCCTCAAAACTACGTCAAGTATGTGGGACTGATCCCCCTTAAAACTACGTCAAGTTTGTGGGACTGATCACCCTCAAAACTACGTCAAGTTTGTGGGACTGATCCCCTCAAAACTACTACGTCAAGTTTGTGGGACTGATCCCCTCAAAACTACTACGTCAGGTTTGTGGGACTGACCCCCCTCAAAACTACGTCACGTTTGTGGGACTGACCCCCCTCAAAACTACGTCAAGTTTGTGGGACTGACCCCCCTCAAAACTACTACGTCAAGTTTGTGGGACTGACCCCCTCAAAACTACGTCAAGTTTGTGGGACTGTTCCCCTCAAAACTACTACGCCAAGTTTGTGGGACTGATCCCCTCAAAACTACTACGTCAAGTTTGTGGGACTGACCTCCCTCAAAACTACTACGTCAAGTTTGTGGGACTGACCCCCCTCAAAACTACGTCAAGTTTGTGGGACTCATCCCCTCAAAACTACTACGTCAGGTTTGTGGAACTGACCCCCCTCAAAACTAAGTCAAGTTTGTGGGACTGACCCCCCTCAAAACTACTACGTCAAGTTTGTGGGACTGACCCCCCTCAAAACTACTACGTCAAGTTTGTGGGACTGATCCCCTCAAAACTACTACGTCAAGTTTGTGGGACTGATCCCCTCAAAACTACTACGTCAAGTTTGTGGGACTGATCCCCCTCAAAACTACTACGTCAAGTTTGTGGGACTGATCCCCTCAAAACTACTACGTCAAGTTTGTGGGACTGACCCCCCTCAAAACTACGTCAAGTTTGTGGGACTGATCCCCTCAAAACTACTACGTCAAGTTTGTGGGACTGACCCCCCTCAAAACTACGTCAAGTTTGTTTGACTGGTCCCCCTCAAAACTACTACGTCAAGTTTGTGGGACTGACCCCCTCAAAACTACTACGTCAAGTTTGTGGGACTGACCCCCTCAAAACTACTACGTCAAGTTTGTGGGACTGACCTCCTCAAAACTACTACGTCAAGTTTGTGGGACTGACCTCCTCAAAACTACTACGTCAAGTTTGTGGGACTGACCTCCTCAAAACTACTACGTCAAGTTTGTGGGACTGACCCCCTCAAAACTACTACGTCAGGTTTGTGGGACTGACCCCCTCAAAACTACTACGTCAAGTTTGTGGGACTGACCCCCTCAAAAATACCACATCAAGACTGAGGGACTGATCACATAATCTTAACTTCAACATTACGTCTCCCTCAATTTTAGTAACCTGTGAATTCGACTGAAGAATCCTAGTGTGTAGGTGAAAGGCTTCAGTAATACAGATATCAAAGTGTTGCACACGTCTTATTTATCAACTTGTCATTATTGTATCCCATTATTGCAGCGATAATTACCATGGATACCATGCAAGAAGCCTGGATAATCAATGGTGAGTCGGCTGTGAGCGGCTGTGGGCGGCGCACCAGCCTCAGTCTTGCAAATTTGTCGAGTATAATGTAATCGGAGTTCTCCATCGTGCCTTTCAACCAAAGCAAGGGCCATGCAATGTTGCATTCTCCTACCACGAGAGTGGGAGCTTCAAAGAGTAACTGTGCAGTCTCCTCAGCAGGGAAATGAACGGCAAAATTCACTGTATCAAGTTGAATCTTCTAACCCTTCCAGAGTAGTTGACTGCTTTCTTGGTTCCTGATTAAAGGAACTGAAGCTGTTCTCACATTCCTTATACCCATACGTAATTACACACACACACACACACAAATATATATATATATATATATTATATATATATATATATATATATATATATATATATATATATATATATATATAATATATATAGGTAGGGTGTAGGTAGTAGGTTGGTAGACAGCAACCACCCAGGGAAGTACTACCGTCCTGCCAGATGACTGTGAAACAAACCTGTAACTGTTTTGCATGATGGTAGGATTGCTGGCTTCTTTTTCTGTCTCATAAACACGCTAGATAACAGGGATATCTTGCTACTCCTACTTACACTTTGGTCACACTTCACAGACACGCACATGCATATATATATACATACATCTAGGTTTTTCTCCTTTTTCTAAATAGCTCTTGTTCCTCTTTATTTCTTCTATTGTCCATGGGGAAGTGGAAAAGAATCTTTCCTCCGTAAGCCATGCGTGTCGTATGAGGCGACTAAAATGCCGGGAGCAATGGGCTAGTAACCCCTTCTCCTGTAGACATTTACTAAAAAAGAGAAGAAGAAAAACTTTATAAAACTGGGATGCTTAAATGTGCGTGGATGTAGTGCGGATGACAAGAAACAGATGATTGCTGATGTTATGAATGAAGAGAAGTTGGATGTCCTGGCCCTAAGCGAAACAAAGCTGAAGGGGGTGGGGGAGTTTCGGTGGGGGGAAATAAATGGGATTAAATCTGGAGTATCTGAGAGAGTTAGAGCAAAGGAAGGGATAGCAGTAATGTTGAATGATCAGTTATGGAAGGAGAAAAGAGAATATGAATGTGTAAATGCAAGAATTATGTGGATTAAAGTAAAGGTTGGATGCGAGAAGTGGGTCATAATAAGCGTGTATGCACCTGGAGAAGAAAGGAATGCAGAGGAGAGAGAGATATTTTGGGAGATGTTAAGTGAATGTATAGGAGCCTTTGAACCAAGTGAGAGAGTAATTGTGGTAGGGGATCTGAATGCTAAATGAGGAGAAACTTTTAGAGAGGGTGTGGTAGGTAAGTTTGGGGTGCCAGGTGTAAATGATAATGGGAGCCCTTTGAACTTTGTATAGAAAGGGGTTTAGTTATAGGTAATACATATTTTAAGAAAAAGAGGATAAGTATACAAGACATGATGTAGGGCGAAACGACAGTAGTTTGTTGGATTATGTATTGGTAGATAAAAGACTGTTGAGTACACTTCAGGATGTACATGTTTATAGAGGGGCCACAGATATATCAGATCACTTTCTAGTTGTAGCTACACTGAGAGTAAAAGGTAGATGGGATACAAGGAGAATAGAAGCATCAGGGAAGAGAGAGGTGAAGGTTTATAAACTAAAAGAGGAGGCAGTTAGGGTAAGATATAAACAGCTATTGGAGGATAGATGGGCTAATGAGAGCATAGGCAATGGGGTCAAAGAGGTATGGGGTAGGTTTAAAAATGTAGTGTTAGAGTGTTCAGCAGAAGTTTGTGGTTACAGGAAAGTGGGTGCGGGAGGGAAGAGGAGCGATTGGTGGAATGATGATGTGAAGAGAGTAGTAAGGGACAAAAAGTTAGCATATGAAAAGTTTTTACAAAGTAGAAGTGATGCAAGGAGGGAAGAGTATATGGAGAAAAAGAGAGAGGTTAAGAGTGGTGAAGCAATGTAAAAAGAGCAAATGAGAGAGTGGGTGAGATGTTATCAACAAATTTTGTTGAAAATAAGAAAAAGTTTTGGAGTGAGATTAACAAGTTAAGAAAGCCTAGAGAACAAATGGATTTGTCAGTTAAAAATAGGAGAGGAGAGTTATTAAATGGAGAATTAGAGGTATTGGGAAGATGGAGGGAATATTTTGAGGAATTGTTAAATGTTGATGAAGATAGGGAAGCTGTGATTTCGTGTATAGGGCAAGGAGGAACAACATCTTGTAGGAGTGAGGAGGAGCCAGTTGTGAGTGTGGGGGAAGTTCGTGAGGCAGTAGGTAAAATGAAAGGGGGTAAGGCAGCCGGGATTGATGGGATAAAGATAGAAATGTTAAAAGCAGGTGGGGATATAGTTTTGGAGTGGTTGGTGCAATTATTTAATAAATGTATGGAAGAGGGTAAGGTACCTAGGGATTGGCAGAGAAGATGCATAGTTCCTTTGTATAAAGGCAAAGGGGATAAAAGAGTGCAAAAATTATAGAGGGATAAGTCTGTTGAGTATACCTGGCAAAGTGTATGGTAGAGTTATTATTGAAAGAATTAAGAGTAAGACGGAGAATAGGATAGCAGATGAACAAGGAGGCTTTAGGAAAGGTAGGGGGTGTGTGGACCAGGTGTTTACAGTGAAACATAAGTGAACAGTATTTAGATAAGGCTAAAGCGGTCTTTGTGGCATTTATGGATTTGGAAAAGGCGTATGACAGGGTGGATAGGGGGGCAATGTGGCAGATGTTGCAGGTGTATGGTGTAGGAGGTAGGTTACTGAAAGCAGTGAAGAGTTTTTACGAGGATAGTGAGGCTCAAGGTAGAGTATGTAGGAAAGAGGGAAATTATTTCCCAGTAAAAGTAGGCTTTAGACAAGGATGTGTGATGTCACCGTGGTTGTTTAATATATTTATAGATGGGGTTGTAAGAGAAGTAAATGCGAGGGTCTTGGCAAGAGGCGTGGAGTTAAAAGATAAGAATCACACAAAGTGGGAGTTTTCACAGTTGCTCTTTGCTGATGACACTGCGCTCTTGGGAGATTCTGAAGAGAAGTTGCAGAGATTGGTGGATGAATTTGGTAGGGTGTGCAAAAGAAGAAAATTGAAAGTGAATACAGGAAAGAGTAAGGTTATGAGGATAACAAAAAGATTAGGTGATGAAAGATTGGATATCAGATTGGAGGGAGAGAGTATGGAGGAGGTGAATGCATTCAGATATTTGGGAGTGGACATGTCAGCGGATGGGTCTATGAAAGATGAGGTGAATCATAGAATTGATGAGGGGAAAAGGGTGAGTGGTGCACTTAGGAGTCTGTGGAGACAAAGAACTTTGTCCTTGGAGGCAAAGAGGGAATGTATGAGAGTATAGTTTTACCAACGCTCTTATATGGGTGTGAAGCATGGGTGTTGAATGTTGCAGCGAGGAGAAGGCTGGAGGCAGTGGAGACGTCATGTCTGAGAGCAATGTGTGGTGTGAATATAATGCAGAGAACTCGTAGTTTGGAAGTTAAGAGGAGGTGCGGGATTACCAAAACTGTTGTCCAGAGGGCTGAGGAAGGGTTGTTGAGGTGGTTCGGACATGTGGAGAGAATGGAGCGAAACAGAATAACTTCAAGAGTGTATCAGTCTGTAGTGGAAGGAAGGCGGGGTAGGGGTCGGCTTAG
>NC_091378.1:5980668-6003168 GCF_038502225.1 Cherax quadricarinatus
CCGTGACTGGAACAAGTCATAGTACCGTGACTGGAACAATTCACGACTATGCATCGATCCTTTCCTCATTATTCTAGCAGTGATGACTAGCAGTGACATCACTGTAATATACATAATAAACTTCGAGAATTAACTCAGCTTAAAACATATTGGAAAAATACCGAGTCTCTCCCCATAATCCCCCAAGATATTCACAACTCACATCAAGTGCCAGACTGATGAGAATTTGAAGCCTCACTGAACACTTGGAGCCTCGCGGGGCTGCTTCAACACTGCCGGCAAATGTCATCAGAAAAATATGCTCCAGGATAGTTAGAGGGGTAGGTGTGTGGGTGTGTGGGTGTGTATAGGTGTGTACTCACCTATTTGTACTCACCTATTTGTGGTTGCAGGGGTCGAGTCACAGCTCCTGGCCCCGCCTCCTCGCTGATTGCTACTAAGTCCTCTCTCTCCCTGCCCCATGAGCTCTATCATACCTCCCCTTAAAACTATGTATGGTTCCCGCCTCCACTACGTCACTTTCCATGGCTTGACTACTCTATGACTGAAGAAATACTTCCTAATATCCCTTTGATTCATCTGAGTCTTCAACTTCCAATTGTGACCTTATATATATATATATATATATATATATATATATATATATATATATATATATATATATATATATATATATATATATATATATATATATATATTATATATATATATATATATATATATATTATATATATATATATATATATATATATATATATATATATATATATATAATATATATATATATATATATATAATTATTTTATTATTATCACACTGGCCGATTCCCACCAAGGCAGGGTGGCCCGAAAAAGAAAAACTTTCACCATCATTCACTCCATCACTGTCTTGCCAGAAGGGTGCTTTACACTACAGTTTTTAAACTGCAACATTAACACCCCTCCTTCAGAGTGCAGGCACTGTACTTCCCATCTCCAGGACTCAAGTCCAGCCTGCCGGTTTCCCTGAACCCCTTCATAAATGTTACTTTGCTCACACTCCAACAGCACGTCAAGTATTAAAAACCATTTGTCTCCATTCACTCCTATCAAACACGCTCACGCATGCCTGCTGGAAGTCCAAGCCCCTCGCACACAAAACCTCCTTTACCCCCTCCCTCCAACCTTTCCTAGGCCGACCCCTACCCCGCCTTCCTTCCACTACAGACTGATACACTCTTGAAGTCACTCTGTTTCGCTCCATTCTCTCTACATGTCCGAACCACCTCAACAACCCTTCCTCAGCCCTCTGGACAACAGTTTTGGTAATCCCGCACCTCCTCCTAACTTCCAAACTACGAATTCTCTGCATTATATTCACACCACACATTGCCCTCAGACATGACATCTCCACTGCCTCCAGCCTTCTCCTCGCTGCAACATTCATCACCCATGCTTCACACCCATATAAGAGCGTTGGTAAAACTATACTCTCATACATTCCCCTCTTTGCCTCCAAGGACAAAGTTCTTTGTCTCCACAGACTCCTAAGTGCACCACTCACCCTTTTCCCCTCATCAATTCTATGATTCACCTCATCTTTCATAGACCCATCCGCTGACACGTCCACTCCCAAATATCTGAATACATTCACCTCCTCCATACTCTCTCCCTCCAATCTGATATCCAATCTTTCATCACCTAATCTTTTTGTTATCCTCATAACCTTACTCTTTCCTATATTCACTTTTAATTTTCTTCTTTTGCACACCCTACCAAATTCATCCACCAATCTCCGCAACTTCTCTTCAGAATCTCCCAAGAGCACAGTGTCATCAGCAAAGAGCAACTGTGACAACTCCCACTTTGTGTGTGATTCTTTATCTTTTAACTCCACGCCTCTTGCCAAGACCCTCGCATTTACTTCTCTTACAACCCCATCTATAAATATATTAAACAACCACGGTGACATCACACATCCTTGTCTAAGGCCTACTTTTACTGGGAAATAATTTCCCTCTTTCCTACATACTCTAACTTGAGCCTCACTATCCTCGTAAAAACTCTTCACTGCTTTCAGTAACCTACCTCCTACACCATACACCTGCAACATCTGCCACATTGCCTTCCTATCCACCCTGTCATACGCCTTTTCCAAATCCATAAATGCCACAAAGACCTCTTTAGCCTTATCTAAATACTGTTCACTTATATGTTTCACTGTAAACACCTGGTCCACACACCCCCTACCTTTCCTAAAGCCTCCTTGTTCATCTGCTATCCTATTCTCCGTCTTACTCTTAATTCTTTCAATAATAACTCTACCATACACTTTACCAGGTATACTCAACAGACTTATCCCCCTATAATTTTTGCACTCTGTTTTGTCC
This sequence comes from Cherax quadricarinatus, assembly GCF_038502225.1. Taxonomy (NCBI): domain Eukaryota; kingdom Metazoa; phylum Arthropoda; class Malacostraca; order Decapoda; family Parastacidae; genus Cherax; species Cherax quadricarinatus. The sequence goes on from NC_091378.1 coordinate 5,983,037, forward strand.
CCTTTGCCTTTATACAAAGGAACTATGCATGCTCTCTGCCAATCCCTAGGTACCTTACCCTCTTCCATACATTTATTAAATAATTGCACCAACCACTCCAAAACTATATCCCCACCTGCTTTTAACATTTCTATCTTTATCCCATCAATCCCGGCTGCCTTACCCCCTTTCATTTTACCTACTGCCTCACGAACTTCCCCCACACTCACAACTGGCTCTTCCTCACTCCTACAAGATGTTATTCCTCCTTGCCCTATACACGAAATCACAGCTTCCCTATCTTCATCAACACTTAACAATTCCTCAAAATATTCCCTCCATCTTCCCAATACCTCTAACTCTCCATTTAATAACTCTCCTCTTCTATTTTTAACTGACAAATCCATTTGTTCTCTAGGCTTCCTTAACTTGTTAATCTCACTCCAAAACTTTTTCTTATTTTCAACAAAATTTGTTGATAACATCTCACCCACTCTCTCATTTGCTCTCTTTTTACATTGCTTCACCACTCTCTTAACCTCTTTCTTTTTCTCCATATACTCTTCCCTCCTTGCATCACTTCTACTTTGTAAAAACTTCTCATATGCTAACTTTTTCTCCCTTACTGCTCTCTTTACATCATCATTCCACCAATCGCTCCTCTTCCCTCCCGCACCCACTTTCCTGTAACCACAAACTTCTGCTGAACACTCTAACACTACATTTTTAAACCTACCCCATACCTCTTCGACCCCATTGCCTATGCTCTCATTAGCCCATCTATCCTCCAATAGCTGTTTATATCTTACCCTAACTGCCTCCTCTTTTAGTTTATAAACCTTCACCTCTCTCTTCCCTGATGCTTCTATTCTCCTTGTATCCCATCTACCTTTTACTCTCAGTGTAGCTACAACTAGAAAGTGATCTGATATATCTGTGGCCCCTCTATAAACATGTACATCCTGAAGTCTACTCAACAGTCTTTTATCTACCAATACATAATCCAACAAACTACTGTCATTTCGCCCTACATCATATCTTGTATACTTATTTATCCTCTTTTTCTTAAAATATGTATCACCTATAACTAAACCCCTTTCTATACAAAGTTCAATCAAAGGGCTCCCATTATCATTTACACCTGGCACCCCAAAGTTACCTACCACACCCTCTCTAAAAGTTTCTCCTACTTTAGCATTCAGATCCCCTACCACAATTACTCTCTCACTTGGTTCAAAGGCTCCTATACATTCACTTAACATCTCCCAAAATCTCTCTCTCCTCTACATTCCTCTCTTCTCCAGGTGCATACACGCTTATTATGACCCACTTTTCACATCCAACCTTTACTTTAATCCACATAATTGTTGAATTTACACATTCATATTCTCTCTTCTCCTTCCATAACTGATCCTTCAACATTACTGCTACCCCTTCCTTTGCTCTAACTCTCTCAGATACCCCAGATTTAATCCCATTTATTTCCCCCCACCTAAACTCCCCTACCCCCTTCAAGAGCTATTTAGAAAAAGGAGAAAAACCTAATGTATGTATATATATATGCATGTGCGTGTCTGTGAAGTGTGACCAAAGTGTAAGTAGGAGGAGCAAGATATCCCTGTTATCTAGCGTGCTTATGAGACAGAAAAAGAAACCAGCAATCCTACCATCATGCAAAACAGTTACAGGTTTCTGTTTCACAGCCATCTGGCAGGACGGTAGTACTTCCCTGGGTGGTTGCTGTCTACCAACCTACTACCTACCTATATATAATGTCGTGCCGAATAGGCAGAACTTGCGATCTTGGCTTAAATAGCAACGCTCATCTTGCCATATAGGACAAGTGAAAATTTGTGTATGCAATAATTTCGCCAAAATCATTCTGAACCTAACGAAAATAAATATATATTTCACTGTGTTTGTTTAGTATTAAATTATTGTAAACAAATCTAAAATATATTTAGTTGGGTTAGGCTAAAATAAATTGCGCTTGTTATAATAAGGTTAGGTAAGTTTTCTAAGCTCCTTTTGGTTCAAAGTTATAAATTTTTACATCAACATTAATGAAAAAATATATCTTTAAACGTATAAGAGAAAATTTTAGAAAGGAGTTAATTTTAAATGAGTTCTTGCTAATTGACCAGTTTTACATATTCGGCACGATATATATATATATATATATATATATATATATATATATATATATATATATATATATATATATGATAGCTGTAGGCCTTTCGTGTTGCAATCAACAAATCATCAGAAGCTTGCAACGATGCAGGGAACGCCTTTGCTCCAGCAAGGGCCTTAATTTTCCCTCCTTTCGAAGCCTTGCTCCTAAAGACAATTTTAATCGCTACATTAGCCACTAATATGCTCTTGACTGGTTGTGAGCAGGTACCCTGCTACCTTAACTATAGCCTAAGAGCTCGGCTTGAAACTCAACACCAAAAAAAAAAAAAGTCTTTCCAAATTAAAACACATGTAATACTCACTTTTTGGCACCGCTTTTGAAGTCATGAGAAAATTAATACAGGCGGCACCTGTTCCATGACCGAATATCGTGACGTTGTCAGCGTCACCTCCGAACTCCGCTATGTTCTCTTTGAGCCAGTGTAGCGCCGCTATCTGGTCCATCAGGCCGTAGTTGGTGATGGACCGTAGGTACGGGTTCTCGTTAGTGTTGAGGAAACCTGCGGTAAGAAGAGGGTGATTGTTAGTGCTGGGGAAACCTGCGGTAAGAAGAGGGTGATTGTTAGTGCTGGGGAAACCTGTGGTAAGAAGAGGGTGATTGTTAGTGCTGGGGAAACCTGCGGTAAGTGGGTGATTGTTAGTGTTGGGGAAACCTGTGGTAAGAAGAGGGAGACTGTTAGTGCTGGGGAAACCTGTGGTAAGAAGAGGGAGACTAGGAAGAGGGAGTGAAGGAGGAAGCTTTGCTAATCGAGTTTTTGGTCTTATGAAACTGAGAAACATACCACAGAACACAAATACTATCACAACGAGGTAAAATAACGAGGGGAAAGGAGTAAGGGAAGGAAGGAGGCAGGACGGGAGGATAAGGAATGGGTTTGTTATGGAACAAAGGATCTACTTTTCCTTCTGGTTGCTGAGTCCTCTTCAAGTGATGAAGGAAGAGAGGCAGTAATAAATAGTAACTAGTGAAGGAAGAGAGGCAGTAACTAATGATTGTATAGAGGCAATAATAGACTGGTACAGACCTACCAACACAAGGGCACTGGTAAGCCAGCAGAAGGCCTCTCTCAGATGACCAGCAGCTCCAGCTGCGGGTCATCATATGACTAAGACCCGCGTCAGGAAACACTTGTCCTGTTTCCTAACAAATCTTAACTAACCTCAGGGTAGGTACAGCAGTTCCACAGCGGTGAAGCCCCCCCCCCCTAAGGGTGTGTCAACAGAGAAAAGAAGCTTAGGAAAACCCGAATCCCTACGAAGATTTCTCACTCATTATCTACGAAAACAAAAGAAAATGACAGGCGTCGCAAACACGGAGAGGAAAACAAAAGAATCACTCGAAGCAACGAGAAAGAATCAATGTAGAAATTAAAGATTTAGATTAAATTTTCCTGTCGAAGTTGCTAGTTTATTGTGCTATCCACATCCATCCTGTGGATGGATATGGATACACAAAAGACCTAGGAACTAGGCACCAAAAAAGGCTTTAGGCAGGTACATTTGGATTTAGATCTGCAACTATTACAAGCCCATTCAGGAAATTTGCTTAACATATCTGGTATCTTATTTTCATTACTATCTTGGCAATAATACTAATAATAATAATAATAATAATAATAATAATAATAATTTCTCATAAGGTTACCTAGTAGGCAGAAACGAAAAGATAAAAGTGGGATAGAAATGAACATAAATCACTGGGAGGCGAGAAATTAGATATTAACCAAAAAAAAGGGTCTAGCAGTGCACATTACAACGAACTTATTACTGGAATAACACAGTGATTTCGGCAGTATATTCGAGGCTATTACTCTCATTACAATCAAAACTAAGCGTTAAACCCACAAAAATATGCAAGGCTAGCATATCTCAGGAATCTCAGAGGATTCTTCAGGACTTTGTACGCAAGATATTTCAGGGTAATCCTAGATTATGCAGCCCCAGCTTGGAGCCCCCAGCTGGTTAAGCATATTGAGAAACTTGAAAAGGTGCAAAGGCATGCAACTAGACAAGTCCCAGAAGTAAGAAGTGATGAATCATAGAGAGAAATTAAAGCATTTGAACCTGACTAGTCTGACAGAGATGAAGACAATAGGTTTTGTGTGCGAGGGGCTTTGACATCCAGCAGGCGTGCGTCAGCGTGTTAGATAGGAATGGAGACGATGATTTTCATGACTTGACGTGCTGGAGTGTGAGCAGAGTTACGTTTATGAAGGGATTCAAGGAAACCTACACAACCCCCACAGTGAAGCCTACGACGACGTTTCGAGCCAAGTCCGACCGAAACGTCGTCATAAGCTCCTCTCTCCTATGTGCGGGTTGTGTGTGTATTCGAGTCACGATATTGTGCCTTTCTGTTCTTCAGAAGACGAGGGAGGATATGATCACAACATCAATAATACTTAGAGGAACTAATTGGATAATATTTTTGTTCAATGTGACTAACAAGAAAATATATATAAATTTAAATAAAAAAAAGAGTCAAGGGGCTGTAAGGAAGTACTTTTTCAGCCTCAGGGTCGGAGGAAAGTGAACCGAACGGAATCAAGAAGTTTTGGAGGTGAACTTCATACCGAGGTTAAAAACTAGGTACGACATGACCTACGACGGTCGATTAAGCTTAAGAGGCGGGACCAGGAGCTAGGACTCGTACATACAAAAAAGCAAGATATATAAATTATATATGCAGAAAGTCTCACATATACACATACAAAACTCTCTCTCTCTCTCTCTCTCTCTCTCTCTCTCTCTTTCTCTCTCTCTCCCTATCATTCCCTCAAGTTTACCTAACAAGGGAACAAGTTAGTTACTAAGACCGGATATTAACAAGAGTCGCTATCTGAAACAAACTGACAGCCTCGACTCCCCTTTTCTGTCAGCCTCAACCCCCCTCCGTCAACATCGACGCACTCCATCAGAGTCAACCACCCCTCTGTCAGCCTCGACTCCAGCAGTCAGCTTCACCCACAGGTACTGGACATCACGGTATAAACCTTGGTAAATAGGAACCGACAAATTGGATTAGGAACACATGTGAGTAGACACTAGGACCTTGATCACATCTCAGAAGTGATCAAGGTCCCAGAACCGAATCTTTTCTGTTATAACATTTGCTAACTTATCTTTCTAAACCACTGGACATCCACACAACAGATGTAAAAGGTTTGGAGTTGAATACATGGAAGTCAATGGCATCTGACAAAGTATCACCATGGATGCTGCAAGAGGGAGCATCACCATGGATGCTGCAAGAGGAAGCATCACCATGGATGCTGCAAGAGGGAGCATCACCATGGATGCTGCAAGAGGAAGCATCACCATGGATGCTGCAAGAAGAAGCATCACCATGGATGCTGCAAGAGCATCACCATGGATGCTGCAAGAGGAAGCATCACCATGGATGCTGCAAGAGGAAGCATCACCATGGATGCTGCAAGAGGAAGCATCACCATGGATGCTGCAAGAGGGAGCATCACCATGGATGCTGCAAGAGGAATCATCACCATGGATGCTGCAAGAGGAAGCATCACCATGGATGCTGCAAGAGGAAGCATCACCATGGATGCTGCAAGAGGGAGCATCACCATGGATGCTGCAAGAGGGAGCATCACCATGGATGCTGCAAGAGGAAGCATCACCATGGATGCTGCAAGAGGAAGCATCACCATGGATGCTGCAAGAGGAAGCATCACCATGGATGCTGCAAGAGGAAGCATCACCATGGATGCTGAAAGAGCATCACCATGGATGCTGCAAGAGGGAGCATCACCATGGATGCTGCAAGAGGGAGCATCACCATGGATGCTGCAAGAGGGAGCATCACCATGGATGCTGCAAGAGGGAGCATCACCATGGATGCTGCAAGAGGAAGCATCACCATGGATGCTGCAAGAGGAAGCATCACCATGGATGCTGCAAGAGGAAGCATCACCATGGATGCTGCAAGAGGAAGCATCACAATGGATGCTGCAAGAGGAAGCATCACCATGGATGCTGCAAGAGGGAGCATCACCATGGATGCTGCAAGAGGGAGCATCACCATGGATGCTGCAAGAGGGAGCATCACCATGGATACTGCAAGAGGAAGCATCACCATGGATGCTGCAAGAGGAAGCATCACCATGGATGCTGCAAGAGGAAGCATCACCATGGATGCTGCAAGAGGGAGCATCACCATGGAGGCTGCAAGAGGAAGCATCACCATGGATGCTGCAAGAGGGAGCATCACCATGGATGCTGCAAGAGGGAGCATCACCATGGATGCTGCAAGAGGAAGCATCATGGATGCTGCAAGAGGAAGCATCATGGATGCTGCAAGAGGAAGCATCACCATGGATGCTGCAAGAGGGAGCATCACCATGGATGCTGCAAGAGGGAGAATCACCATGGATGCTGCAAGAGGAAGCATCACCATGGATGCTGCAAGAGGAAGCATCACCATGGATGCTGCAAGAGGGAGCATCACCATGGATGCTGCAAGAGGGAGCATCACCATGGATGCTGCAAGAGGAAGCATCACCATGGATGCTGCAAGAGGGAGCATCACCATGGATGCTGCAAGAGGAAGCATCACCATGGATGCTGCAAGAGGAAGCATCACCATGGATGCTGCAAGAGGAAGCATCACCATGGATGCTGCAAGAGGGAGCATCACCATGGATGCTGCAAGAGGAAGCATCACCATGGATGCTGCAAGAGGGAGCATCACCATGGATGCTGCAAGAGGGAGCATCACCATGGATGCTGCAAGAGGGAGCATCACCATGGATGCTGCAAGAGGGAGCATCACCATGGATGCTGCAAGAGGGAGCATCACCATGGATGCTGCAAGAGGAAGCATCACCATGGATGCTGCAAGAGGGAGCATCACCATGGATGCTGCAAGAGGAAGCATCACCATGGATGCTGCAAGAGGAAGCATCACCATGGATGCTGCAAGAGGAAGCATCACCATGGATGCTGCAAGAGGGAGCATCACCATGGATGCTGCAAGAGGAAGCATCACCATGGATGCTGCAAGAGGGAGCATCACCATGGATGCTGCAAGAGGGAGCATCACCATGGATGCTGCAAGAGGAAGCATCACCATGGATGCTGCAAGAGGAAGCATCACCATGGATGCTGCAAGAGGGAGCATCACCATGGATGCTGCAAGAGGAAGCATCACCATGGATGCTGCAAGAGGAAGCATCACCATGGATGCTGTAAGAGGAAGCATCACCATGGATGCTGCAAGAGGGAGCATCACCATGGATGCTGCAAGAGGAAGCATCACCATGGATGCTGCAAGAGGGAGCATCACCATGGATGCTGCAAGAGGAAGCATCACCATGGATGCTGCAAGAGCATCACCATGGATGCTGCAAGAGGAATCACCATGGATGCTGCAAGAGGAAGCATCACCATGGATGCTGCAAGAGGAAGCATCACCATGGATGCTGCAAGAGGGAGCATCACCATGGATGCTGCAAGAGGGAGCATCACCATGGATGCTGCAAGAGGAAGCATCACCATGGATGCTGCAAGAGGAAGCATCACCATGGATGCTGCAAGAGGGAGCATCACCATGGATGCTGCAAGAGGAAGCATCACCATGGATGCTGCAAGAGCATCACCATGGATGCTGAAAGAGGAAGCATCACCATGGATGCTGCAAGAGGGAGCATCACCATGGATGCTGCAAGAGGGAGCATCACCATGGATGCTGCAAGAGGGAGCATCACCATGGATGCTGCAAGAGGGAGCATCACCATGGATGCTGCAAGAGGAAGCATCACCATGGATGCTGCAAGAGGAAGCATCACCATGGATGCTGCAAGAGGAAGCATCACCATGGATGCTGCAAGAGGGAGCATCACCATGGATGCTGCAAGAGGGAGCATCACCATGGATGCTGCAAGAGGAAGCATCACCATGGATGCTGCAAGAGCATCACCATGGATGCTGCAAGAGGAAGCATCACCATGGATGCTGCAAGAGCATCACCATGGATGCTGCAAGAGGAAGCATCACCATGGATGCTGCAAGATGGAGCATCACCATGGATGCTGCAAGAGGAAGCATCACCATGGATGCTGCAAGAGGGAGCATCACCATGGATGCTGCAAGAGGGAGCATCACCATGGATGCTGCAAGAGGAAGCATCACCATGGATGCTGCAAGAGGAAGCATCACCATGGATGCTGCAAGAGGGAGCATCACCATGGATGCTGCAAGAGCATCACCATGGATGCTGCAAGAGCATCACCATGGATGCTGCAAGAGGAAGCATCACCATGGATGCTACAAGAGGGAGCATCACCATGGATGCTGCAAGAGCATCACCATGGATGCTGTAAGAGGGAGCATCAGCAAAAAAAAAAAAAAGGATGAACTTAAAAAGTAACGAACATTAACACTCAGCCCAAATAAATACTATAACACTATGCTAAAATATCCAGCATTAGTTAAATAAACATTAAATATTAATGTCAGAGGACTCACATAAAAGTTCTCCGAGGTCCCTACAGGTACCTCGGTAATTATAGGGCTCAGTCAAGGGCAAATTGTTAAAGTATGATCCACAGTCAGTGGCAAGTCATAAGCTACACAGAGGTGGTCAGAGGCACCTGTAAACAGATGATTATGGTCGAGTTGTGTGTACTTGATCTTCAGTCGACAGATTCGTCTGAGAGTGTTTATCCCCATAGGAAGAGGGCCAAACACCGACGTCCTGCCGACCCCTGTATATCTTGCTGCCAGTCTGTAGGGCCCACCAGGCCCGCAACTTCCCAATACCACGGCTGTGGATATGGCCCCCGAGGTCACTAAGTGCAGAAGTCTACTGACGGTGAAGGGTTTAAAGACGAGTCTAGTTAGTGTTAGTTATGGGAACTTGATAATACCGGAACGTCAATAACCCAGGATAAGCCAGGAAAGCCAAGCAGCTTCGCTAATTTCCCTCGGGGACCTTCCTTGTTCTCCTTCCTAGAATACCACCTAACAGCCACCTAACTCCTAGCTACCTACTTACTGCCAGATCAACGGCAGTAATCCAGAGCTTAGAAGACTTGCTTACACGTCTCGCCCAGCCACGACTTAAACAATGCAGGAAACGTTCTATATATTTTGATTATAGAGGCAGATATAAATCATTAATATATATAAAAACGAAGCCAAGATCACCACTGATTAACGAGGACAAAACTGGAACATTGTAATTAATGAAAACGTAAAGATGTGATGGACAGGATTTTGTTGGGTTTTGTTAACCCGGGTAAAGTTAGTAAGCCAGGATAACCCAGTAAAGCCAGGTGAACAGGGGCAGCAGGTGCTAGGTAAACAGCGGCAGCAGGTACTAGGAAAACAGGGGCGGCAGGTACTAGGTAAAGAGGGGCAGCAGGCACTAGGTAAACAGGGGCAGCAGGTGCTAGGTAAACAGGGGCAGCAGGTACTAGGTAAACAGGGGCAGCAGGTACTAGGTAAACAGGGGCAGCAGGTACTAGGTAAACAGGGGCAGCAGGTACTAGGTAAACAGGGGCAGCAGGTACTAGGTAAACAGGGGCAGCAGGTACTATGTAAACAGGGGCAGCAGGTACTAGGTAAACAGGGGCAGCAGGTACTATATAAACAGGGGCAGCAGGTACTATGTAAACAGGGGCAGCAGGTACTAGGTAAACAGGGGGCAGCAGGTACTATGTAAACAGGGGCAGCAGGTACTATGTAAACAGGGGCACCAGGTACTAGGTAAACAGGGGCAGCAGGCACTAGGTAAACAGGGGCAGCAGGCACTAGGTAAACAGGGGCATCAGGTACTAGGGAAACATGCTCAACATCTCTCATATTCTGGGGACTGATCCCCGGATCTGAGTGTGTGTGAGCTGGTCACGTTACCGAAGCATCATAAATATTTTTACACTACTCACCAAGCTAGCCACGAGCGCCATGAACCCACGTAGACTATAGAGCGCCTGGGAAATGGGAGGCAATCATTTCTGATTCAAGGGAATGGTAATCCCATTCCCATTAATAAACAGCCCTTCACCATGAAGGGAAAACACATCAGAACGAGCATTTCAGTATTAATAAGCTTATTTTGGTACAGCTACACTCAGCTACAATTATCATACTTAGTAACATATGCAATAAAATCACAGTAATTAAGTTATATCACAGAACAGTCACTAGGAAAAAAATAGTGAGCTTCCGAGTGCTTTCGGGATTTCTCACATTATCAAGGAACAGTTCCTTGATAATGTGAGAAATCACGAAAGCGCTTGGAAGTCCACTATTTTTCCACAGTGGTTGTTTTGCATAGCAAACATGTGTGTAAAATAGTCGAGGTGACTTATTTCCACTGGGTTCATCTGCCTCACTTAATACACCAACGCCTCTAATATTTTTAAATTTAATCCTAAAAATTATACAATGTTTACCTTTTTATTAGCTAACCACGGAACGGGTGGGGTTCGAACCCACGGCGATTGAGTCGTAAAATCCCACCAGTACCGTGGGTTGTCTACAATTGTCTTATTACGAATTCTTATTAACTGATTTACACGTAAAGACAGAATAAAAATTATTCATCATAGCTATGTATACTTTGGCTAACATTGAATAAAAATATGATGGATAATAACTAGAAAATAGAGAATAGAAAGGCAAGACTGAGAAACTGTAGGTTAATAAAAAGAATGTGAGTGACAAGGCGGAAAAAGAAAGCCGAGAGGGAAAGCAGAGAAAGGAGTGTATCATGAGTGAGCTGGGTGTTGGTGAGAGTGACAGCAGAGAGGCGGATGTTGTGTCTTACTACACTGCTGAGGTGTACTGTGTACCGTGAGGGAGGGGCAGGAGAGAAGCAGGATGGAAGGGAGACAGGTCCTTACAATGGAGCACGAGGGAGTGAATGGGGGTGAAGAAGGGAGGCAGGAGGCACGAAGGGAGATAGAATGTAGGCAGGAAAAATTAGAAAGGAGACAGAAGGGGAGGGTGAACAGACAGGAAGAATAGACGTAGGGAGACATGTGTTCACACTGTATCAGAAGAGAGAGACAAAGCAGAAGGGAGGTGAAAGGAGGTAGGACGGGACGTAGCAAGGGAAGTAGGAAGGGAAGTAGGTAGGAAGGTAGGAAGCAAGGCAGGAAGCGAGGTAGGAAGGGAGGCAGGAAACGAGGCAGGAATGATGGAAGTAGGGAGGCATATGTTTCCACTGCATCAGAAGGGAGAGAGAAAAAGCAGAATGAAGGTCAAGGAAGGTAGGGAGTGGAGGAAGCCAGGTAGTAGAGAGGCAGGAAGGAAGTGGGTCAGGAGTATGCAAGTGCCACAGGTGCCACGCTAGACATGCCAGAATACCACACTGGACATGCCGGGACACGCTGGGAGGGGAGTGACAAAGGAAGTCACCACGGTACAGGAGACGCAAGACGCTGTCAAGATGCTCGTTAGAGGGCGCCCCAGACACCAGGGTCGTTAGTGCCTAGGTGCCAGACGACTGATGGTTCGGTAATTAGTGAAGAGGTGAACGTAGGTAGGCTGTGGGTGAAGGAGGTATGAGAGAATGTTGTACTTGACAATGTTTTGAACGACAGAGCGAGGACAATGTGTGTGTACCTGCCTAGTTGTGGTTGCAGGGGTCGACTCTCAGCTCCTGGCCCCGCCTCTTCACTGGCCGCTACTAGGTCATTCATCCTGCTCCATGAGCTTTATCATACCTCTTCTTAAAGCTATATGTGGATCCTGCCTCCACTACATCACTTCCCAGACTATTCCACTTCCTTGCAACTGTGTAACTGAAGAAATGCTTCCTAACATCCCTGTGATTCATCTGATTTTTCAATTTCCAACTGTGTCCCCTTGTTGCTGTGTCCCATCTCTGGAACATCCTGTGTGTATGTGTGTGTGTGTGTGTGTGTGTGTGTGTGTACTCACCTAGTTGTACTCACCTAGTTGAGGTTGCGGGGGTCGAGTCCGAGCTCCTGGCCCCGCCTCTTCACTGATCGCTACTAGGTCACTCTCCCTGAGCCGTGAGCTTTATCATACCTCTGCTTAAAGCTATGTATAGATCCTGCCTCCACTACATCGCTTCCCAAACTATTCCACTTACTGACTACTCTGTGGCTGAAGAAATACTTCCTAACATCCCTGTGATTCATCTGTGTCTTCAGCTTCCAACTGTCCCCCCTTGTTACTGTGTCCAATCTCTGGAACATCCTGTCTTTGTCCACCTTGTCAATTCCTCTCAGTATTTAACGAGTGAAGTAGTGGAGGCAGGAGCCATACATAGCTTTAAGACGAGGTATGACAAAGTTCTGGAAGCAGAGAGGACCTAGTAGCGATCAGTGAAGAGGCGGGGCCAGGAGCTGAGTCTCGACTCCTGCAACCACTGTGTGTGTGTGTGTGTGTGTGTATACTCACCTAATTGTACTCACCTAATTGTGGTTGCAGGGGTCGAGACTCAGCTCCTGGCCCCGCCTCTTCACTGATCGCTACTAGGTCCTCTCTGCTTCCAGAACTTTGTCATACCTCGTCTTAAAGCTATGTATGGCTCCTGCCTCCACTACTTCACTTGTTAAGCTATTTCACTTCCTGACCTCAGCGTGTTAGAGACATTTAAAACGTCAGCGTGTCAGGGACATTTAACCTCAGCGTGTCAGGGACATTTAAAACCCCAGCGTGTCAGGGACATTTAAAACCTCAGCGTGTCAGGGACATTTAAAACCTCAGCGTGTCAGGGACATAATAACTGCTGTTATTACTGTTAACAGCAGCAACAGAAACAACAGATGAAGTTACAGCAGCAGCAATAACAACAACAGTGACATTAGCGATATTAGGAACAACAGTAGCTGAAACAGCAAAAACAAGAGAAGCAACAGGAGCAGTAACGCCAACAACAGCAAACAACATCAACAATGACAACAGCGGCAACAACGCCAGCAAAAGCAACAACAGAAACAGCAGCAGCAACAACAATAACAGAAACAGAAATAATAGCAGAAACAATAGCAGTAACAAGAGAAGCAGCAGCATTAGCAATAACAACAGTAACATCAGCTACAACGCTGGCAACAACAGTAATAACACCTGAAACAGCAGTAGTAACGATAGCAACACCCGTAGTAACACAGCAACGGTATTAATAACAGCAGCAGTACTATCAATAGCAGTAGTAACAATAGCAACAGCAGTAACAGCAACAGTAGTAGTAACAACAGTACCATCAATAGTAACAGCAACAGTAGTAACAGCAACAGTAGTAGCAGCAACAGTAGTAACAGTAACAGCAATACTAACAGCAACAGCAGTAAAAACAGTAGTAACATCAACACCAACAGTAGTAACATTAATAAGAGCAACAGTAGTAGTAACAGCATCAGCAAAAGCAACAATATCAACAACAGCAACAATAACATCAGCAACAGTAGTAGTAACAACAGCAACAACAGCAGTATCATCATCAGCAGCAGCAATAGTAACAGCAACAACAGTAATAACAATAACAGCAGTAGCAACATCAACAGCAGTAATAACATCAGAAGCAGCAGTAACATCAACAACAGCAGTAGTAACATCAACAACAGCAGTAGTAACATCAACAACAGCAGTAGTAACATCAACAATAGCAGTAGTAACATCAACAACAGCAGTAGTAACATCAACAATAGCAGTAGTAACATCAACAACAGCAGTAGTAACATCAACAACAGCAGTAGTAACATCAACAACAGCAGTAGTAACATCAACAATAGCAGTAGTAACATCAACAACAGCAGTAGTAACATCGACAACAGCAGTAGTAACATCAACAACAGCAGTAGTAACATCAACAACAGCAGTAGTAACATCAACAACAGCAGTAGTAACATCAACAACAGCAGTAGCAACATCAACAACAGCAGTAGCAACATCAACAACAGCAGTAGTAACATCAGAAGCAGCAGTAACAGCAACAGCAGTAGTAACATCAACAACAGCAGTAGTAACATCGACAACAGCAGTAGTAACATCAACAACAGCAGTAGTAACATCAACAACAGCAGTAGTAACATCGACAACAGCAGTAGTAACATCAACAGCAGTAGTAACATCAACAACAGCAGTAGTAACATCAACAGCAGTAGTAACATTAACAACAGCAGTAGTAACATCAACAACAGCAGTAGTAACATCGACAACACCAGTAGTAACATCAACAGCAGTAGTAACATCAACAGCAGTAGTAACATCAACAACAGCAGTAGTAACATCAACAACAGCAGTAGTAACATCAACAGCAGTAGTAACATCAACAACAGCAGTAGTAACATCAACAACAGCAGTAGTAACATCAACAACAGCAGTAGTAACATCAACAACAGCAGTAGTAACATCAACAACAGCAGTAGTAACATCGACAACAGCAGTAGTAACATCAACAACAGCAGAAGTAACATCGACAACAGCAGTAGTAACATCAACAACAGCAGAAGTAACATCGACAACACCAGTAGTAACATCAACAGCAGTAGTAACATCAACAGCAGTAGTAACATCAACAACAGCAGTAGTAACATCAACAATAGCAGTAGTAACATCAACAGCAGTAGTAACATCAACAACAGCAGTAGTAACATCAACAACAGCAGTAGTAACATCAACAACAGCAGTAGTAACATCAACAACAGCAGTAGTAACATCAACAACAGCAGTAGTAACATCGACAACAGCAGTAGTAACATCAACAACAGCAGAAGTAACATCAACAACAGCAGTAGTAACATCGACAACAGCAGTAGTAACATCAACAACAGCAGTAGTAACATCGACAACAGCAGTAGTAACATCAACAACAGCAGTAGTAACATCAACAATAGCAGTAGTAACATCAACAATAGCAGTAGTAACAACAACAGCAGTAGTAACATCAACAACAGCAGTAGTAACATCAACAACAGCAGTAGTAACATCAACAACAGCAGTAGTAACAGCAGCAGCACCAGCAAATCCCCCAGGGAACTACACACCAACACAACATCAACCCCCAAGACTATAAACCCAACACCACCACCCTCGTCCGAGTCTCCTGAAAATCCTCGCCCTAAGACTCCCATTAATTCTCATGCTGATCCTCAGAGCCTGACCCTTCTCTGGTCTGGAGGCTCCAGCTTCCAGGGATGTAGCGATTAGTGCTCCTTCTGGAACTCCCTCTCCAGCTCCAAGCTCTACCTTAACCCAAGATGAAAAAAAGGAGGAATTTGCATAATCTGATGGCCAAGGATAACTGGCCAGCTTAGAGGCGGTTCTTGTGTTGGCTAGCTGGTAGCGAGACAGTTCAGGGTAGGGTGCTTAAGAGAGAGATGGTTCATGGTAGGATGCTTAAGAGAGATGGTTCATGGTAGGATGCTTCAGAGATGGTTTATGGTAGGATGCTTCAGAGATGGTTCAAGGTAGGATGCTTCAGAGATGGTTTATGGTAGGATGCTTCAGAGATGGTTCAAGGTAGGATGCTTCAGAGATGGTTTATGGTAGGATGCTTCAGAGATGGTTCATGGTAGGATGCTTCAGAGATGGTTCATGTTAGGATGCTTCAGAGATGGTTCATGGTAGGATGCTTCAGAGATGGTTCATGGTAGGATGCTTCAGAGATGGTTCATGGTAGGATGCTTCAGAGATGGTTCATGGCAGGATGCTTCAGAGATGGTTTATGGTAGGATGCTTCAGAGATATTCATGGTAGGTTGGTAGGATACTGCAGGATGTGATAGCTCTTGGGATGTACTCAGGATGCTACACCAACAGGGACGAGTCACTGGATGCTGCACCAGCAGCGAGATAGAATCTTTACAGGATAATTTCCAGCTGGAGATATCTCCTCACAAAACTTCTCGAGAAGAGAGAGTTCTGAGGTGCTGGGACGATCTGGCTGATCTGGAATCCTTCCTCTGCCTAACGAGATTTTTGCCTCAATGAGGATAAGAAAAAACTCGCAATAACCTGGTTGGAACTTATCCCAAAAACTCTGTACCTTGAAGATTAACTCTGTGACGCCTACTCAGTCCCTCCTTGACCCTTGTCAAGTGACTTGTGATTTGACAGTGTTGTACCTCGACAATGTTGTTACTTGACAGTGTTGTAACTCAACTACGTTGTGACCTGACAATGTCGTAAATCGACACTGTTGTGACTTGACAATGGTTCAGGACGGACCGAAAGGTCATTATAATAGTAATCTCCAAAGAGCCTTTTTTCAAAGTTGTCAGTTTCTTCCAGGGAGCAGAGATCACACCGTCCACACGAGACGAACATCTCTAATGTTTTAGCCATAATCTACACCATTCTATGTTCTAGACCTGACCGACCGACCGACCGACCGACCGACTGACTGACGGATACTAGTGGCTATTTCTCCTGTGCACGTCCACAAGACACAGCAGCTGTCCAGAAATACACTATAGAATTAACTGTCTAGAAATACACTATAGAATTAAACTGTCTAGAAATACACTACAGAATTAAGCCGACTAGAAATATACTACAGAATTAAGTTGCCTAGAAATACACTACAGAATTAAGCCGCCTAGAAATACACTATACACTCTAGAAATACTCTTAAAGAAATAACTGCTTGTATAAGATTTTCACGTACTGAATAATTTCCACAACTGAATATCTTACAAGGCCAGTAGGAACTTAGTGTACAGCCAGTGTTAAGCTAGGGTTTAGCTAGGGTTTAGCTAGGGTTTAGCTAGGGTTTAGCTAGGGTTTAGCTAGGGTTTAGCTAGGGTTTAGCTAGGGTTTAGCTAGGGTTTAGCCAGTATCTTCGATCCCATGAGGTTAGTCCCTGAGCCTTGAAGATAGTCAACCTTTCAGCTTTAAGGTCATAAAGTCTCGGCCGATCCTCAAAGGTCAAAAGAGGTCAGCCACAAGGCTTCCAGGTCATCAGAGGTTGACCATAAGGCTTCCAGGTCATCAGAGGTCAGCTGGTGTCAGCTGCTCGACACACCACACCTGCCTGATACACCACACTTTCTTGACACATTCCTGACACCACACCTGCCTCACACACCACATCTACCTGACACACTGCACCTGACACACCACCTGCCTGTGGTTTGGAACCACTTATATTACTTTTATTACCACTACTACTACTATCAACGCTATTACAAATACAATTACTACTTCTCTTACTTCTACTACTACTACTACTACTAATGATAATAATAAGAATAAGAATTTCTCTGCAGCAAATTACAGTCTCCACTCATCAACGGACACACAATTCATGCCCCGTATTACAGCCTAGGCACAATAAGACCTGTTATCGGGTGTAAAGGGGAGCAACGAGCAGATTATAATAAAAAAGAAGCGCTAAACCACAAGGGCCAGCAAGGAGCAGAAAAGAACAGCTGAATGACTTTAAAATATATTTTCCTTCACCAAGAGCAATGTGGATATTTACCGATATGTACACTATATACAGTTGGAAAATGTATGTGTACAACACCGTTTAGGCAAAGCCAAGATACAGCCTTATGACAGAATGGACAACCGTGCTCAACCAGCTCTAGTATGGAAATAAGAAGGGCAGACAGATGGGTGGTGACCACAACACCTCTACGATTGCCAGACCCACCTTCTCACTGGCTGAACCTGGGTACTGATCGAACGATGGGGCCCCATCGTTCGACCCTAGTACTGGTTCGCTGGTTGGGGGGGAGATAGCCTTTCAATGAGGGTGTGTACATGCACCGAATAAAGGTGACATACTCTTTGCATGCCACACCCCGTAACACATAACATAATTCATGCCCCGTAAGATGTAACACAAGTCAAGCCCTGTAACACGTAACACACAATTCATACCCCTTAACACAGGGCATGAATTGTGTACAGGTATCCAACACCCCCTACAAAATACCTCCCAAAACATGAACTTCCTAGCTGTCAGGGAGTGCCAAAAATAGTTCATGAACTATCCCACTGATGTCAGAGACTACCCCATCCCCATATCTTCCCCGAGACTGGTCCATATTTTCCCTTTATTCCTCTCTCTTCTCGTTTCCTTGTCTCCCATGGTTATCTCTTATCCTCGGCTCTAGGATAGAGATATCTCCATAAAAATTCTATTTCTGTGTATGGGATAGGTTGTTCAGAGAGATGGTGACTGTCAAGTGACAGTAACTGCAACTCTGCTGGAACGTGACCTTTGATGCTGTCGTAGCTGATGACTCTTTACTGGAATACTGGACGATATTCTTGTTGTTCCTACTAAAGTGTCTCTCAGCTCAGGCTGACACTACTGAAGTCTCTCCGTTCAGAATGACACAAGTGAAGTCTCTCCGTTCAGAATGAGACAAGTGAAGTCTCTCAACTCAGAATGACCCAAGTGAAGTCTCTCAGGATGTCTAAGTCGTCAACAGATCGTTACTGTATCTCACTAATGCTACAAAAACACCATCAGAGTCCAGAAACACTTCCTCGTAGTAACACCCTAACACCTCCCTCGTAGCAACACACCCTGCTAACACCTCCCTCGTAGCAACACACCCTGCTAACACCTCCCTCGTAGCAACACACCCTGCTAACACCTCCCTCGTAGCAACACCCTGCTAACACCTCCCTCGTAGCAACACACCCTGCTAACACCTCCCTCGTAGCAACACACCCTGCTCACACCTCCCTCAAAACCAAGAACAAAATCCACATTCATCCCGGAGCAGCAGCAACACAAGAGTGCTCGTCTCTCCTCCCTACAGCCACGACACTCCATCGCATCGCCAACAATGTCTAAAAATTCCTGCAGGCTTACAATTGGGTCGTTTTGCCTTGCGGTCGGTACGTGTGTCGGCAAGTTAATGAGATTCCCCACAGGACCCGCACGCAGCCGCCACCCTGTAAGGTTTTCCAAACAGCCAGGGATATTTCCGCCTTTAAGATACACTTGTGTCTGTAAATGGAGGAGTTTGAACGGGAATAAGAAGCGAAGGTCGACCTCCATGTTGAGACGATCTTCTTTTAGTGATGGAAAGTGTTTTTGGTGATGGGTATCAAGTGCTTAGAAGTGTTTCTGAAGGTGGGAATCAAGTGTTAAGTGTTTCCGAAGGTGGGAATCAAGTGTTAAGTGTTTCTGAAGATGGGAATCAAGTATTAAGTGTTTCTGAAGGTGGGAATCCCGTGTTAAGTGTTAGTTTTTCTATCAAGATCGTCTACACAGCGAGATTTTCCGGAAATGTGAAGAAACAAAATACACACATTATTAAATAACACGATCTGTTAAACCACGGAACGGGTTGGGGTTCAACCCATGGCGAGTGTATAGAAATGTACATAGCTGGATGAATATTTTTGTAGCCACCTGGCCCAGCGGCTTATACACTGTCCCCGAGTTTTACGACTCACTCGCCACGAGTTCAAACACCAACCGTTCTGTGGTTTGTTTACAAAGGTGTTATTACGATTTAGTGAGTCACGTTATGATGTAAATGGTAATAATACTGGTAAAATTACCGACAATATGCTAGATAAAAGGACAGGTGAAGCTAATGTGACATTTTATTACGGCAGCGTTTCGCTCTTCAGGAGCTATGTCAAGCTGTAACGGCTTTACTAAGTTTCTGGAGATGGCAGTGGCACCATGACGACAGTGGTGCCATAAGAGTGGCAGCATGACAGTGGCACCCTGACAGAACCGTGATGACAGTGGTACCATGAGTGGCAGCATGATGGCAGTGGCACCATGGCAGTGGCACTATGGGACGTGTGCCAACAAGGGGACGGAGGCAAGGTTCAGGGTAGGACACACTAAGCTGGTTATATTCCATTAGGATTATCGGAAGGTGCCATGCAGCGCTTTAGGTATGCAAATACTAATATCTTGGCCCTTCATGTGTGTGTACTCACCTGTGTGTGGTTGCAGGGGTCGATTCACAGCTCTTGGTCCCGCCTCTTCGCTGGTCGCTACTAGGTCTACCCTCTCCCAGCTCCAAGAGCCTTATCGTA
>NC_091378.1:6008168-6020668 GCF_038502225.1 Cherax quadricarinatus
GCTGGTGGTAGCGCTGGTGGTAGCACTGGTGGTGGGGCTGGTGGTAGCACTGGTGGTGGGGCTGGTGGTAGCACTGGTGGTGGGGCTGGTGGTAGCACTGGTGGTGGGGCTGGTGGTAGCACTGGTGGTGATGGGGCTGGTGGTAGCACTGGTGGTGATGGGGCTGGTGGTAGCACTGGTGGTGATGGGGCTGGTGGTAGCACTGGTGGTGGGGCTGGTGGTAGCACTGGTGGTGATGGGGCTGGTGGTAGCACTGGTGGTGATGGGGCTGGTGGTAGCACTGGTGGTGGGGCTGGTGGTAGCACTGGTGGTGGGGCTGGTGGTAGCACTGGTGGTGGGGCTGGTGGTAGCACTGGTGGTGATGGGGCTGGTGGTAGCACTGGTGGTGGGGCTGGTGGTAGCACTGGTGGTGATGGGGCTGGTGGTAGCACTGGTGGTGGGGCTGGTGGTAGCACTGGTGGTGGGGCTGGTGGTAGCACTGGTGGTGATGGGGCTGGTGGTAGCACTGGTGGTGATGGGGCTGGTGGTAGCACTGGTGGTGGGGCTGGTGGTAGCACTGGTGGTGATGGGGCTGGTGGTAGCACTGGTGGTGGGGCTGGTGGTAGCACTGGTGGTGGGGCTGGTGGTAGCACTGGTGGTGGGGCTGGTGGTAGCACTGGTGGTGGGGCTGGTGGTAGCACTGGTGGTGGGGCTGGTGGTAGCACTGGTGGTGATGGGGCTGGTGGTAGCACTGGTGGTGGGGCTGGTGGTAGCACTGGTGGTGATGGGGCTGGTGGTAGCATTGGTGGTGGGGCTGGTGGTAGCACTGGTGGTGGGGCTGGTGGTAGCACTGGTGGTGGGGCTGGTGGTAGCACTGGTGGTGGGGCTGGTGGTAGCGCTGGTGGTGGGGCTGGTGGTAGCACTGGTGGTGGGGCTGGTGGTAGCACTGGTGGTGGGGCTGGTGGTAGCACTGGTGGTGGGGCTGGTGGTAGTAGTGGTGGTGGGGCTGGTGGTAGCACTGGTGGTGGGGCTGGTGGTAGCACTGGTGGTGGGGCTGGTGGTAGCACTGGTGGTGGGGCTGGTGGTAGCGCTGGTGGTGGGGCTGGTGGTAGCACTGGTGGTGGGGCTGGTGGTAGCGCTGGTGGTGGGGCTGGTGGTAGCGCTGGTGGTGGGGCTGGTGGTAGCACTGGTGGTGGGGCTGGTGGTAGCACTGGTGGTGGGGCTGGTGGTAGCACTGGTGGTGGGGCTGGTTGTAGCACTGGTGGTGGGGCTGGTGGTAGCACTGGTGGTGGGGCTGGTGGTAGCACTGGTGGTGGGGCTGGTGGTAGCACTGGTGGTGGGGCTGGTGGTAGCACTGGTGGTGGGGCTGGTGGTAGCACTGGTGGTGGGGCTGGTGGTAGCACTGGTGGTGGGGCTGGTGGTAGCACTGGTGGTGGGGCTGGTGGTAGCACTGGTGGTGGTGGTGGTGGTGGCGCTGGTGGTGGGGCTGGTGGTAGCACTGGTGGTGGGGCTGGTGGTAGCACTGGTGGTGGGGCTGGTGGTAGCACTGGTGGTGGGGCTGGTGGTAGCACTGGTGGTAGCACTGGTGGTGGGGCTGGTGGTAGCGCTGGTGGTGGGGCTGGTGGTAGCACTGGTGATGGGGCTGGTGGTAGCACTGGTGGTGGGGCTGGTGGTAGCACTGGTGGTGGGGCTGGTGGTAGCACTGGTGGTGGGGCTGGTGGTAGCACTGGTGGTGATGGGGCTGGTGGTAGCACTGGTGGTGGGGCTGGTGGTAGCACTGGTGGTGGGGCTGGTGGTAGCACTGGTGGTGGGGCTGGTGGTAGCACTGGTGGTGGGGCTGGTGGTAGCACTGGTGGTGGGGCTGGTGGTAGCACTGGTGGTGGGGCTGGTGGTAGCACTGGTGGTGGGGCTGGTGGTAGCACTGGTGGTGGGGCTGGTGGTAGCACTGGTGGTGGGGCTGGTGGTAGCACTGGTGGTGGGGCTGGTGGTAGCACTGGTGGTGGGGCTGGTGGTAGCACTGGTGGTGGGGCTGGTGGTAGCACTGGTGGTGGGGCTGGTGGTAGCACTGGTGGTGGGGCTGGTGGTAGCACTGGTGGTGGGGCTGGTGGTAGCACTGGTGGTGGGGCTGGTGGTAGCACTGGTGGTGGTGCTGGTGGTAGCACTGGTGGTGGGACTGGTGGTAGCACTGGTGGTGGGGCTGGTGGTAGTAGTGGTGATGGGGCTGGTGGTAGCACTGGTGGTGGGGCTGGTGGTAGCACTGGTGGTGGGGCTGGTGGTGGGGCTGGTGGTGGTGGGGCTGGTGGTATATGCAGATGATCAGTGCTTCTGGATGAATATTCAGGTAAAATGGAGATCTTGCCAGACGCCGCTGCAAAGAACTGTATAATGAAGGTAGACTAAATGGAGATGAGAGTCAGCAAGTGAGCCAGATTATTTATTTCTTCTCTTTTCTGAATATCAAAAGTTTGAAATCAGAGAAAGAATTTAAAATTTCCATGGGACGAGCCTGGTGCAGTATGACAGAAAATGGAGATAGGCTTTATGAAAACCTGTCTCTCTCTTCATAGAAAATGGATGTTCTAACATGGTAAACTTTTTTTCATAGAAATTGGGTGTTTTAACAGAGGGAAATGGGTACTTTAAGAGGTAAAATAGGTCTGCTTTCACAGAAAATGGGTGCTTTAAGAGGTAAAATAGGTCTGCTTTCACAGAAAATGGGTGCTTTAAGAGGTAAAATAGGTCTGCTTTCACAGAAAATGGGTGCTTTAAGAGGTAAAATAGGTCTGCTTTCACAGAAAATGGGTGCTTTAAGGGGGAAATGGCTGTGCTTTCACAGAAAATGGGCGTTTTTAACAGGGGAAAACGGGTTTTCATAGAAAATGGGAGCTTAATCGGGAAATGGCTGTTTTCGTAGAAAATGGGTGCTTTAAATAGGGAATATGAGCGATCTGTCATAAGAAAATATGTTTTATCAAAGGAAATAGGTGTTTTATTAAAGAAAATAGGTTTTTTATCATAGGAATCATTTCACCTCAGTTGAAAGCTATTGTAGTTGAGTGCACAGTCATGTTTGTAGATGTTGAGTGCACAGTCATGTTTGTAGATGTTGAGTGCACAGTCATGTTTGTAGATGTTGAGTGCACAGTCATGTTTGTAGATGTTGAGTGCACAGTCATGTTTGTAGATGTTGAGTGCACAGTCATGTTTGTAGATGTTGAGTGCAGAGTCATGTTTGTAGATGTTGAGTGCACAGTCATGTTTGTAGATGATGTTGAGTGCACAGTCATGTTTGTAGATGATGTTGAGTGCACAGTCATGTTTGTAGATGATGTTGAGTGCACAGTCATGTTTGTAGATGATGTTGAGTGCACAGTCATGTTTGTAGATGATGTTGAGTGCACAGTCATGTTTGTAGATGTTGAGTGCACAGTCATGTTTGTAGATGATGAGTGCACAGTCATGTTTGTACGTGAGTGCACAGTCATGTTTGTAGATGTTGAGTGCACAGTCATGTTTGTAGATGTTGAGTGCACAGTCATGTTTGTAGATGTTGAGTGCACAGTCATGTTTGTAGATGTTGAGTGCACAGTCATGTTTGTAGATGTTGAGTGTACAGTCATGTTTGTAGATGTTGAGTGTACAGTCATGTTTGTAGATGTTGAGTGCACAGTCATGTTTGTAGATGTTGAGTGCACAGTCATGTTTGTAGATGTTGAGTGTACAGTCATGTTTGTAGATGTTGAGTGTACAGTCATGTTTGTAGATGTTGAGTGTACAGTCATGTTTGTAGATGTTGAGTGTACAGTCATGTTTGTAGATGTTGAGTGTACAGTCATGTTTGTAGATGTTGAGTGTACAGTCATGTTTGTAGATGTTGAGTGCACAGTCATGTTTGTAGATGTTGAGTGCACAGTCATGTTTGTAGATGTTGAGTGTACAGTCATGTTTGTAGATGTTGAGTGTACAGTCATGTTTGTAGATGTTGAGTGCACAGTCATGTTTGTAGATGTTGAGTGCACAGTCATGTTTGTAGATGTTGAGTGCACAGTCATGTTTGTAGATGTTGAGTGCACAGTCATGTTTGTAGATGTTGAGTGCACAGTCATGTTTGTAGATGTTGAGTGCACAGTCATGTTTGTAGATGTTGAGTGCACAGTCATGTTTGTAGATGATGTTGAGTGCACAGTCATGTTTGTAGATGTTGAGTGTACAGTCATGTTTGTAGATGATGAGTGCACAGTCATGTTTGTACATGAGTGCACAGTCATGTTTGTAGATGTTGAGTGCACAGTCATGTTTGTAGATGTTGAGTGTACAGTCATGTTTGTAGATGATGTTGAGTGTACAGTCATGTTTGTAGATGATGCTGAGTGTACAGTCATGTTTGTAGATGCTGAGTGCACAGTCATGTTTGTAGATGTTGCTGAGTGTACAGTCATGTTTGTAGATGTTGAGTGTACAGTCATGTTTGTAGATGTTGAGTGCACAGTGATGTTTGTAGATGTTGAGTGCACAGTCATGTTTGTAGATGTTGAGTGCACAGTCATGTTTGTAGATGTTGAGTGCACAGTCATGTTTGTAGATGTTGAGTGCACAGTCATGTTTGTAGATGTTGAGTGCACAGTCATGTTTGTAGATGTTGAGTGTACAGTCATGTTTGTAGATGTTGAGTGCACAGTCATGTTTGTAGATGTTGAGTGCACAGTCATGTTTGTATATGTTGAGTGCACAGTCATGTTTGTAGATGTTGAGTGTACAGTCATGTTTGTAGATGTTGAGTGTACAGTCATGTTTGTAGATGTTGAGTGCACAGTCATGTTTGTAGATGTTGAGTGCACAGTCATGTTTGTAGATGATGTTGAGTGCACAGTCATGTTTGTAGATGATGTTGAGTGCACAGTCATGTTTGTAGATGTTGAGTGTACAGTCATGTTTGTAGATGATGAGTGCACAGTCATGTTTGTACATGAGTGCACAGTCATGTTTGTAGATGTTGAGTGCACAGTCATGTTTGTAGATGTTGAGTGTACAGTCATGTTTGTAGATGATGTTGAGTGTACAGTCATGTTTGTAGATGATGCTGAGTGCACAGTCATGTTTGTAGATGTTGCTGAGTGTACAGTCATGTTTGTAGATGTTGAGTGCACAGTGATGTTTGTAGATGTTGAGTGCACAGTCATGTTTGTAGATGTTGAGTGCACAGTCATGTTTGTAGATGTTGAGTGCACAGTCATGTTTGTAGATGTTGAGTGCACAGTCATGTTTGTAGATGTTGAGTGCACAGTCATGTTTGTAGATGTTGAGTGTACAGTCATGTTTGTAGATGTTGAGTGTACAGTCATGTTTGTAGATGCTGAGTGCACAGTCATGTTTGTAGATGTTGCTGAGTGTACAGTCATGTTTGTAGATGTTTCTGAGTGTACAGTCATGTTTGTAGATGTTGCTGAGTGTACAGTCATGTTTGTAGATGTTGCTGAGTGTACAGTCATGTTTGTAGATGCTGAGTGCACAGTCATGTTTGTAGATGTTGCTGAGTGTACAGTCATGTTTGTAGATGCTAAGTGTACAGTCATGTTTGTAGACGAGTGTACAGTCATGTTTGTAGATGATGCCGAGTCTACAGTCATGTTTGTAGATGATGCCGAGTCTACAGTCATGGTTGTAGATGATGCTGAGTGTACAGTCATGGTTGTAGTTGCTTAAGGCATTAAGGAGTGTACAGTCATGTTTGTAGATGCTGAGTGTACAGTCATGTGTGTAGATGCTGAGTGTACAGTCATGTGTGTAGATGCTGAGTGTACAGTCATGTCTGTAGATGCTGAGTGTACAGTCATGTTTGTAGATGATGCTGAGTGTACAGTCATGGTTGTAGATGTTGCTGAGTCTAGTCATGGTTGTAGATGATGCTGAGTCTACAGTCATAGTTATAGATGATGCTGAGTCTAGTCATGGTTGTAGATGATGCTGAGTGTACAGTCATGGTTGTAGTTGCTTAAGGCATTAAGGAGTGTACAGTCAAGCTTGTAGATGCTAAGTGTACAGTCATGTCTGTAGATGCTTAGTGTACAGTCATGTGTGTAGATGCTGAGTGTACAGTCATGTTT
Source organism: Cherax quadricarinatus (assembly GCF_038502225.1). NCBI lineage: Eukaryota > Metazoa > Arthropoda > Malacostraca > Decapoda > Parastacidae > Cherax > Cherax quadricarinatus. The sequence goes on from NC_091378.1 coordinate 6,014,252, forward strand.
GTAGATGATGCTGAGTGTACAGTCATGGTTGTAGATGATGCTGAGTGTACAGTCATGGTTGTAGATGATGCTGAGTGTACAATCATGGTTGTAGATGTTGAGAGTACAGTCATGTTTGTAGATGATGCTGAGTGTACAGTCATGGTTGTAGATGATGCTGAGTGTACAGTCATGGTTGTAGATGATGCTGAGTGTACAGTCATGGTTGTAGATGATGCTGAGTGTACAGTCATGGTTGTAGATGATGCTGAGTGTACAGTCATGGTTGTAGATGATGCTGAGTCTACAGTCATGGTTGTAGATGATGCTGAGTGTACAGTCATGTTTGTAGTTGCTTAAGGCATTAAGGAGTGTACAGTCATGGTTGTAGATGATGCCGAGTGTACAGTCATGGTTGTAGATGATGCTGAGTCTACAGTCATGGTTGTAGATGATGCTGAGTGTACAGTCATGTTTGTAGTTGCTTAAGGCATTAAGGAGTGTACAGTCATGCTTGTAGATGCTAAGTGTACAGTCATGTCTGTAGATGCTTAGTGTACAGTCATGTGTGTAGATGCTTAGTGTACAGTCATGTCTGTAGATGCTGAGTGTACAGACATGTTTGTAGATGATGCTGAGTGTACAGTCATGTTTGTAGATGATGCTGAGTGTACAGTCATGTTTGTAGATGATGCTGAGTGTACAGTCATGGTTGTAGATGATGCTGAGTGTACAGTCATGGTTGTAGATGCTGAGTGCACAGTCATGGTTGTAGATGATGCTGAGTGTACAGTCATGGTTGTAGATGATGCTGAGTGTACAGTCATGTTTGTAGATGAGTGTACAGTCATGTTTGTAGATGATGCTGAGTGTACAGTCATGGTTGTAGATGCTGAGTGCACAGTCATGGTTGTAGATGCTGAGTGTACAGTCATGGTTGTAGTTGCTTAAGGCGTTAAGGAGTGTACAGTCATAGATCTGGGGGTTATCCTCACTAATTAATTGTGTACAAGGGCAGTATAAGTGATAGTGCGAGTTAAGACATGTTATGCTGGCGTTGTTTTGTTGTTCTGAGATTCACAAGTGAAGGCTCGTGAAGCGGGAACCTTGATGAAGAGAGAGGACACGTCCAGGCTGAAGAGTTTCTTACGTTGATGCCGCGGATGCATTGGTCTTCTGAATGTGAGATATTCAGCACTGATGGTGCCTAAGAATGTGGACAGGTGTTCAGACAATGTGCTGCCTAATCCGGAGATAGTTCTCAATGGAATCCCGTATTTGAGAGTCTTAGGCAGTCCATACATTGTAGTTGGCTTGGTGTGAGAGGGTCACAGGTGTCACGATAACCGAGTAGCGGAGTATTATGGACTGGTAGTCTTCAGTGTTCGTGAAGACACCACTTCCGTGGGCGGCGGCGTGATGTTAGCCACTATCACCTCGCCATTACATCAAAGTCCCTAAAGCTAACGCTTTAGGGACTCGGATGTAATGACGAGGTATAACTATGGAAAACTAGGTATGGAGAGGGCCTAGGTTACGAGATCTTAAAGACAGCCTTTTAGGAAATCCATGTCGCTGTACCTGTAGTTTCATTAACACCCATTGGTTATACCTGAAGCGAATTGAAGACCCAGACTGAAGGCTTCAGTTTCGGCGATAGATAATTGGTGAGAACATAGGTTTCACGTATTATCAGGTCTACTCAACCGTTTCCAGTTACTGTTCTCGAAGAGATCACGTGTAAGTCTGAGTTTTTGTCGACTGCTGCAGACTTTTTCCCAAGAATGTTTTCATGTTGCCTCGGAGTGCGAGTCACAGAAATCCAGCCTGAAGAAAAATATCTTCAGCGGAAATGCTGAGATCCTCAGCGTCGTTGCTGAAGTCCTCAGGGCCTTTGTTGAGGTCCTCAGCGCCGCTGTTGGGATCCTCAGCGTCGTTGTTGAGGTCCTCAGCGAGGTCTTCCTGGTAGGACCATGCCGTGGTTGAGGTAAGCTGGTCAGAGACTGGTGATTTGAGATAGCGTAGATTTAGGTATAACCTTGTCTTGAATGCATTCACGTAGGATACTGCACCTAAGGCTGAGTATACTACGGTATACCAACAGGATACATGAGCTACCAACACGACAAGATGATACATCAACACAATGGTATAACAGACCATGCAGTGAACTTTTAATGAGTGCAACATTTCGCCCACGATGAAGCGATATCAGATACTTGGGGCTAAACGTTGCACCAACAGAAACCTCACTGCAATAAAGATCTATCACGATGGTAAGTAGACACACTGGTCCCGGACCTGGCAGCGGGGGCGCTGACCCCCAAACCCCCCCTCCAGATATAAGCACTTACAAGGGACCTTCACTAACGACGACGCCTGGAAACGTTCAAATTTGAACGTTTCTAGCAAACGTTCAGATCTGAACTAGTATTACACTGGAGGTGTAACACTGACCAGAGATTAATGAAAATAATTCCAGCTTCGGCTGTAACAAATATCGACTAGGAATTAAGAAATTCACAATTAAGAAGGCTGGCAGTAAGGGAAAGCAAGAGTCTGCTGCCGCTGCTGCAATACTACCAGCATCACCACCAACACCAATTAAGTGTTTACTAATTACGAAGGAGGAGGAGGATAATGGTTAACGAAATTTTTGTCCTTCGTTTTCCCTTCATTCCAAACCAACATTACTACTACAACTACTAGTACCCACCACCACCCTCATTATCATAACTACTTATACAAGCTTGTCGCCACAACCACTACAACTTATCTCCATTGCCACAACCACCACCACTTTCACTGCCACTACTAACACAACCATTGCCACCAACACATCTAAAACCATCACTAACATTACTACCACCATCTATGCTCAGCATCAAGGGCCAATACCCTCCCCCCCCCACACACATATATATATATATATATATATATATATGTATGTGTGTGTGTGTGTGTGTGTGTGTGTGTGTGTGTGTGTGTGTGTGTGTGTGTGTGTGTGTGTGTGTGTGTGTGTGTGTGTGTGGAGTAAGTCTTCAGGAGGAGGGTCGAGCCTACATGGCTGCACACACCTGCAGTGAAGAGGTGAAACCAGGATCTATGAATCGACCCCTGCAACCACAAATAGGTGAGTACACGTACGTACGTGTGTGTGTGTGTGCTCACCTAGTTGTGGTTGTAGGGGTCGAGTCATAGCTCCTGGCCCCTGCTTCTTCACTGGCCGCTACTGTGTCTCACTCCCTGCACTATGAGCTTTATCATACCTCTGCTTAAAGCTATTAATGTGAAGTTTATTCAGGTATACACAAATACCTTTACATACATTATCATACATAGCAGCATCTGTGTAGAGAACCTAGGATAATCCAAAAAAGTCAGAGTGACTTATTTCCATTGGTGTGTGCTCACCTATTTGTACTCACCTATTTGTGGTTGCAGGGGTCGATTCATAGCTCCTGGCCCCGCCTCTTCACTGATTGCTACTAGGTCCTCTCTCTCCCTGCTCCATGAGCTTTATCATACCTCGCCTTAAAACTATGTATGGTTCCCGCCTCCACTACTTCACTTTCTAGGCTATTTCACGGCCTGACTACTCTATGACTGAAGAAATACTTCCTAACATCCCTTTGATTCATCTGAGTCTTCAACTTCCAATTGTGACCTCTTGTGTCTGTGTCCCTTCTCTGGAACATCCCGTCTTTGTCCACCTCGTCTATTCCGCGCAGTATTTTATATGTCGTTATCATGTCTCCCCTGACCCTCCTGGCCTCCAGTGTCGTCAGGCCGATTTCCCTCAACCTTTCTTCGTAGGACAATCCCCGTAGCTCTGGGACTAGTCTTGTTGCAAACCTTTGCACTTTCTCTAATTTCTTGACGTGCTTGACTAGGTGTGGATTCCAAACTGGTGCTGCATACTCCAGTATGGGCCTGACGTAAATGGTACACAGTCTCTTGAACGAATCCTTACTGAGGTATCGGAACGTTATCCGTAGGTTTGCCAGGTGCCCGTATGCTGCAGCAGTTATCTGATTGATGTGCACCTCGGGAGATATGCTCGGTGTTATACTCACCCCCAGATCTTTTTCCTTGAGTGAGGTTTGCAGACTTCGGCTATCTAAACTATATTGTGTCTGCGGTCTTCTTTGCCCTTCCCCAGTCTTCATGACTTTGCATTTGGCAGGGTTAAACTCAAGGAGCCAGTTGCTGGACCAGGCTTGTAGCCTGTCCAGGTCTCTTTGTAGTCCTGCCTGATCCTCATCCGATTTGATTCTTCTCATTAACTTCGCATCATCTGCAAACAAGGACACTTCTGAGTCTATCCCTTCCGTGTGTGTGTGTGTGTGTGTGTGTGTGTGTGTGTGTGTGTGTGTGTGTGTGTGTGTGTGTGTTGCATTTGTGTGCAGACTCGAGCCTCCGTCTGAAGATTTATTCCAGCACCCTCTCTGGCCAGAGCTGAGAGAGTATCCACCCAAGTACGTCGCGAGGAAATACTGACCCATCAGAACTCCGTTCGCCATGCAATCTTGCACACAGAGAAGCAAAGGTGAAACATAATGAGGTGTAGCGGGTGTGGCATGGACACACTGCATGGCGAGGAAGCCATTTCGACAACACTAGGGCCATTAGAACTGCATATCACCTGTTCACAACCAGTCAATAATACCTTAATCCCTAAAACAGGAATTATACTCAGTGTATATACACTGATATACATCTCTCGATACGTATATCCTGCGTCTAGAGGAGTAATGTGGAAAATAACGGTGAAACAGAAGCCGAAACGAAGCAGAGATTATATATTTAACGGACTGAGTGAGGCGACCAACAGATTACCAGAAGTTATTATTATTGGCGAGGGTTTGAGGGCTACCACAGCTCGTACTGTATTGACTCCTGCTTCCCGGGCGTCCGGTAAAAATATAATGTCCGGATTCGGTATTGGAAGTGTAAGGTGTCTGGAGGTGGAACAGTCGACAGCGGAGATTAAGTTGGCCATGAGATAAGAATGGGGAATGGAGAGTAAAATCATGGAAATCTGGAAAGAGAATGGGGAGGGGGCAATGAGGGAAATAAATTACAATATATAAAGTGCGAAATAAAAGAGGTGGATATAAAAAATGAAGTAAGGAAGTTGTGATTGTGTTAGGACTAGACAGATGTGCACACTCATTTGTAACGTAAACACACACACACACACACACAAATGTAGTCCCAATTTTTAAAAAAGGAGACAGGCACGAGGCATTAAACTACAAACATGTCATTAACGTGTATTGTTACGAACATAGTCAGTTGGTCCCTGGGTTATAGTGCTTATCGTAACAAACTAGCAAACTTAGGACGTCTAGGTCTTCACTCAGAGGAAAAGGAATCTTCTTGGTTTCTATTTATTAATAACCATAATAACCACTTAAATCCACTTTCTCATATTTTGCACTATGAGTAGAACACTTATCCCACTCCTCATTAAAACATCACAGTACCAGGTTAAGTATTTACAAATGGCTCTGAGTGAGTCAGGAAATATCAGTATATGTACATGCACAGGCGTTGCTTAAAAACTCGACCACCACATTGATAGAGCTCTTACATAGGGTTCACTCTGCAATAAGCCCTCTTACACCACAGAGGTTTGCTCACTTGGTTTCACTTTCTCTAAGAGCTTCTCAACCGCCTTCTCCAACCGAGATAAGTCTTAGCAATGAGTTTCCGAAAATTCCTGGTATTTTCTATGGAGGCGAATGTTGGTCTAGAGGTGGATACTTCCTTAGACCCTTCCTGGTACAGAGGAAGGTATGAACTGAACTCTGTGAGGCTTTACCAGCCAACTCTGACTCGGTCGGAGCAGGGGTTGAGCAGCTCAAAACACCTACTGGTGCTTGGCCAGGTCGCACCAGCAGTTGACACTAATTAAATAACCTACCTATGTACAAAGCTAAGTAATACGACCAGATAATATTATAAAGTCGAGTAAATCCATTTTAGCTACTAATGGAATTACTCCTGAATATAATATTAAGTGAAATAGCAAAAATAACATGTAAAAGTATACCACTGTGATAGTAACAAGTAGAAACAGTCTACTTAAACTGAACAAAAGGGTGTAATAGTATAGCATGCAAAGTCATGGAGATCATCATCAGGAGGAGAGTGGTGCAGCACCTGGCAAGAAACAAGCGTATAATCGACAACCAGCACGGTTTCAGGGAAGGAAAATCCTGTGTCACAAACATACTGGAGTTTTATGACAAGGTGACAGAAGTAAGACAAGAGAGAGAGGGGTGGATAGACTGCATTTTCTTGGACTGCAAGAAGGCCTTCGACACAGTTCCTCACAAGAGGTTACTGCAAAAGCTAGAGGATCAGGCACACATAACAGGAAAGGCACTGCAATGGATCAGAGAATATTTGACAGGGAGGCAACAACGAGTC
>NC_091378.1:6028168-6057499 GCF_038502225.1 Cherax quadricarinatus
TAGGTCACTCTCCCTGAGCCGTGAGCTTTATCGTACCTCTGCTTAAAGCTATGTATGGATCCTGCCTCCACTACATCGCTTCCCAAACTATTCCACTTACTGACTACTCTGTGGCTGAAGAAATACTTCCTAACATCCCTGTGATTCATCTGTGTCTTTAGCTTCCAACTGTGTCCCCTTGTTACTGTGTCCAATCTCTGGAACATCCTGTTTTTGTCCACCTTGTCAATTCCTCTCAGTATTTTGTATGTCGTTATCATGTCCCCCCTATCTCTCCTGTCCTCCAGTGTCGTCAGGTTGATTTCCCTTAACCTCTCCTCGTAGGACATACCTCTTAGCTCTGGGACTAGTCTTGTTGCAAACCTTTGCACTTTCTCTAGTTTCTTTACGTGCTTGGCTAGGTGTGGGTTCCAAACTGGTGCCGCATACTCCAATATGGGCCTAACGTATACGGTGTACAGGGTCCTGAACGATTCCTTATTAAGATGTCGGAATGCTGTTCTGAGGTTTGCTAGGCGCCCATATGCTGCAGCAGTTATTTGGTTGATGTGCGCTTCAGGAGATGTGCCTGGTGTTATACTCACCCCAAGATCTTTTTCCTTGAGTGAGGTTTGTAGTCTCTGACCCCCTAGACTGTACTCCGTCTGCGGCCTTCTTTGCCCTTCCCCAATCTTCATGACTTTGCACTTGGTGGGATTGAACTCCAGGAGCCAATTGCTGGACCAGTTCTGCAGCCTGTCCAGATCCCTTTGTAGTTCTGCCTGGTCTTCGATCGAGTGTATTCTTCTCATCAACTTCACGTCATCTGCAAACAGGGACACCTCAGAGTCTATTCCTTCCGTCATGTCGTTCACAAATACCAGAAACAGCACTGGTCCTAGGACTGACCCCTGCGGGACCCCGCTGGTCACAGGTGCCCACTCTGACACCTCGCCACGTACCATGACTCGCTGCTGTCTTCCTGACAAGTATTCCCTGATCCATTGTAGTGCCTTCCCTGTTATCCCTGCTTGGTCCTCCAGTTTTTGCACCAATCTCTTGTGTGGAACTGTGTCAAACGCCTTCTTGCAGTCCAAGAAAATGCAATCCACCCACCCCTCTCTCTCTTGTCTTACTGCTGTCACCATGTCATAGAACTCCAGTAGGTTTGTGACACAGGATTTCCCGTCCCTGAAACCATGCTGGCTGCTGTTGATGAGATCATTCCTTTCTAGGTGTTCCACCACTCTTCTCCTGATAATCTTCTCCATGATTTTGCATACTATACATGTCAGTGACACTGGTCTGTAGTTTAATGCTTCATGTCTGTCTCCTTTTTTAAAGATTGGGACTACATTTGCTGTCTTCCATGCCTCATATATATATATATATATATATATAATGTGTTTGTGTGTGTGTGTTTCTAGTTATGAAAATAAAATCGTGTATAACAGCGCCCTTAACAAACCCAACATAAACACAGATTTAGGATTCATACATTGTATAATACAACGTGATGAGGAGATTAAACAAGAGATTAGCGACCCAACTATCTTTTCGGGGAGCTTAATCTGTCAGTCAGTGACTGGCGTCACTCAGACTGGACTCTTGACTGACAGATTCTTCGTCTTCTCGTTTGTAACAATAATTACCATACTGACAAAGTTGTATACCTGCGCTAGGAGACTCTTGTAGACTCCGGCATACTCCTGCAAACTCCTGGGGGACTCCTGGGGGACTCCTGCAGACTCCTGGGGAACTCCTGCAGACTCCTGCTGTCAGCATAGTTGCTGATCCCCTGTATATGTATATGTTATCTGAGTATCATAATACCATCCATATGTTTTACATAGTTGACCCCTTGCTAGGCTCAGTGACTAGCTAGTGTGACGTCACGTGATGCGGCATGTGAGTGCTGGGCTCCCGGCCTCCCTCTCAGTTCCCGTTAGACCTACCAGGCAGCAACAGGCAGGCTGGGTCGTCCCCTTTCACACACTGCTAAGTGTTACCATCCAACAAGTGTGTAACTACAACCATCACATCTCCACGAACCCTCTCGACACTGCAGATTCCTGCAGACTCCTGGGGGATTCCTGCAGACTCCTGGGGGACTCCTGCAGACTCCTGGGGGACTCCTGCAGACTCCTGGGGGACTCCTGCAGACTCCTGGGGGACTCCTGCAGACTCCTGGGGGACTCCTGCAGACTCCTGGGGGACTCCTGCAGACTCCTGGGAGACTCCTGGAGGCTCCTGCAGACTTTTGGAGGCTCCTGCAGACTTTTGGAGGCTCCTGCAGATTCTTGGAGACGTTTCGCCCACCAGTACTGGAGACGTTGGACGAGGTATAGTAGCAGTAGTTGAAGGATCAGTCCCTCAGCCTTGAAAGTCGCTGGTGGGCGAAATGTAGCCAACATAATTTGTGTGTGTGTGTGTGTGTGTGTGTGTGTGTGTGTGTGTGTGTGTGTGTGTGTGCGTGTGCGTGTGCGTGTGTGTGTGTGTGTGTGTGTGTGTGTGTGTCGCAGATTGTGCGGCCAGATATCCTCCCATAAGGCGAAATTGAGACGATTCCAGCCGCTGCCAGAGAGACAGGGCCGGATATGTTGAGTCTGGTTCCTGAAGTAATGAAGACACGGCCGGATATACGAGTCTGGCTCCTGAAGTAATGAAGACACGGCCGGATATACGAGTCTGGCTCCTGAAGTAATGAAGACACGGCCGGATATACGAGTCTGGCTCCTGAAGTAATGAAGACACGGCCGGATATACGAGTATGGCTCCTGAAGTGACGTTGACAGCCGTTTATACGAGTCTGGCTCCTGAAGTGATGGTGACAGTCGGATATGAGTCTGGCTCCTGAAGTGATGTTGACAGCCGTTTATACGAGTACGGCTCTGGAAGTGATGGTGACAGCCGGATATGAGTCTGATCCTGAAGTGATGGTGACAGCCGGATATGAGTCTGATCCTGAAGTGATGGTGACAGCCGGATATTCGAGGTGGTGAAAGTGTTGCATGAAGTAAAGAAAACGGAGAGTGAGGGTGAGAGAGATATTCAAACCTCATAGTAGCTGCAATTCCTACGATTAAGAGCCTTCACCGGTGTATATACGCCGAGAGGTATATTAGTGTATATACTACGAAAGGTGTGAATCTCAGTAAATAGATTCAAGAACTGTGAATCTCACAGTACATATAGTCTGAGAGGTGTGTACCTCTCACTGTATATGACACCGACGACTATATACTCAGTATACCCCCTATAGCACACTGTATACTCAGTGTACCCTTATAGTTTAATTTAATACTTAAGTATTAAAGTATTCTTGACTGGTGGTGAACAGGTGACATGCAGCCTTAATGACCATCGTGTAGTAGATAGGTTTTAAACCCAATTGACCAACCAACCCACATTAATGACCCTAGTGTAATCGACAGCCATTAAATCCAATTAACCAATCAACCAGCCTTAATGGCCCATCATGTAATAGATAGACTTTAAACCCAATCAACCAATACAGTAAGAACTGTTTTTCCAGAGAAGTTAATTTAAGAGCAATGTCAGAGAGAGAGAGAGAGAGAGAGAGAGAGAGAGAGAGAGAGAGAGAGAGAGCGCAGAGGTATTGATCACCTGTGTAAGTATATGTCAGTTACTGCAGGTGTTGCCCAGGTGAGGTGCAGGTGGGGGGGGTGCAGGCACCTGCAATATCAATTACAGACTATATTGCCTGCAGCTTCTAATTTTGGGGGGATGGGAAGTCCTGTGTGTGTGTGTGTGTGTGTGTGTGTGTGTGTGTGTGTGTGTGTGTGTGTGTGTGTGTGTGTGTGTGTGTGTGTGTGTGTGTGTGTTTTGTGAAATAGCTGACTGACGTGTGGACGATTGTGCAATTCTGTTTAAATATTACTTTCACAAATAATGAGCTGACCCCAGTTATATACACTGAGAGGTGTATGTCGTTCAGTGTGTATATACACTGAAAGGTATATGTCTCAGTGTATATACACTGAAAGGTGTCTCTCTCAGTGTATATACACAAAGGTGCATGTCCGTGGTACAGAACTTACTACTACAGTCAGCAGTATACCAGGTACGGAACACAAGACCTAGTTTACAGACTTCAGGTGTCACCGAAAGAGTTTATCAGCAGAGGTTCACATCAGCCGAATAACCTCTCCAGCTGGTAGGTGGTGCTTTGTCTAGTTCAATATCATGTGTGCTTATGTTACTGAAATTTTACAGTGTCCAGTATTACGTTCTGTGGCGTCGGGACGGCAATTAACGAAGCTTCCATACATCGTCGGCGTGTAAGGCCTTCTTCAGTGAAGATGAATTGTGCCTCATCCCAAGTCATCAAACGTCCTGTGGAGTCGAAATATAAACACAAATGCAGTATAATGTGATCCTTTATTGACAACGTTTCACCCACACAGTGGGCTTTCTCAAGTCACACACGGATCTACCTGGGGTTGGAAGGTAGATCCGTGTGTGACTTGAGAAAGCCCACTGTGTGGGTGAAACGTTGTCAATAAAGGATCACATTATACTGCATTTGTGTTTATATTTCCATTGTGTCGGTATTTTATACCATTTATTACCGTCCTGTGGAGTCCCTTGTGGACGACGCTGGCGTCTCTATGTTCGTTCTGGAGGATAGAAAGATCTCTGTCTGGTTTACCTACTTATTTATTTCTTGGGACAGTATCCACAGGGATACTGTGGATACCTGGAGTATACCTGGAGGGGGTTTTGGGGGTTAACGCCCCCGCGGCCCGGTCTGTGACCAGGCCTCGTGGTGACTCAGGGCCTGATCAACCAGGCTGTTACTGCTGGCCGCACACAAACCGACGTACGAGCCACAGCCTGGCTGGTCAGGTACTGACTTCAGGTGTCCGTCCAGCGCCTTCTTGAAGACAGCCAAGAGTCTATTGATAATCCCCCTTATGTATGCTGGGAGGCAGTTTAATAATTTTGGGCCCCTGACACTTGATGTGTTTTCTCTCAGCGTGCTCGTGGCGCCCCTGCATTTCATTGGGGAAATGTTGAACCGTCTGCCGAGTCTTTTGCTTTAAGGGAGCAATTTTCGTGTACAAATTTGGTACCAATCCCACAAGGATTTTCCAGGTCTATATTATCATGCATCTTTCTCGGCTGCTTTCCAGGGAGTACAAATCAAGGCTACTGTCCTCATTCCAGTATGTCAGTCTTCAGGTCACAATGCGTTGCTCACACCTCACTCTGCGCTTATATATTCTGTCTTCCAACCTCTCTATGTTATCTCAGACACTCCCTAGACAGGGAGCCAGTGCCGGGCCACCACTTGGAAGGGCCCGGGCCGGGAAAATACCGGCGAATCTTTAACAACTCTGTATGTTAGAAGTGATCAAGGTCCCAGGACCGAAACGTTTTCTAATAAATATGCCCTAGTGTTTGTCTACGTGTTTTTCAAACCAACCTGTCGGTATGTATTGCAAAGGTTTATACCAACCTCTGCAACCAATGGCCGTCTGGCAAATCTTAGAGTGACCTTCACGAATCTCAGTCATTCCAATCTCTAAGAACATAAGATCAGAGGAACACTCCGGCAAACCTACTGGTCCATACAAGGCAGGTCTTTCTCAAAAATAACCATTCTCACCCACCTAATTGTCCAACCTTCCCCCAAAGCTGCTCAAACATTTGATTCAATACCCAGCCCTTCTCACCTACATAACCTATATCGGGCCCACCTTCGAGTATGCAGCACCAGCATGTAACCCACTCCCGATAAAGCATATTACGAAACTGGAGAAAGTGAAGAAGTATGCAACGAGGCTTCTTCTTGCGGTAATGGGCAGGAGCTACGAAGTGAGCGTAATGGAATTTAATCTAGCGACATTGGAAGACCGAAGAAATAACACAAAATAGTCAAAAGAGTGAATATGAAAATGCTATACAATATCGACATGTTGACAAGTAAGTCACATATTTAACAGTTAGGTATCTTTATTCCGAAACGTTTCGCCTACACAGTAGGCTTCTTCAGTCGTGTACAGAGGAGTTTGCAGAAGCAGTAGAGATGTGAAGACGATGTAATCAGTCTCCCTTGAAGAGAGTTTGGAGTTGGTCAGTCCCTCAAAAAAATCGAGAGGGTAGATGGACAGGCTGTTTGAAAAGCGGGAAGCAAGTATTCGGGGACAAAATTGAAAGTTAGACACAGACGAGTCACAGGGATGTCAGGAAGTTGAAGACTGAGACACTTATGCAGCAACATATGGGAATCTTTATTAAGGAAACGTTTCGCCACAGTGGCTTCATCAGTCCAATACAAAGCAGAAAGGGGTAAGGAGAGTAGTAGTTTAAGATAATCAGTCCCTCAGCCTGGAATCGATGTGTACAGTCTATCACTCTTGTAGAAAGTACAACATATGGCCGGAGAAGTGGCTTATATACGTAGTCAGGCGAGTGGAAGCAGGAGGAGGCGGGATCATGGTGGAACCATCCACTAGTGTAAGTAGGTCTTCGTCCAAAGGTTGAACAAGTACTGAAGAATTCCTTGTATCAAGTTCCCAAGATGCTGCAGTGTCTGACAGATGCTGTACTGATGGACTGAACATATCGATTCCAGGCTGAGAGATTGATTACCACAAACTTCTACTCTCCTTACCCTTCTCTGTCAGGAGAGGGGTAAGCGGCAAGCTGAGAGGGAGAACCAGGAGCTAAGACTCAACCCCCTGCGACTACATGTAGGAGAGCACTCGTACGTTCGTTCCTACGGTCATTGGTGTTCCAATTATCGTTTCGTGCCGTTTCTACGATCGTCTGAAGCTGCTGCTACTATCATCTCTTTCTGAAGGTTTAACAAAACAATGAGAGTAAGTGGTAGAGAACCAATTTGCATATCAAATACTTTCAGCTTCGGTGACGCCTTCACAGGCTATCAGACACACACTCTGTGTGATGCTTGTGTTTTGAACGTCTGTGAGGCCAGCACAGAGAATCTCTCCCACACGAATGTCTGTGACGCGAGAACAGAGTATATTGTGCACCTCATATCCATATTGTGGATGGTAGTGGCTAGTTTGTGTACCTCATATCCATCCTGTGGATGGTAGTGGCTAGTTTGTGTACCTCGTATCCATCCTGTGGATGGTAGTGGCTAGTTTGTGTACCTCATATCCATCCTGTGGATGGTAGTGGCTAGTTTGTGTACCTCATATCCATCCTGTGGATGGTAGTGGCTAGTTTGTGTACCTCATATCCATCCTGTGGATGGTAGTGGCTAGTTTGTGTACCTCGTATCCATCCTGTGGATGTTAGTGGCTAGTTTGTGTACCTCGTATCCATCCTGTGGATGGTAGTGGTTAGTTTGTGTACCTCATATCCATCCTGTGGATGATAGTGGCTAGTTTGTGTACCTCATATCCATCCTGTGTATGGTAGTGGCTAGTTTGTGTACCTCGTATCCATCCTGTGGATGGTAGTGGCTAGTTTGTGTACCTCGTATCCATCCTGTGGATGGTAGTGGCTAGTTTGTGTACCTCATATCCATCCTGTGTATGGTAGTGGCTAGTTTGTGTACCTCGTATCCATCCTGTGGATGGTAGTGGCTAGTTTGTGTGCCTCATATCCATCCTGTGGATGGTAGTGGCTAGTTTGTGTACCTCGTATCCATCCTGTGGATGGTAGTGGCTAGTTTGTGTACCTCGTATCCATCCTGTGGATGGTAGTGGCTAGTTTGTGTACCTCATATCCATCCTATGGATGGTAGTGGCTAGTTTGTGTACCTCTTATCCATCCTGTGGATGGTAGTGGCTAGTTTGTGTACCTCGTATACATCCAGTGGACGCTAACACAAGAGCAAATGGCCTAAGAACTAAGACACTTTTAACACTTAGGAGGCCTAGTTCCTAGTACGAAACATGTAAGCTTAGACCAGGATAATCTAGACTGGTGCTCCTGACGTTCTCTATGCTGCCGTCAGCACTCGGTAACTGGAGATAGACAAGGCAGACATCTCGCTCCGCACTAACTAGATGTCTCTCTCTCAGAGATATTCTTTCTCGGAGACTTGAGCAAAATACATTTTTTCCTTACGATAAATGAAGCGTCAAGGGGAAACTCCTACAAATTTCCCCTCAAAACAAATGACGATAATAATCATATCATTACTATTATTACTGTTGCTCAAAATCATATGCTAAATCGCATGGTTTAGTGGCTAGTTTATTGGTTTGGGTTTGAGAAGGATCTGCCTAGTAAGGGCCAGCAGGCCTGCTGCAGTGTTCCTTCTTTCTTGTGTTCGTATGTAGCATTGGGCACATGAGAATTAAAAGAATTAAAGAATTAAAAGACTTTGATATAATTTAAATCAACAGCCATCTTAGGTCTGGCAGTGGCATGTCATTTTCATCCTGCAGGATGGTGGAAGATGTCATACTGCGGATTCAGGGTGTCGCATAACAAAGAAAAAGATAAGCGACAAATGGAAGATTCTGAAGTATGGGATCCTATTAAACAGGTTCGAATTCACTGAGACATGATTAAAATGGGTTGGGCAAATATATTTGTTAGTTGGATGTATTTAAGATGGACCTACTTAGTATGGGCCAGTAGGCCTGCTGCAGTGTTCCTCTTTTCCCATGTTCTTAAAAAATGCTCTATATTATTAAATATCTCAAATATAAAGAAAGATAATTCAGCTTTGTACAAAGATTTTTTTTATAGGTTAATCAATGCTTATGACATATGTATAATTCTTTCTTGCATTTGACCTGCACTACGTGCAACCACGATCCTGCAAACCAATGACCAGTTTAAAAGATGACAGTGTATCGTTTGTGTAAATCTGTACACTATTCACATACGAGGTAACTGGCAGTTGTGCTGGAGGTCTGCTTGTTAGAGTGAGGAGGTGGGCTCCAGGGTAGGCTGTCTTTTATACAAAGATGGACCTGTAGCTTCTGTTCTTCACAAACCTCAGGATAGTTAACACAGTAACAGAGCAGCAGGCTTACTGGCCTACACTTGGCAGGTCCCTGTCAAACCCAAGCTCACTAAAAAATATTCGCCCAACTCAAAAGTAGTGACCCATTGAACCCAGGTTCCTGAGCCATGGTTAGAACCAACTCCTCCTATCTTCTCTTCCCTACCCTCTTACTGATCCTCTTCCCTCCCCTCTCCTCCCCCTACCTTCCCTCCTCTCCTCTTAACACACTACTCACCTCGCTAATTACGCTTTACCTCCAAATAAATTATAATCTCGCCGAATTACAATGCTTAATTATTCCATAAGGTCGTTCAGCTTCCATTAGTGAGGCTGTGAAATGTGTATCAGCAGTAATCACAAGACTTTTTGTGTGTACTCACCTAATTGTGGTTGCAGGGGTCGAGACTCGGCTCCTGGCCCCCGCCTCTTCACTGGTCGCTACTAGGTCCCCGCTCTCCCTACTCCATGAGCTTTATCATACCTCGTCTTAAAGCTATGTATGGTTCCTGCCTCCACTACATCACTTGCCAGACTATCCCACTTCATGACAACTCTATGATTGAAGAAATACTTCCTAACATCCCTTTAACTCATCTGAGTCTTCAACTTCCAATTGTGACCCCTTGTGTCTGTGTCTCCTCTCTCGAACATCCTGTCTCTGTCCACCTTATCTATTCCTCACAGTATTTGTATGTCGTTATCATGTCTCCCCTGACCCTCCTGTCCTCCAGTGTCGTCAGGCCAATTTCCCTTAACCTTTCTTCGTAGGACATTCCCCTTAGCTCTGGAACTAGCCTTGTTGCAAACTATGTATGTGTGTATGTGTGTGTGTGTGTGTGTGTGTGTGTGTGTGTGTGTGTGTGTGTGTGTGTGTGTGTGTGTGTGTGTGTGTGTGTGTGTGTGTGTGTGTGTGTGTGTGCGCGTGCGCGCGCGCGCGCGCGTTCCCAGGAACATATCTGATCCACTTCCTTGGGTGAAGATCATCCTCTAGTAGGAAGGCACCTTAAAGATCAATATTTTTCAGATATATCCTAACATGGCGTAATAGCGCACAAAATGCGTGATAAAGGAATAACAGGAAAAGATGGTAGACGGATCTATAATTTCCTCACAAACAGAACACAAAGAGTAGTAGTCAGCAGAGTAAAGTCCGAGGCGGCTACGGTGAAAAACTGTTCCACAAGGCACAGTACTCGCTCCCATCTTGTTTCTCATCCTCATATCTGACATAGACAAAGATGTTGGGTGTCTTCCTTTGCAGATGACACCCGAATCTGCATAACAGTGTCTTCCATTGCAGACACTGCAAGGCTCCAGGCGGACATCAACCAAATCTTTCAGTGGGCTGCAGAAAATAATATGAAGTTCAACGATGAGAAATTTCAATTACTCCGATATGGTAAACATGAGGAAATTAAAACTTCATCAGAGTATAAAACAAATTCCTTCCACAAAATAGAGCGAAAAACCATCGTCAAAGACCTGGGAGTGATTATGTCGGAGGATCTCACCTTCAAGGACCATAACATTGTATCAATCGCATCTGCTAGAAAAATGACAGGATGGATAATGAGAACCTTCAAAACTAGGGAGGCCAAGCCCATGATGACACTTTTCAGGTCGCTTGGTCTATCTAGGCTGGAATATTGCTGCACACTAACAGCACCTTTCAAGGCAGGTGAAATTGTTGACCTAGAAAATGTACAGAGAACCTTCACGGCACGCATAACGGAGATAAAACATCTCAATTACTAGGAACGCTTAAAGTTCCTGAACCTGTACTCCCTGGAACGCAGGAGGGAGAAATACATGATTATATACACCTGGAAAATCCTAGAAGGACTAGTACCGAACTCGCACACGAAAATCACTCACAACGAAAGCAAAAGACTTGGCAGACGATGCAACATCCCCCGAATGAAAAGCAGGGGTGTCACTAGCGCGTTAAGAGACAATACAATAAGTGTCAGGGGCCCGAGACTGTTCAACTGCCTCCCAGCATACATAAGGGGGATTACCAATAGACCCCTGGCTGTCTTCAAGCAGGCACTGGACAGGCACCTAAAGTCGGTACCTGACCAGCCGGGCTGTGGCTCGTACGTTGGATTACGTGCAGCCAGCAGTAACAGCCTGGTTGATCAGGCTCTGATCCACCAAGAGGCCTGGTCACGGACCGGGCCACGGGGGCGTTGACCCCCGGAACTCTCTCCAGGTAAACATCTCAGAGGTATACTAGAGGGGTATCCCCATACAAGTATTTTTTAGAAAGGTATCCACAAAGGTATTCCAAGAACGCTATCCCCCGGAGAGGTATCCCAAAAGAGTTACCCCAGAAAGGTATCCACAGATCGACAGATGGTTATCCACAGTTATCCAGAGAGAGGTATCCTAGGGATAACACTTACTTGTTACCTTTTAAGAAAGCCTGACATTTTTCCCATACATTTCAACGTTCCAGAGCAGCAAGAGACGTTTCTCTCATACTAGTAAATAGTACCTGTAATATTCTTGTCTTGTTACTCGAAACCCCTAAATCAAATTAGTTTTCGTTGAGACTGTTGGTAAACAGGTGGTTCACGGGACAGTGGTAACAATCAAAGGACCCGAGATCAATTCGGGGCGGGAGGAGAGAGATTTATGCCTGGCAAAAGCCAGTTGCCTGTATTCACTTAGCAGGAGGCAGGTACACTCTCTCTCTCTCTCACACACACATACATACATACATAGCTTTACGAAGAGGTACGTTAACTTGAAGCAGGGAGATCATGGACCTAGAAGCGACCAGCAAAGAGGCGGGGCCAGGAGCTATGAATCGACCCCTGCAACCACAAATAAGTAAGAACAAATAGGTAAGAATGCACACACACACGCACAGACACAGACACAGACACACACACACACATACACACACACACAATCAATTTCCCTGTATTATTCCCGGCTGCAAAGCCGACTATAATGGAAGCATACATGAGGTATATATGCGGCGTATATGAGGCATATATGATGCGTATATCACGCACGATGACGCTAAAATATACGCCGGAAAAAAGTGTTTTTTCCTTTGATAATTATTTGGCTGCTAATTTTATAACGTGCGTGAAAAGATGATTTTTTTCGGCCGAAAAATACATAAAAAAAAAAAAAAAAAAAAAAAAAGAAAGCTTTCGCGAGCATCACAATTTAGAAAATTGTTTTGATATCAGAAGACTCATAGATTGTGATTTATTTAAAGGCTTTGAGGGGCGTGTTTTTCTGTGTTTTACTTAACTGTGATTAATGTGATTTGTGAGGATAAACAGGAGTGCTCCTGTGTTAAGTGAGTGAGTTAGGGAGCATTACATACATACACACACAGGATCCATACATAGCTTTAAGCAGAGGTATGATAATGCTCACGGTTCAGGGAGAGTAACCTAGTAGCGACCAGTGAAGAGACGGGGCCAGGAGCTTAGACTCGACCCCTACAACCTCAACTAGGTGAGTACAACTAGGCGAGTACACACACACACACACACACACACACACACACACACACACAAAAGGAGATTTATTGGAAAAATCTGGAGCCACATGGGGGTCCCGAAACATGGAGAGACAAGATGATGGATGTGGTACTGGAAAACATCATGCATCAACATCTTAGGGACACTACCAGAGAGAGAGGGGAGGATGAACCAGGAAGACTGGACCTTGTGTTCACCCTGAGTAGCTCGGACAATGAGGACATCACATATGAAAAGCCCCTTGGAGCTAGTGATCACGTGGTTCTGAGCTTTGAATAAACAGTAGAGTTACACGTGGAGAGGGTAACAGCAGTAGGATGAGAAAAGCCAAACTACAAAATGGGGACTACACAGGTATGAGGAACTTCCTGCGGGAGGTTCAGTGGGAAAGAGAATTAATTGGTAGGAAAGTCATAAAACGAAATGATGGACTACATAACAAAATGCAAGGAGGCAGAGGAAAGGCTTGTTCCCAAGGGCAAAAGAAATAATGGGAAGATCAGAACGAGTCCTTGGTTTACCCAAAGATGTAGGGAGGCAAAAAATTAAGTGCACCAGAGAATGGAAAAAGTACAGAAGACAAAGGACCCAGGAAAATAAAGATATTAGTTGAAGAGCCAGAAATGAGTATGCACAGGTAAGGAGGGAGGCCCAGCAACAGTACGAAAACGACAAAGCATCAAAAGTCAAGTTTGACCAGAAGCTGTTGTATAGCCACATCAGGAGGAAGATAACAGTCAAGGACCAGGTAATTAGGCTGAGGAAAGAAGATGGGGAGCTCACAAGAAACGACCAAGAAGTATGCGAGGAGCTCAACAAGAGATTTAAGGAAGTATTTACTGTTAAGACAGAAAAGACTCCGGGAAATCAGAATAGTGGGGTACACCAACAAGGGATATACCATCACGGAGGAAGAGGTGAAGAAGCTGCTAAGTGACCTTGATACCTCAAAGGCGGTGGGACCGGACATCTCTCTGTGGGTTCTTAAAGAGGAAGCAGAGACGCTGTTTGTGCCACTAACAACAGTTTTCAACACAACCACTGAAACTGGACAGCAACCTGAGGTACCGAAGACTGCAAATGTAGTCCTAATTTTTAAGAAAAGAGACAGACACGAGGCACTAAACTATAGACCAGTGTCACTGACGTGTATAGTATGTAAAGTCATGGAGAAGATTATCAGGAGTGGTGGAGCAGCTAGAACGGAACAAGCTCAAAAACGACAACCACCAAGGATTCATGGAAGGCAAATCCTGGGTCACAAACTCAATGAGTTTTATGACAAAGTAATGAAAGAGACGAGAGAGAGGGGTGGGTAGATTGCATTTTCTTGGACTGCAAGGCCTTCGACACAGTTCCTCACAAACGATTAGTGCAAAAGCTAGAGGATCAGGCAGATATAACAGGAAGGGCACTGCAGTGGATCAGAGAATACATGACAGGGACGCAACAACGAGTCATGGTACGTGACGAGGTATCAGAGTGGGCGCCTGTGATGAGCGGGGTTCCACAGGGGCCCCACTCCTAGAACCAGTGCTGTTTTTGGTATATGTGAATGACATGACAGAAGGGATAGAACCAGAAGTGTCCTTGTTTGCAGATGATGTGAAGTTAATGTGGAGAATTAAATCTGATGAGGATCAAGCAGGACTACACAGAGACCTGGACAGGATGGAAGCTTGGTCCAGCAACTGGCTCCTCGAATTTAACCCCGCCAAATGTAGATCAAGGAAGGGCAAAGAAGACTGCAAACAGAGTATAGGCTAGGTGACCAAAGACTGCAAACCTCATACAAAGAAAAGGATCTTGGGGTGAGTATAATACCGAGCACATCTCCTGAGGCGCACATTAACCAGATAACTGCTGAACCGTATAGGCGTCTGGCAAACCTGAGAATAGCGTTCCGATACCTCAGTAAGGAATCGTTGAAGACTCTGTACACTGTGTACGTCAGGCCCATACTGGAGTATGCAGCACCAGTTTGGAACCCACACTTGGTTAAGTAAGTCAAGAAATTAGAGAAAGTGCAAAGGTTTGCAACAAGGCTAGTTCCAGAGCTAAGGGAAATGCCCTACGAAGAAAGGTTAAAGGAAATCGGCCTGACGACACTGGAGGACAGGAGGGTCAGGGGAGACATGATAACGACATACATAATACTGCGAGGAATTGACAAGGTGGACAGAGACAGGATGCTCCAGAGATGGGACACAGAAACAAGGGGTCACAATTGGAAGTTGAAGACTCGAATGAGTCGAAGAGATGTTAGGATATTTTTTTTAATGATAGAGTTGTGAGGAAGTGGAATAGTCTGGCGAGTGATGTAGTGGAGGCGGGAACCATACGTAGGGAGAGAGAGGACCTAGTAGCGTTCAGAGAAGAGGCGTGGCCAGGAGCTATGTCTCGACCCATGCAACCACAAATAGTTGAGTACAAATAGGTGAGTACACACACACACACTTTGCTAGTCACTTACAGCGACTAGCGAACAGGCAGGGCCAGGAGATGCGAATCGACCCTTGTAACTACATATAGGTGAGTGTACACACACACACACACACACACACATACACATACACACACACACACACACACACACACCTAATCCGGCTAAATGATCAACAAATTCTCTAAGCGAGGAAAAAATGCAATAAGAGAAAGTTGCTGACAAAGTCAAAAATACAATATAAACACAACATAAACACAAGGTGTGTTGAAAGCAAGTCAAGGCTGCCTCTCACTCACGCCATGATGAGTGGAGAAAGTTGCTTTTGAAAGGTCATTAGGTGAAAGAAAGTTGAACAACTTTCTCTCATACTGATAAGTGACTCTGGGAACAGACTTTCTCCAGAGATAAGAGAGCAGCAGACTCGGGTATTCTTAGATCACAGAGAAATTTACTTAAAAAATTGAAAAAATCTCAGTAGAGGTGAAAATATTGGGAAATGTCGAGTTATTTTTCACGTTTCATGTAAAATATTATAATTTTTTGACCAGTTTTGATATATTGTAAATTGTAATCCATGAAGCGCTAAAACCGCATGGGTTATTCAACACGAGGAGTGATGGAGGCTTGATACACCGTCCGCTTATCCTGATCCCTGAACATTAAGATACCTGGTGATCCCTCTACTGGATTCCTTGATAACCACTTAAACGGGATCATCTGTACTCAAGAACAGAAGGGACTCACAGGTAAGGGCCCCCGGGGGGGGGGGGTGAGGGGGAAGTGGGGATAGTTGAAGAATAGATGAAGGAGTGAAGAATTAGAGAAAGGAAAAGTCGGGGTTAGACTCGACAAACTGTACTCACTTATCTATGGTTGCGAAGGGTCGAGCCTCAGCTCCTGTACCTAGACCAACGGTGGCCAACCTTTTCCAATCCATGGGCCCACTTTTCACTCTCCAGTTCATCTGCTTCATACTACACTTCTACCTGGAGTTTACCTGGAGAGAGTTCCGGGGGTCAACGCCCCCGCGGCCCGGTCTGTGACCAGGCCTCCTTAGGTCAGTGTCCCAGGATGCGACCCACACCAGTCGACTAACACCCAGGTACCCATTTTACTGATGGGGAACATAGACAACAGGTGGAAAGAAACACGTCCAATGTTTCTACTCTGGCTGGGAATCGAACCCAGGCCCTCACCGTGTGAAGCGAGAGCGTTAACCACCAGGCCACCAGAGCCCCATCATTCTTAAAAAAATGTTAACTCACATATTTACCATTTTTACATAAAATGATTTAATATAAAAACAAGACAAACATTACTTACTTTCATAAGACTTTTTAGTTTGCTATGATTTCTTTAAGATCGTAATATCTGCAGTTAAATTATTTACTGAGAGCAGCAGAGAATTCTTCAAATTTGAATTATTCACGTCCTCAGTTTGTTTTTAATTAATTTAACTTATAAAAATGTTTGTTCGCATCTGTATGTTGTTCCAAAACTACAAATATAACTCTGTGCAAATTTTCTTAATTCTGGAAAATGTTCACGAGGTAATAATCGCCAAAAATAATTATGTTAGAAGCATTTGGGACTGAGAGAACCTCATCAAATTTCATTTAATAATGAATTTGTTTTCAAATTATTAAGTTCCATTTGTATGTTACTAGGCATCTTCAGGATTTTTTTGTTCACTCAAAATATGTTTATAAATGCCAATATGCAGTCTTTTTCTCCAGCAAAAATCACTGAAAGGACTTGGAATAATCCGATTTTTTCATTATATTCTGTAAAATTGTTATTATCTTCAGCACAATGACTGTTCTTGTAAATGTGGCAACACTGCCTCAAATTCTCATTTTCTGACTGAGAGATAAACAGTTTTCACTTCATTTTGAATGAGCTCATATAATTTACTGAGAAAACAATTTATTCTAGCCCTTCAGTTGCAAATTTAGATCATGAGATGGCTGGAAACTTCAACTTAAAATGTTAAATCAAATAGCCATTTATTACCACATAAAAGGCCTCTTTCTTCATTTTTCTCTTCTAGAAAATTTTGAGCACTATTTTTCAGTTCTCAAAATCTACTGAGAACCTGTCGTCTAGAAAGGCAGCGCCTCACAATTAAGGATCAGATCACCATATTCCATATCTAACAATTCACAATACATGTATTCTCTGAATTCTCTTCTGTTTAATTAATCTTCTTGCCCTAATTTAATTCAGGCATCTCACAACTGGTAGCATAACATGCTGCAAATTTGAAGTTTTTCAAAAGTGTGATTCTCGTTGTATAATGCACTGATATTTTAGTAGTGGACGACCTAACAAGATGACAAGTTGTGGTCCCAGCTGCTTTACCTCTCACTGACAACGTTACGTCAGTATAAACACTTATGGATTTATTAGAATCTGGTTGCAGATGTTCAAGGCATGACTGTCAAATATGTCTGATATTGTTTTTACATGAAGTGACTTAAGACCGATAAGTTCTTCAAATAAGTTAAAATTATCAATTTCTATCAAAAATGTTCAACTGGGTTACATCACATATGTCAGCAGATTCCTCCGAAGCTAAGGAGAAGAAAGTACCAGCATGGTCAGTGTCTCTGACTTGCTCAGACACATCATGTGAAAGTTCTAAATACCGTCTTGTAACTGTGTGCTTTGAGAGAGCTATTCCTTCTACTTTTCAGTATTTTTATCACCCAGACATCTTGCAAATATCTGGAGACGAGGCTTAACATTTCTATACAGCCAACACTGACGCAGTTCTGTAGACGCTTCCATCATCGCCGAGGCTTAACATTTCTATACAGCCAACACTAAGGCAGTTCCGTAGACGCTTCCATCATCGCCAAGGCTTAATATTTCTATACAGCCAACACTGACGCAGTTCCGTAGACGCTTCCATCATCGCCAAGGCTTAATATTTCTATACAGCCAACACTGACGCAGTTCCGTAGACGCTTCCATCATCGCCGAGGCTTAACATTTCTATACAGCCAACACTGAGGCAGTTCCGTAGACGCCTCCATCATCGCCGAGGCTTAACATTTCTATACAGCCAACACTGACGCAGTTCCGTAGACGCTTCCATCATCGCCAAACTTCTACAACTTCTTATAACAAATATGTCTTCTTTTTATTTCATCCCTTTACTTAATCAGAAAATCTTTCCATAACTCAGATACAAGCAAAAACTTCAGTTTTTCTTCTGTTTCAGCCTCATGTGTTTATAGTACCTATCAGGATCATGGGCCGGGGGGCGTTGACCCCTCTCCAGGTATACAACTGGTATTATCTCAAGAGTTTTCACAATGAACAACTGTGTTCCTGATGGACCCACAATAATTAACAACTCATTTCCCCACTGCTCATTCTGCTTTTCTTTTGCACTACGATGGATAACTAACTGTAAAAACAAAGATTAAGTTTAGACAAGTACAAAACTTAAACTGTTTACAAAGAGCGAAACACAACTCCACCACACGAGTGTCAATTGTAAACTGATTGGTAAAAACGTGCGATGCACTGTGGCTACTGCTGGTGTCTGGCACTGCAGCCATTGCTGGTGCCTGGCACTGCAGCCATTGCTGGTGCCTGGCACCTCAAGATCAAACAAGTAACAAACGTGTACACTTATGGAAAGACTCCTGTACAAAACTCCCTCTTTGTGCAATATCCTGGTAAGTGCAGAGCACTATGTATAGTGAATATATACCAATGAATATTTTGAACAACCCATGACCACCTTATTCTTGCCAACCCCATCACTGAACAACCCATGACCACCTTATTCTTGCCAACCCCATCACTGAACAACCCATGACCTTCCTATTCTTGCCAACCCCATCACTGAACAACCCATGACCTTCCTATTCTTGCCAACCCCATCACTGAACAACCCATGACCTTCCTATTCTTGCCAACCCCATCACTGAACAACCCATGACCTTCCTATTCTTGCCAACCCTATCACTGAACAACCCATGACCTTCCTATTCTTGCCAACCCCATCACTGAACAACCCATGACCTTCCTATTCTTGCCAACCCCATCACTGAACAACCCATGACCACCTTATTCTTGCCAACCCCATCACTGAACAACCCATGACCACCTTATTCTTGCCAACCCCATCACTGAACAACCCATGACCACCTTATTCTTGCCAACCCCATCACTGAACAACCCATGACCACCTTATTCTTGCCAACCCCATCACTGAACAACCCATGACCTTATTCTTTCCAACCCCATCATTGAACAACCCATGACTTTCCTCCTCTTGCTTTCCCTGTCACTGAACAAATCAATGAGATGACTAGGAGAGACATCTCCCCAGATGCAGCTCCCCCAGGGGTGATAGCACCCCACAAAGAGCTCCCACACTTGTTTATTCACCCTCACCTGCTTCCTCCTCCTCTTCAAAAGACCCCATGAGAATAATTCAGTAGGAAAACGTTAAAGAAAATCCTTGCCTCTATTTTCCTCATATATACTCTCCCCCCTTGGTATACCAGGAGTATATCAGAGTATATCTGAGTGCAATTATATGATTGGTCTGATAATGATCTGGAAGAGTGGGGAGGAAAAAGGAAAAATAGTTGGTGACTTGCTTCTACGAGTGAATTTTCTCTTTCGATGAATAGGGATGAACGGCCATGTCGTCATCTCGCGGGTAGATACGTCCCTCTTGCCCTCAATTATTCATCTTCACTTCCTCTCGCTGTTTACAACGAATAACAAATAAAGATTATATTATTACCGGCCTTTCCACTTACCTTACTAGTAAATAAATAAAACCAACTCCTAGTTGAGCTGTTTGTAAAATACTGTTGTGTAAATACTGTTGTGTAAATACTGTTGTGTAAATACTGTTGTGTAAATACTACTGTGTAAATACTACTGTGTAAATACTGTTGTGTAAATACTGTTGTGTAAATACTACTGTGTAAATACTGTTGTGTAAATACTACTGTGTAAATACTGTTGTGTAAATACTACTGTGTAAATACTGTTGTGTAAATACTACTGTGTAAATACTACTGTGTAAATTTAACTATGTAAATACTACTGTGTAAATCTCGCTTCGTAAATACTACTGTGTAAATCCCACTATGTAAATAATACTGTGTAAATCAAACTATGTAAATACTGCTGTATAAATCCCACTATGTAAATATCACTGTGTAAATCTCACTTTGTAAATACTGTGTAAATCCCACTATGTAAATACTACTGTAAATCCTACTGTCTAAATCCCGCTACGTAAATACTGCTGTGTAAATCCCACTACGTAAATACTGCTGTGTAAATCCCACTACGTAAATACTACTGTCTAAATCCCACTACGTAAATACTGTCTAAATCCCACTACGTAAATACTACTGTCTAAATCCCACTACGTAAATACTGCTGTCTAAATCCCACTATGTAAATACTGCTGTGTAAATCTCACTATGTAAATACTACTGTAAATACTACTGTCTAAATCCCACTATGTAAATACTACTGTCTAAATCCCACTATGTAAATACTGCTGTGTAAATCCCACTACGTAAATACTGCTGTGTAAATCCCACTACGTGTAAATACTGCTGTGTAAATCCCACTATGTAAATACTGCTGTGTAAATCCCACTACGTGTAAATACTGCTGTGTAAATCCCACTATGTAAATACTGCTGTGTAAATCCCACTACGTGTAAATACTGCTGTGTAAATCCCACTACGTGTAAATACTGCTGTGTAAATCCCACTATGTAAATACTGCTGTGTAAATCCCACTACGTGTAAATACTGCTGTGTAAATCCCACTATGTAAATACTGCTGTGTAAATCCCACTACGTGTAAATACTGCTGTGTAAATCCCACTATGTAAATACTGCTGTGTAAATCCCACTACGTGTAAATACTGCTGTGTAAATCCCACTATGTAAATACTGCTGTGTAAATCCCACTACGTGTAAATACTACTGTGTAAATCCCACTACGTGTAAATACTACTGTGTAAATCCCACTACGTGTAAGTACTACTGTGTAAATCCCACTACGTGTAAATATTGCTGTGTAAATCCCACTACGTGTAAATACTGCTGTGTAAATCCCACTACGTGTAAATACTACTGTGTAAATCCCACTACGTGTAAATACTACTGTGTAAATCCCACTACGTGTAAATACTACTGTGTAAATCCCACTACGTGTAAATACTGCTGTGTAAATCCCACTACGTGTAAATACTGCTGTGTAAATCCCACTACGTGTAAATACTACTGTGTAAATCCCACTACGTGTAAATACTACTGTGTAAATCCCACTACGTGTAAATACTGCTGTGTAAATCCCACTACGTGTAAATACTACTGAGTAAATCCCACTACGTGTAAATACTGCTGTGTAAATCCCACTACGTGTAAATACTACTGTGTAAATCCCACTACGTGTAAATACTATTGTGTAAATCCCACTACGTGTAAATACTGCTGTGTAAATCCCACTACGTGTAAATACTACTGTGTAAATCCCACTACGTGTAAATACTGCTGTGTAAATCCCACTACGTGTAAATACTACTGTGTAAATCCCACTACGTGTAAATACTGCTGTGTAAATCCCACTACGTGTAAATACTACTGTGTAAATCCCACTACGTGTAAATAACACTGTGTAAATCCCAATACGTGTAAATACTACTGTGTAAATCCCACTACGTGTAAATACTGCTGTGTAAATCCCACTACGTGTAAATACTACTGTGTAAATCCCACTACGTGTAAATACTGCTGTGTAAATCCCACTACGTGTAAATACTGTGTAAATCCCACTACGTGTACATACTACTGTGTAAATCCCACTACGTGTAAATACTGCTGTGTAAATCCCACTACGTGTAAATACTACTGTGTAAATCCCACTACGTGTAAATACTGCTGTGTAAATCCCACTACGTGTAAATACTACTGTGTAAATCCCACTACGTGTAAATACTGCTGTGTAAATCCCACTACGTGTAAATACTGTGTAAATCCCACTACGTGTAAATACTACTGTGTAAATCCCACTACGTGTAAATACTGCTGTGTAAATCCCACTACGTGTAAATACTACTGTGTAAATCCCACTACGTGTAAATACTGCTGTGTAAATCCCACTACGTGTAAATACTACTGTGTAAATCCCACTACGTGTAAATACTGCTGTGTAAATCCCACTACGTGTAAATACTACTGTGTAAATCCCACTACGTGTAAATAACACTGTGTAAATCCCACTACGTGTAAATACTACTGTGTAAATCCCACTACGTGTAAATAACACTGTGTAAATCCCACTACGTGTAAATACTACTGTGTAAATCCCACTACGTGTAAATACTGCTGTGTAAATCCCACTACGTGTAAATATTGTGTAAATAAAAACATATAACTGATCCACTTAACTTTTAAGTAAAACTTTTAACAGATACTGATCTAAGTTGTCAAGTGGGAGAGTAAAGGGACATTAATGGGGTAAAAACATCTACCTTACGACGTTTCGCCCGCGACGAAAGGTTTTAACGAAGCTCCCACTGTCGGCGAGACGTGGGAAAATATATTCCCTCCCTGGGGGAGCGCTAAACCCGTAGGATTATACAGCGCCTGTGTGGGGGGTGGAAGGTATTCAGGCTTAATTCAGGGAACTGGAGCATAGATCCAATTCCCTGGATCAAGAGCCCCCCTCACCAGCGTCAAGGAACCTCCCTTGAGGGGGGGAAATCAAGATTGAAGTTACTTTACTACGCTCCACCATGTGTAGACCACAGTGGGGTAGACCACAGTGGGGTAGACCAGTGGGGTAGACCACAGTGGGGTAGACCACAGTGGGGAGACCACCATGGGGAGACCACAGTGGGGTAGACCACAGTGGGGAGACCACCATGGGGAGACCACAGTGGGGTAGACCACAGTGGGGTAGACCAGTGGGGTAGACCACAGTGGGGTAGACCACAGTGGGGTAGACCACAGTGGGGAGACCACCATGGGGAGACCACAGTGGGGTAGACCACAGTGGGGTAGACCACAGTGGGGTAGACCAGTGGGGTAGACCACAGTGGGGTAGACCACAGTGGGGTAGACCAGTGGGGTAGACCACAGTGGGGTAGACCACAGTGGGGAGACCACCATGGGGAGACCACAGTGGGGTAGACCACAGTGGGGTAGACCACAGTGGGGTAGACCAGTGGGGTAGACCACAGTGGGGTAGACCACAGTGGGGAGACCACCATGGGGAGACCACAGTGGGGTAGACCACAGTGGGGTAGACCAGTGGGGTAGACCACAGTGGGGTAGACCAGTGGGGTAGACCACAGTGGGGTAGACCACAGTGGGGAGACCATGGGTAGACCACAGTGGGGTGGACCACAGTAGGGTAGACCACAGTGGGGTAGACCACAGTGGGAAAGACTACAGTGGGGTAGACCACAGTGCGGAGACCACATTGGGGTATACCACAGTGGGTTAGACCACAGTAGGGTAGACCACAGTGAGGTAGAATACAGTGGAGTAGACCACAGAGGGGTAGACCACAGTGGGGAGACTATGGGTAAACCACAGTGGAGTAGACCACAGTAGGGTAGACCACACTGGGGTAGACCACAGTGGGTAGACCACTATGGGTAGACCAGTGGGTAGATCACCATGGGTAGACCACCATGGGGAGACCACGGGTAGACCACAGTTGGGTATATCACAGTGGGTAGACCACCATGGATAGACCACCATGGGTAGACCACAGTGGGTAGACCATGGGGAGACTACAGTGGGTAGACAGCAGTGGGTAGACCACAGTGGGTAGACCACCACGGGTAGACCAGTTTGTGTCACCTACTCCCACAATAAGTGTTAAACTCAAAATTCGACGTTATTTACACAATCGAATTAATAAATTATCTGCTACGTAGTTATATCTATTTATTATTGATTTAATTTCCTAACTCAGGACCAGACTGTTTCCACTGTTCAAGGATCTGTCAACAGTCACCCATTTGACTGTTTTTGCAACAGTGTCATATCTGTGGTCAAGATGACAGGCTGTGTCTGGAACTTACCTGTCAATCAGGCTGTCTAGTCAACTAAGCTGTCTAGTTTACAGTGTATATACACCTCTCGGTATATATATATATATATATATATATATATATATATATATATATATATATATATATATATATATATATATATATATATATATATATATATATATGTAGATATATATATACCGAATAGGTAAAATCGGTCAATTAACAAAAACTCGTTTAAAATTAAGTCCTTTCTAAAAATTTCTCTTATACGTTTAAAAATATATATTTTTCATTTATGTTGGTGTAAAAGTTAATAATTTTGTACCAAAAGAACCTTAGAAAACTTACCTGATCTTATTATAACAAGCGCAATTTAATTTAGTCTAATCCAACTAAATATATTTTAGATAAGTTTAAAATAATTTAATAATAAGCAAACACAATGAAATATATTTTTTTCGTTAGGTTCAGAATGATTTTTGTGAAATTATTGCATACACAAATTTCCACTTGCCTTATTCGGCAAGAAGAGCGTTGCTATTTAAGCCAAAAATAGCAAGTTTTACCTATTCGGCACGACATGTATATGTATATACATGTCTGAATGTATATACACCTCGGAGTATATACATTCAGAGAGATTGCTTTCCGTGTATACCATGATTTATATGACATACAATATACACAGGATACTATGTATACAAGGCATATCAATATATACAAACTATGGAACAATGTTGGAAAATGAACACTTGTATATTATTGTACAATTGTACCATGCAACAATCTCGTGTCGGACAGTAAGATGTATGAGGACGACGTTTCGTCCTTAAGAAGTAAGCTCTACTACGGCTTTACGTGAGCGTTGCGCAGCAAGATTTATCAGGACAACATTTCGCCCTACAACACCCTTAAGAAGCTCTACAGGGGATAAACAATGCCGTCCCCTCATCCTCCAAATAAAAGCAAGTGTCGTTTCTACAAGGAACGAAACGACAACGAGTGCAAAAAATGAGCCCAGTGAGAGTTTTGTCGCCCACATCACGTACGTTGTGGGCGACCTGGGAGGTGTTCTGGACCTCTCCCATTCATCTCCTCTCCTCGCCTGTCGTCCCCCAGGTGAAGCCTCACCTGTGGAGGCTGTCACCGTGATCCTCATGGCAAATAAAAAGAAAAAAAAACATTGAGACACCAGCCAACGATGGATTTTTAAGATGATGTGATTTCTTGATTAATGTCAGAGATGTCTAAGATAAAAATGAATTTCTCCCTTAGTATTATGTAATCCTTTAGAGTGGGCAGACAAATTTACTTGCTTAAATCTTACTTTGTTTTAGAGAGAGTTTTAAATATAATAATCTGAACTTAGTCTGGACGATCTGCTAGAAGTAACGTCAGAAGAATCAAACAGTTGTCAGCGGGTAACAAGTCATGTTAAAAATGAGCCAGGCTACTGAAGGCTGAATGAACGAATGAGAGAGAGAGAGAGAGAGAGAGAGAGAGAGAGAGAGAGAGAGAGAGAGAGAGAGAGAGAGGAGAGACAGAGACAGAGACAGAGACAGAGACAGAGAGAGAGAGAGAGAGAGAGAGAGAGAGAGAGGGGGGGGGGTAAATTTCCCGGTGGAACCAAGATACATTTGTACTTCGAAAAATAATGAGTTCAGAACGAAAAACGGCGGGTCATCATCTAAGACCCGCGTCAGCAAACACTTGTCCTGTTTCCTGACCAACCTTACCTAACCCAACATCCACTAACACACTGAAAAAACAAGGACAAGAAAAAGTTGAATGTTACGAATTTCTGCCGAACTCGCGACTGAGAGAAACATTGAGGTTATCTCGAGCGCTGGACTCGAAGAACTTTCCAGCAGTACCTGCCACCAGTACCTTCCAGCAGTACCTGCTACCAGTACCTGTCAGCAGTACCTACCAGCAGTACCTGCCAGCAGTACCTGTCAGCAGTACCTGCCAGCAGTACCTGTCAGCAGTACCTGTCAGCAGTATCTGCCAGCAGTACCTGTCAGCAGTACCTGCCTGGAGCAAAGACTGAACACTTGCTACTGAGAACTAACAACAGACCTTCATAGCAAACTGTCAACAACAGAAAAAAAAAGTTTTACCGAGGCAATGTTTCACTCTGTTTGGAGCTTTATCATTAACCTGATGAAGCTCTAGAGCGAAACATCTTCCCAACAACTTAAAAAATAACTTAACAATTAACCAGCGAGACTTACCGAGGACACCCAGCCGGAAGTTGACAGTTACGACGACAACGCGACCGTAGGCGGCCAGCACCGACCCGTCGTAAGGGTTACCGCTGTTCCACTCGTAGGATTCACCATGGATGTACACCAACACCGGATGACGCTGGTAGTCGCGCTTGTTCGCTGAAACACACGGGAAAAAAAAACAGTTTTTAATCTGGAATGAGGGAGAGAGAGAGAAGAGGCTGTCTTTAGAGCACTACCCACTATCTAACAACCTTAACATTTTAAACAGTTGAGTTTAAGATAGTGTAACAGAATGCATGCATGCATACACACACACACACACACCCACCCACCCACACACACACACACACACACACACACACACACTGGAGGACAGGAGAGTTAGGGGAGACATAACGACATACAAAATACTGCGACGAATTGACAAGGTGGACAGACACATATTCCAGAGATGGAATACAGAAACAAGGGGTCACAATTGGAAGTTGAAGACTCAGATGAGCCAAAGGGAAGCTAGGAAGTATTTCTTTAGTCATAGAGTTGTCAGGAAGTGGAATAATCTGGAGAATGAAGTAGTGGAGGCAAGATCCATACATAGCTTTAAGCAGAGCTATGAGGGAGAGAGTGACCTAGTATCGACCAGCGAAGAGGCGGGGTCATGAGCTATGACGTGACCCTGCAACCAAATATAGATGAGTACATATAGGTGAGTACACACACACACACACACACACACACACACACACACACACACACACACACATCTCTCAGTGTATATACAAAGACACGCACGTCTTAGTGTACACACACACACACACACACACGCTGTGACTCGACCCCTGCAACCACAACTAGGTGAGTACACACACACACACACACTCCTCTCTGTGTATATACACTTATGTTCACTCTCTTTGTCCAGCAGTGGATGAGTGAGACAGGAACGACTGCTTGCCAAGGTGCAACAGACTCGGTCCTCCTATCTACTACCCCAACAGAAGGTACCATTTCCATCTCAACGGAGCAATGGACCGCTTCCTCCCCCGGCTTATGCAAAGCCGCCACATATTTAACGCCGCCAACAAAAGGAGAATGTCCTAATTTGCATACTGGTCTCTTAGGAAAGCATTATCTTATGCCGGGGGCATCATTAAGGGTGATCCTCACGTGCTGCGACACTTGCATTCTCACCCTTGGTAATTATAGAGTTTAGAGTCATTAGACACATCATGGTCGCTGGAAGGGTACGTTCAGAGTCCACAATCAATCATTTGCATCGAAACCTGAAGTTCTCAAATTGGGGGCCGCGACCCCTATCGTGAGAGTCTTCAGCTATACAATTTTAATTTAAAAAATAAATCAATACAATTAATCTTTTGAGAAAAATCATTTGTATGTTTATCCATGAAGAATTAAGAGGTATTTGTATACAGAGATTATTCTTCTCTTCAAATTCTACATATATTTTCTCTTCTCTCCCTCCTCACTACGTAGTATCCACCGGGAAATATAGCATTCGCTATCATTCCTGTGAGCTCTGGTTCCGCTATGGCTACGTTTCCTGACAAACCTTACCTAACCTAACCTTTGTTGCTGATTAAAACGTTTCGCCTACACAGTAGGTTTCTTCAGAGACTGAATCAGCAGGCGTGGTAGCGAAACAAAGAAGAAGTAATCTGCTATCGTTTCCGTTCCTCTCACCTGCATCTCGCTCTTCTTCTGTGGCGACTCCATCACACACGGGCAAGACTTTTAAACTTTCATTTGACTCTAAGATGCATCTGGGTCTTGCCTTCTGCTTACTGTAAGAGAGGGAGAGTTGCATCCAGGGGACGGAGAAGTGGGGAGAGTGGTAACTTGGGTGAGGGGTGAAATTCTGGTAAGGGAAGTATTTGTCTATATGTATAGAATACATAAATAACCCACACATAGGAGAGGGGAGTGTAACTTGTAAATGGTCCAAGTTGGACCATTTACAAGTTACACTAACACACGAAGGTAAGGGAGCCAGTAAATTACCTGGAGTTTACCTGGAGAGAGTTCCGGGGGTCAACGCCCCCGCGGCCCGGTCTGTGACCAGGCCTCCTGGTGGATCAGAGCCTGATCAACCAGGCTGTTGCTGCTGGCTGCACGCAAACCAACGTACGAGCCACAGCCCGGCTGATCAGGAACTGACTTTAGGTGCTTGTCCAGTGCCAGCTTGAAGACTGCCAGGGGTCTGTTGGTAATCCCCATTATGTGTGCTGGGAGGCAGTTGAACAGTCTCGGGCCCCTGACACTTATTGTATGGTCTCTTAACGTGCTAGTGACACCCCTGCTTTTCATTGGGGGGATGGTGCATCGTCTGCCAAGTCTTTTGCTTTCGTAGTGAGTGATTTTCGTGTGCAAGTTCGGTACTAGTCCCTCTAGGATTTTCCAGGTGTATATAATCATGTATCTCTCCCTCCTGCGTTCCAAGGAATACAGGTTTAGGAACCTCAAGCGCTTCCAGTAATTGAGGTGTTTTATCTCCGTTATGCGCGCCGTGAAAGTTCTCTGTACATTCTCTAGGTCGACTAAAACCTAGTGTTAAGACCTGGTGGTTGAGACCTGGTGACTGAGACATGGTTTTCAACACCTGGTGACTGAGACATGGTTTATAAGACCTGGTGACTGAGACATGGATTTTAAGACCTGGTGACTGAGACATGGTTTTTAAGACACACACACACACACACACACACACACACACACAAGATTAGTCGAAGAACCAGAAACGAGTATGCGACAGTACGAAGTACGAAAACGACAGCTTCAAAAGTCATAACTGCCACCTAGCCTATACTCTGTCTGCAGTCTTCTATGCCCTTCCCCGATCTTCATGACTGCATTTGGCGGGGTTAAATTCGAGGAGCCAGTTGTTGGACCAGGCTATTTAGTGTTTCGCGAGTATGTGGTTGATGTTTGAACGTCCTAAGGCTTTCCAAGATAGGGCGAAGACAAATGCCACAGTGCCAACAAGTTGGTGAAAAAAAGACGGAATTACAGAGAAACGTAGAGAGACGTTTCGCCTGGGAAGAGCCATCTTCTGTCAATGAGTGAAAAAACCTGTCCAAAAGAAAGTCTTGCTGAAGATGTGTATTTTTTACCCCTTTCCAAGA
>NC_091378.1:6057599-6070099 GCF_038502225.1 Cherax quadricarinatus
GATTTGGGACCATTCCTTCCAAGATTTTCCAAGTGTAGATTATGATATATCTCTCCCTCCTGCGTTCCAACGAGTACAAGTCAAGTGCTTCCAAGCGTTCCCAGTAGTTAAGGTGCTTGACAGAACTTATACGTGCAGTAAAGGATCTCTGTACACTCTCTAGATCTACAATTTCACCTGCTTTGAATGGAGAGTAGTGAGAGTGGTGGTGGTGAGAGTGGTGATGGTGAGAGTGGTGGTGGTGAGAGTGGTGGTGGTGAGAGTGGTGATGGTGAGAGTGGTGGTGGTGAGTGGTGGTGGTGAGAGTGGTGGTGGTGAGTGGTGGTGGTGAGAGTGGTGGTGGTGAGAGTGGTGGTGGTGAGAGTGGTGGTGGTGAGAGTGGTGGTGGTGAGAGTGATGGTGGTGAGAGTGGTGGTGGTGAGAGTGGTGGTGGTGAGAGTGATGGTGGTGAGTGATGGTGGTGAGAGTGATGGTGGTGAGAGTGATGGTGGTGAGAGTGATGGTGGTGAGAGTGATGGTGGTGAGAGTGATGGTGGTGAGAGTGATGGTGGTGAGAGTGATGGTGGTGAGAGTGATGGTGGTGAGAGTGATGGTGGTGGTGAGAGTGATGGTGAGAGTGATGGTGATGAGAGTGGTGGTGGTGGTGAGAGTGGTGGTGGTTATGGTGACAAGTCTCCCACAGTTAAATGTCCACACCAAAAACTACTTGACAAGAAACTAAACAGATTCAACTCTCTCTCTCTCTCTCTCTCTCTCTCTCTCTCTCTCAGCGTGCGCCAGGTGGCTTACATTGGGATAAGCCATGAGATAATTAGGCCCTGCGGCATGAAATGAGAGATATCTCTTCTGCAAGCAGCGACACATTTGCATTCCAAGATTAATTCTTTTTCCTTATTTCTTTCTATTATCTCTCTCTCTCTCTCTCTCTCTCTCTCTCTCTCTCTCTCTGGCAAATACCTACGTTGCCACAGACAACAACTCTCTTATTCTCGCTCTAAATCAAGTTTTCTCACCCGCCTAACTTTCACACACGGACTGGAAAGAAGACAAGCACCAGAATTTCGGCACAAAGTCTTGATTTCTCGGCACAAAGTCTTGATTTCACGGCACAAAGTCTTGATTTTCAGACATCTATTTTTTTTCAGCATTGCTACTCAAAGGACCTGTGTGTGTGTGTGTGTGTGTGTGTGTACTCGCCTAATTGTGGTTGCAGGGGTCGAGACTCAGCTCCTGGCCCCGCCTCTTCACTGATCGCTACTGGGTCCTCTCTCTCTCTCTCTGCTTCCTGAGCTTTGTCATACCTCTTCTTAAAACTATGTATGGTTCCTGCCTCCACTACTTCACTTGCTAGGCTATTCCACTTCCTGACGACTCTATGACTGAAGAAATACTTTCTAACGTCCCTGTGACTCGTCTGAGTCTTCAGCTTCCAGTTGTGACCCCTTGTTTCTGTGTCCCCTCTCTGGAACATCCTATCTCTGTCCACCTCGTCTATTCCCCGCAGTATCTTGAATGTCGTTATCATGTCTTCCCTGACCCTTCTGTCCTCCAGTGTCGTCAGTCCGATTTCCTTCAACCTTTCCTCGTACGACATTCCCCTGAGCTCTGGGACTAGCCTTGTTGCAAACGTTTGCACTTTCTCTAACTTCTTGACGTGCTTGACCAGGTGTGGGTTCCAGACTGGTGCTGCATACTCCAGTATATGCCTAACATACACAGTGTACAGTGTCTTGAACGATTCCTTATTAAGGTATCGGAACGCTATTCTCAGGTTTGCCAGGCGCCCATATGCTGCAGCAGTTATTTGGTTGATGTGTGCCTCCGGTGACGTGCTCGGTGTTATGGTCACCCCAAGGTCCTTCTCCCTGAGTGAGGTCTGTAGTCTTTGTCCACCTAGCCTATACTCTGTCTGCGGTCTTCTTTGCCCCTCCCCAATCTTCATGACTTTGCATTTGGCTGGATTGAATTCGAGAAGCCAGTTTCTGGACCACTTGTCCAGCCTGTCCAGGTCTCTTTGCAGTCCTGCCTCATCCTCATCCGATTTAATTCTTTTCATCAGCTTCATATCATCTGCGAATAGGGACACTGCAGAGTCTATTCCTTTCATCATGTCGTTCGCATATATCAAAAATAGCACTGGTCCTAGAACTGACCCCTGTGGGATCCCGCTCGTCACAGGCGCCCAATGTGATACCTCTTCACGTACCATGACTCGTTGTTGCCTCCCGTCAGGTATTCCCTGATCCATTGCAGTGCCCTCCCTGTTATATGAAGCTGATCCTCCAGCTTCTGCACTAATCTCTTGTGAGGAACTGTGTCAAAGGCCTTCCTGCAGTCTAGGAAAATGCAATCTACCCACCCCTCTCTCTCGTGTCTTACTTCTGTTACCTTGTCATAAAACTCCAGGAGGTTTGTGACACAGGATTTGCCTTCCATGAACCCATGCTGGTTTTCATTTATAATCTTGTTCCGTTCCAGGTGTTCCACCACTCTCCTCCTGATAATCTTCTCCATGACTCTGCACACAATACATGTCAGAGACACAGGTCTGTAGTTTAGTGCCTCATTTCTGTTTCCTTTCTTAAATATGGGGACTACATTTGCTGTCTTCCATTTCTCAGGTAGTTGCCCAGTTTCAAGGGATGTGTTGAAGATTGTGGTTAGGGGCACGCACAGCATCTCTGCTCCTTCTCTAAGGACCCACGGGGAGAGGTCCGATCCCATCGCCTTTGAGGTATCAAGGTCACTTAGCAGCTTCTGCACCTCTTCCTCGGTTGTTCGTATGTCATCCAACACTTGCTGGTATATTCCCTCTTGATGTTCCCTTCTGTGCTGTCTTCCCAGAGCCCTTCCTGTCTCTACTGTAAAAACTTCCTTAAATCTCCTGTTTAGCTCCTCACATACCTCCTGATCATTTCTTGTGAGTTCTCCACCTTCTGTCCTCGGTCTGATCACCTGGTCTTTGACTGTTGTCTTCCTCCTGATGTGGCGATACAACAGTTTCGGGTCAGTCTTGATTTTCGATGCTATGTTATTTTCATACTGTCGCTGGGCCTCCCTCCTTACCTGTGCATACTCGTTCCTGGCTCTGCGACTAATCTCCCTATTTTCATGTGTTCTCTGCCTTCTGTAGTTTTTGCATTCTCTATTGCACTTTGTTTTTGCCTCCTTACACCGTCAGGTAAACCAGGGGCTCGTTCTGGTCTTCCCGCTGTTTCTGTTGCCCTTGGGAATAAACCTTTCCACTGCCTCCTTGCATTTTGTTGTTACATATTCCATCATTTCATTTACAGGCTTTCCTGCCAGTTCTCTGTCCCATGGGACCTCCTGCAGGAAGTTCCTCAACCCTATGTAGTTCCTTCTTTTATAGTCTGGCTTTTCCCATTCAACTCCTGTTACTCTCTCCACTTGCAACTCTACTATGTATTCAAACACACAACCACGTGGTCACTAGCTCCTAGGGGACTCTCGTATGTGATGTCCTCAATGTCTGAACTGCCCAGGGTGAACACAAGGTCCAATCTTGCTGGTTCATCCTCCACTCTCACTCTGGTAGCGTCCTTAACAAGTTGGTGCATGAGGTTTTCCAGCACCACATCCAACATCTTGGCTCTCCATGTTTCGGGACCCCCCATGTGGCTCCAGGTTTTCCCAATCAGTCTACCTGTGGTTGAAATCCCCCATAACCAGCAACTTTGCTCTGCTGGAGTGAGCTCTTCTTGCCACCTCAGCAAGTGTGTCCACCATTGCTCTGTTGCTCTCTTCATATTCCTCTCTTGGCCTCCTGCAGTTCTGTGGTGGATTATACATCACTGCAATGACCACCTTGTGCTCCCCAGACTGAAGTGTACCTACTATGTAGTCTCTTTCTGTCTTATCTATGCCTCCCATTTTCTCGAATTTCCATCTGTTTTTTACGAGCAGAGCAACCCCTCCTCCCCCTCTGCCCCTTCTATCTTTCCTCATGATCTGGTATCCTGGTGGGAAGATTGCAGCTGTTATTGTCTCCGTGAGTTTTGCTTCTGTAACTGCTATGATGTCTAGGGACTTAAAAACACTAAGGTTCTCGGAGCCTTGTGCCCCCACGTCTGCACCCACTGTGTGTGTGTGTGTGTGTGTGTGTGTGTGTGTGTGTGTGTGTGTGTGTGTGTGTGTGTGTGTGTGTGTGTGTGTTATGGCGAAACGTTGAACCAATGAAGACCACCGACATCAGTGTATTGCTCACCGGATGAAAAAGTGGCCACAGAAGAGAAAAATTGGCGATAGAAGAGAAAAAGTGACGATAGAAGAGAAAAAGTGACGATAGAAGAGAAAGAATTTCGACAGAAGAGAATGACGATAGAAGAGAAATAATGGCGACAGAAGATAAATAATGGCGACAGAAGATAAATAATGGCGACAGAAGATAAATAATGGCGACAGAAGAGAAATAATGGCGACAGAAGAGAAATAATGGCGACAGAAGAGAAATAATGGCGACAGAAAAGAAAGAATGGCGATAGAAGAGAAAGAATGGCGATAGAAGAGAAAGAATGGCAATAGAAGAGAAAGAATGGCGATAGAAGAGAAAGAATGACGATAGAGAAAGAATGGCGATAGAGAAAGAATGGCGATAGAAGAGAAAGAATGACGATAGAAGAGAAAGAATGGCGATAGAAGAGAAAGAATGGCGATAGAAGAGAAAGTGGCGATAGAGAAAAGGTAGCGACAGAAGAGAAAAAGTGGCGACGAAAGTGAGAAAGTGTCGACAGAAATAAAAAGAGGCGACAGAAGCGAAAAATTGGTAGAAATTAATAAAAAAAAAAGTTCCCAAGGCACGAGTCTGCAAGTTTGCGGTAGATGTGAAACTATTCAGAAAAGTCAAAAACCAAGAACATTTTAAATAAAAACCCACTGGACAAACTGGAAACGCTGGAAAAATGTGTTTAAAAAATAAAAGCGACTGAATTCTTTCCTAATATGAGGAGTAAAGTGGAGACGGGAGGAGGAGGTAGGTGGTCTGGAGCAGCAGTTGTGAAGCCTCACCCTTGTAAACACCACCAGATAGTGAATTGAACACCAGTCCCATCTTTGAACACTGAAGCCAGCATGTTTGCACAACTGAACACCAGTCCCATCTTTGAACACTGAAGCCAGCATGTTTGCACAACTGAACACCAGTCCCATCTTTGAACACTGAAGCCAGCATGTTTGCATCAACTACATCAATCTCATTCTTGAACGCTGAAGCAATAAATAATAATAATAATAACAATAATAATAATAATAATCTATATTTCTACAAGTACAAGATATACAGGCCTAACTGACATACTATTATATAGAAAGCTCCTTCTTATGCAGAGCATTCCGAGCAAATTAAGTTAATTTTGTCCCCAGGATGCGATCCACACCAGTCGGCTAAAAC
Source organism: Cherax quadricarinatus (assembly GCF_038502225.1). Classification (NCBI taxonomy): domain Eukaryota; kingdom Metazoa; phylum Arthropoda; class Malacostraca; order Decapoda; family Parastacidae; genus Cherax; species Cherax quadricarinatus. The sequence goes on from NC_091378.1 coordinate 6,063,007, forward strand.
TCGGGTACCTATTTTACTGCTAGATGAAGAAGGACAACAGGTCTCTTAAGGAAACACATCCTAGTGTTTCCACCCGTACTGGAGATCGATCCCCAGACCTCAAGATATGAGATGAGTGCGCTATCAATCGAGCTACGGGACAACGCGCATAACATCAACTAGTCTACAATTAATAAAAATTGTGCGAAATATTGAAATATTTTGAAAGAAATTCAATATTTGCCTTGAAGATTACATACATACGTGCGGCCATCAATACAGTGTCTAGCTGGATCTCAAACTTTCTTAAACCGAAAGATAAAGAAGATCTAGAGAATTACAATTACATGGGGACACAGAGATAAGGAGGCGAATGAAACAATGAATGGGTGGGATCAGGCGATGAGACACAGATGGAAACAGAATATCCAGAATGCCTAGAGATACGAGGATTAACTTCATAGCGAGGGGAAATTTGCAAGAAAAACATGCAAGATTTGTGGCAACATTCTGTGGAGTGTACCTGGAGGGGGGTCAGCGCCCCTGCGGCCCAGCCAATAATCAAGCAACGGATTCTGAAAGCCCCAAGCGAGCGAAAAGTTCTCTTAGATAAAAACGTCCTAAATGACTCACGAAATCGTAATGACACGATTGTAAACAAACCATACCACGGGCGGGGATAGAACCCGCGGTCAGAGTGTCTCAAAACTCCAGACCGTCGCGTTAGCCACTGGACCAGCTAGCCACGATAAGATTCGCCAAACTTGCATTTGTGGTCACAGTGGTGCCTATGCTAACCTTCCTATGGTGTAGAAATATACCTAGTTGGACGAATCTTATTGTGGCTAGCTGGTCCAGTGGCTAACGCGACGGTCTGGAGTTTTGAGACTCTGACCGCGGGTTCTATCCCCACCCGTGGTATGAAATGTCCTAAATATTGCGCATGAATCGTCACCCCACACAAAGGTAGTTTAGAAAGCGAAACGTTCTCCAAATAAACTCTTTTCTGCTTACTTTTATCTTTTCCCACACACATAATGGATGCAAGTCGTTAAGAAAAATTCTATACGTGATTCCATTACAAAATTAGCGGGTCTGTGGATGCATCGCCACTGTCGAATAATGATTAAGATACGGAGCACATTAGCTGGGAATCAATCTCCGAAAATGAACGAGATTTTATTGAAAACGTTTCGCACTGTGCAAAACTGAAGCCCGACAAGATTTAATATAGCTCTACGCAAAGCGAAACGTTCTCGATAAATGTTCGGAAACTTATATACAAATAACCTGCACATAGGAGAGAGGAGCTTGCTACGACGTTTCGGCCCGACGTGGACCATTTACAAAGTCACACTGTGGCTTTGTAAATGGTCCGAGACGTCGTCGTAAGCTCCTCTTTCCTACGTGCGGGTTGTGTATTGTTCCAGTTACGGTATTGTTCCTTTTTGTTCTTTCTGTTCTGAAATTTGTCTGATCTCTCTTCAGTGTGACGAGCAAAATATACACATACAACAAGCCACTACATGAAGCTAACCCTCACACAGCAACAAACTCCCTCAGTATAATACTGTAGTGGGCAAAACTGTCTATCTCCGGCCGTTGGAAGTGCCTGGAATCCAATATTCCAATATTTAATATCCTTCCTCCACAGCACAAATCGAGCTACTCTCGCTCCATAGAAAACGGGGTTGGTTGCGACACTCATAATGGCAGATTCAGTTTACATTAGTCTCCCCCTTTGAATGCTGCAAACCCTCTTATGAAATCATTCTCTTAATGATATTCGATGATTTGGCTATTTGTCTAGCGCGTTTGGGCTCCTCTTTGATTTGCTTTGAGCTTCGTTTTTTTTTTTTTCGTTTGAGGTTTATTTGTCGGGCGTTGTTTGAGGCCAGGTTGGCAGGCCAACATACAGACACGATGAAATTTAAGGAATTGAAAACACGTGATACGCAATAGTTTAAGCTCACCCAATACTTCACTCTCTCCTTGTGCCTGTGTCTGTCTCCCCCCCCCTCTCTCTCTCTCTCTCTCTTTACCCGGAAAGACTCGCTTTACAACATAAATTAAATTACACAAGCACTCACCTGCTATAATGGAATATTTACAGAGAGGTGTGTTTATCAGTGTATATACACCAGGTGTGTTTATCAGTGTATATACACCAGGTGTGTTTATCAGTGTGCTGTATATACATAGTTGCTTTTACTACTATACATAACGACAGGTGCATTTATCAGTACATTATATACCGATAATTACATTATATATATATATATATATATATATATATATATATATATATATATATATATATATATATATATATATATATATATATATATATATATATATATATACATGTATATATAGTGTGTGTGTGTGTGGGGGGGGGGATGTAGTGCCGAAGAGATAAAACTTGCGATCTTGGCTTAAATACCAACGCTCTTCTTGCCAAATAAGGCAAGCGAAAATTTGTGTATGCAATAATTTTTCAAAATCATTATGAACTTAACGAAAAAAAGGATATTTCGTTGCGTTTATTAAATTACTGTAAACTTATCTAAAATATATTTAGTATTAGGCTAAATTAAATTGCGCTTGTTATAATAAGGTTAGGTAAGTTTTCTAAGATTCTTTTGGTAGAAAATTATTAATTTTTACATTAACATAAATGCAAAAAAAATATATTTTTAAAGGTATAAGAGAAAATTTTAGAAAGAGCTTAAGCTTAAACGAGTTCTTGTTAACTGACTAGTTTTACCTATTCGGCACTAATAATATATATATATATATATATATATACACACACACACACACACACAGTGTGTCAGAATTTTATATTTTCCTTTTATATTATCTTACAATTTTAAATTCTGTAATTTTAGTTATTTTGTACAATTTTCCTAAAAAATTATTGACGTTCAGAATTGTTTGCCAATTTTTTAAGCGATTTTGTGAAAGCAATTAACCAGCGTCCACTGTGACAGTCTGAACCAAACTATCAGTAACTAATACCTCACATTTGTTGTTGTAAATAATAAACACAGAAATAAAAGCAGCAGCAATAATAATAAGATTATTATAATTATCATCACGACTGCTACTACCACTAATGCTAATAATAATAATAATAATGTCAGTAAAATGTTAATTATAATATTTTAATAATATAAACAATACTAAGAAATAATAATAATAATGATAATAATAATAATAATAAGTTTGCAACACTGGGACAGTGATGCTCTGGTAAGGAGTGAAATTAATTACGTGAGGAAGATGTAATCTGGGGTAGCGGGCGCCTCTGTGTGATCATCCTGAGATTACATCAACGACCTGTTGCCTGAGATGTCTTTGCATCGCTTAGTCTAGCCAGGAAGCAGTGACATCAGTTAATTTGGCCATAAGGAGGCAGTGACATCACTTAGTCTGGACGGGAAAAGTGACAACACTTGGTGTGGCCAGGGGGAGCCAGTGACGTCATTCTGACAACGTCAATGGATTATATCTCATCAGATGTCACGGACATCGCAGTCGAAAATAAAAACTGTAGCGAGGGAGGGAAGAAGTAAGAGAGGTAGAGATGGAGTAAGGGAAGGAGGGAGGTAAGGAGGGAAGGAGGGAGGTAAGGAGGGAAGGAGGGAGAGGAGAGAGGGAGGGAGTGCAGCAGGGAGGGGAGGAGAGAGGGAGGTAAGGTTAGGGAGAGAGTATGTTAAGGTTATGTGAGGGAGGAGGGGGGAGGGAGAGGCAGAGGGAAAGAGAGTGAGGGAGAGGCAGAGGGAGAGAGTGAGGGAGAGGCAGAGAGAGAGGGAGAGGCAGAGGGAGAGAGAGTGAGGGAGAGGGAGAGAGAGTGAGGGAGAGTGAGGGAGAGGGAGAGAGGGGGGAGGGACAAGGATTGAGAGAGGGAGGGAGAGAGAGACAGGGAGGGAGGGTGGGAGGGAGGGAGAGAGAGACAGGAAGGGAGAACGTGGTGAGGTATGATAAGAGTGAGAGAGGAGAAGCCATCATCTCCCTGGGGTAATGAAAGTAATTCAAAGAGTAATTCAATCAGATGCTCATTTCCCAGAGAAAAGTGTGTGGTCGTAGATGTGGGAGGGCTGGTAGGTGGGCTGGTAGCCGAGTGGGCTGGTAGCCGAGTGGGCTGGTAGCCGAGTGGGCTGGTAGCCGAGTGGGCTGGTAGCCGAGTGGGCTGGTAGCCGAGTGGGCTGGTAGCCGAGTGGGCTGGTAGCGAGTGTAGTGTGGTCGAGGTGGTGGATTTAATGAGAGTTTAGCAGCAACTGTGGTGGTAGATGAATGGTTCAAAGAACCGACATGTTGTTAAATTAGATACATGTGCAACTCTTGGGTATATTTATTGAGGAAACGTTTCCCTACACAGTGGCTTCATCAGTCCATACAAAGGATAAACTTGAAGAACAGGAGGAGAATGAGGTAATCAGTCCCTCAACCTTGAGTCGATGTGGTCAGTCCATCAATCTTGAATATTCAAGATTGATGGACTGACCACATCGACTCAAGGCTGAGGGACTGATTACCTCATTCTCCTTCTGTTCAAGTTTATCCTTTGTATGGACTGATGAAGCCACTGTGTGGCGTAACGTTTCCTCAATAAAGATACCCAAGAGTTGCACATGTATCTAATTTAACAACTGTGGTGGTGGTGGTGGTAGTGATGGTGGTAGTGGCTGGTGGTGGTGACAGTAATGGTAACAGTGGTGGTGGTGGTGGTGGTTCACAGATGCTGGTTAGCGATGTCAGTGAGGGAGATGACTGTTACAGTGCGGTCATCTCTGTACAAACCCTGATGGCAGATAAAATAGTCGAGAGAACCAACAGGTTGATAAACTAGACACTTGGATTTCTTCACTGCGGTAACGTTTCGCCCCACAGCGGTTTCATCACTTCACTGTACTGGACTGAGGATGCCAATGGCTGGCGAAACCTCTCCACAATAGAGATACCCAAGCACTGCACAAGTAGAATTCAAAACCATGAAAGCCTTGACCTCTTCAGAGTCACTGGGAAAGTGGAAAAAGGAAAACAAAAGCCTGATTCAGAGTCCCTGGGAAAGTGGAAAAAGGAAAACAAAAGCCTGATTCAGAGTCCCTGGGAAAGTGGAAAAAGGAAAACAAAAGCCTGATTCAGAGTCACTGGGAAAGTGGAAAAAGGAAAACAAAAGCCTGATTCAGAGTCACTGGGAAAGCGGAAAAAGGAAAACAAAAGCCTGATTCAGAGTCACTGGGAAAGTGGAAAAAGGAAAACAAAAGCCTGATTCAGAGTCACTGGGAAAGTGGAAAAAGGAAAACAAAAGCCTGATTCAGAGTCACTGGGAAAGTGGAAAAAGGAAAACAAAAGCCTGATTCAGAGTCACTGGGAAAGCGGAAAAAGGAAAACAAAAGCCTGAGACATAAAAGGAATTAGACAGTGGGTAAGAAAGCATCAGAATGTAATTTTTTGTTATAGAATTATATTATTTCAGCGTAAATTTCAGCTTCAAATGAGGAAATTTATGCTTCGAGTCGAGCTGTATTTGCGTTTCAGTGCATTAGCAAGGATAGACTGCAACATGGTGGATAGATTGCAACATGGTGGATAGATTGCAACATGGTGGATAGATTGCAACATGGTGGATAGATTGCAACATGGTGGATATATTGCAACATGGTGGATAGATTGCAACATGGTGGATAGATTGCAACATGGTGGATAGATTGCAACATGGTGGATAGATTGCAACATGGTGGATAGATTGCAACATGGTGGATATATTGCAACATGGTGGATAGATTGCAACATGGTGGATAGATTGCAACATGGTGGATATATTGCAACATGGTGGATAGATTGCAACATGGTGGATAGTTTGCAACATGGTGGATAGATTGCAACATGGTGGATAGTTTGCAACCTGGTGGATAGTTTGCAACCTGGTGGATAGTTTGCAACCTGGTGGATAGTTTGCAACCTGGTGGATAGTTTGCAACATGGTGGATAGTTTGCAACATGGTGGATAGTTTGCAACATGGTGGACAGTTTGCAACATGGTGGATAGTTTGCAACATGGTGGATAGTTTGCAACATGGTGGATAGTTTGCAACATGGTGGATAGTTTGCAACATGGTGGATAGTTTGCAACATGGACAGTTTGCAACATGGTGGATAGTTTGCAATATGGTGGATAGTTTGAACATGGTGGATAGTTTGCAACATGGACAGTTTGCAACATGGTGGATAGTTTGCAACATGGTGGACAGTTTGCAACATGGTGGATAGTTTGCAACATGGTGGACAGTTTGCAACATGGTGGATAGTTTGCAACACGGTGGATAGTTTGCAATATGATAGATAGTTTGCAATATGGTGGATAGTTTGCAACATGGTGGATAGTTTGGCACATGGTGGATAGTCTGCAACATGGTGGATAGTCTTAGTCATGTTGAAGAGTGAGACACTTAACCATGTCTTAGACATGCTGGATAGTCTTCGTCATGAGTCATAGTGTCATGTCGGCAATAAACTAGCAAATAGTGGCTTAAAGTCTCTGAACAACTACTATCCAGTACAAGAGTGGATGGTACAGTCTGAAAAGCTAAACCCATTTGCCTGTGGATGGTACAATATTTTAAAACCTTAATACCAGGAGAAAATAAATTGTTCCATCCACAGTATTTTGGAACTCTAGTGAATTAAAGAATGAGATATATTTGTGAACTGTTCCAGCAATGGTGTTCTGGCTCCAAGCGAAATGTTCCAACCATGGTGTTCTGGTTCCATGCGAAATGTTCCAGCCATGGTGTTCTGGTTCCATGCGAAATGTTCCAGCCATGGTGTTCTGGCTCCATGCGAAATGTTCCAGCCATGGTGTTCTGGTTCCATGCGAAATGTTCCAGCCATGGTGTTCTGGCTCCATGCGAAATGTTCCAGCCATGGTGTTCTGGCTCCATGCGAAATGTTCCAGCCATGGTGTTCTGGCTCCATGCGAAATGTTCCAGCCATGGTGTTCTGGTTCCATGCGAAATGTTCCAACCGTGTTCTGGTTCCATACGAAATGTTCCAACCGTGTTCTGGTTACATGCGAAATGTTCCAACCGTGTTCTGGTTACATGCG
>NC_091378.1:6075099-6090099 GCF_038502225.1 Cherax quadricarinatus
TAGCTACGACAGCTTACGTCAACGAATGAACTTCAAAACCATTTTGCTTGTTATGCGTATTTCCACGGTTAGTATGTTTACATCACACACACACACACACACACACACACACACACACACACACACACACACACACACACACACACACACACACACACACACACAGAGTTAGACCCAGCTCACTGGTTTCTCCCCAACACGTCACATACATTTCACTCTATATCATCGAACTTCTCTTCCTATGAGAGAACAAACACAATCAACTAGAACATTGCTCGATGGAGCACAGTTGAACAACTTTTCAGTGGCCTTAGCTCTGGTGTTCTCACACAATTTGACGAAAAACGAGAAGCAATGTAACGTACGACTATCTCCCCCCCCCCCCTCTCTCTCCCTCTCCCCCCTCTCTCTCTCTCTTTGTTGATTATATATGCAAAACAACCAAGGGGCGAGTTGAAGGATAGCTCTAGGTCTTTCGTGTTGCAATCAACATCAACAGCTTGCAGTATTGCGGAAAAGAGGTCTAAGCAGATACGATCACAGGGAGGCGCTACCTGGGATCGTCTTTGCTTGGACTTCCTCCTCTTTTTTGCAGCCTAGCAAGCTCATGATGTGTTGATTACTACAAGAAAGGCTTAGAACTATCATTCAACCCCCCTCTCAGTGATTGTTTAGCGTCTTGTATCGTTTGTTTGCGATTTTTTATATGTGTGTATGTGTGTGTGTGTGTGTGTGTGTGTGTGTGTGTGTGTGTGTGTGTGTGTGTGTGTGTGTGTGTGTGTGTGTGTGTGTGTGTGTGTGTGTGTGTACGTATTTACGAGGCTATCAATCTCTACTACCTCTTCACACAGGGTCTCTCACTATGATTCTCCGATAGGAACGGATAGAAAGACAATTGTACCTATATTCTGAGACAACGTTTCGCTCTTAGTACAGATAAAATGATGAAGGTCCGTTTCGACTCGAACGTTGTCTTAACGTAGGCTTGTACTGCTGCGTTGGTCTTCATAATCCACTCCGTTATTAGGTCTCTCCACCAGTCTTAACAACGGCCAGAGCAGTTATTAGGTTATCATCTATTCGGCACGACATATATGTCGTGCCGAATAGGTAATAACCTAATACGCTTGAGAAACTCTGCGGTATCCGCTACCCATATTTGAATACCAACCATATGTACCTGCAGGGAATACCACACTACCTGTAGCTTACCTCCAGCCGCTTGCAGAAGTCACCGCCCCCCATCCCCGCCGCAGTTCGGTCCCAGACCACGTCCTCTGCTTGCTGGCCTGACCAGCCAAGCTGTTGGTGCCAATGTATGCACCAGAGACCGGATGAATGAGTCTCACTGTACTGACTTGTATATGGTTACATGGGTCGATCCCTAGCTCCTGGCCCAGTCTGAGGCAATGCTTCTCTGGTGGAGTCTTAGATCAATCAGACTGTTGCTGCCACTCACACTCCTAACATACATTTAAAAGCCATTTTGCTTTTGCAACAGTGTACGTGTCATCACAACCTGATTAATCATAAAAATCTGATATAATTTTTTTCCCCTTATGAACTGCAATTTGGAATCCTTAGATTTCTTGGTTTATTAGGTTTAAAGCCTATCTATTACACGAAGGTCATTAAGGCTGCATATCACCTGTACACTAATGAAGAATAATATTGGAATTAAATCACTAAGTGTATAAATTCTGAGATGCATACATATCCAAGTATACATACATTGCTACTCTCAGTGCAATGTATATACATCAAGATATACTTGTCAGGATATACATAGTGATATTTGGTATATTGTGAGGCAATAAATATATTTTGAAATATAATCTCTGATTTGTGAAGTAAATTTTCTTGAACCTTCTGTTCCATTAACTCTCCCCCCTTTCATTAACTCTCCCTTTCCATTAAACCACCCCTTTTTATCAGAACACACGCTATCAACTACCCCCTCGTTAAACCCAGATCTCCCATTAAACCACCCCTTTTGATAAACCTCCCCCTCTCATTAGACTTCATATTCTCCCATTAATCATCCCATTCACTCAGTTCCCACCCATCTCCTTCCTTTCCTCCCTCCCTCCCTCCCTCTCTCTCTCTCTCTCTCTCTCTCTCTCTCTCTCTCTCTCTCTCTCTCTCTCTCTCTCTCTCTCTCTGATTCTCTCCCGTGACGTCCTTCAAGGTTATAATTGTGCAATAAGAAACTTTTATCAGACAATTTGTGTTGAATGTCGCTCTTAAACGACTTCGCTTTTCACACACACGAACACACACACACACACACACACACACACACACACACACACACTTTTCCTTCTCAATTCACGGTTCATTTAGGACTTTCTTCAATTCATATCTACACTAGCACAGCCATACACACCCCAGGTCAACACAGCCATACACACCCCAGGTCAACACAGCCATACACACCCCAGGTCAACACATCCATACACACCCCAGGTCAACACATCCATACACACCCCAGGTCAACACAGCCATACACACCCCAGGTCAACACAGCCATACACACCCCAGGTCAACACAGCCATACACACCCCAGGTCAACACAGCGATACACACCCCAGGTCAACACAGCCATACACACCCCAGGTCAACACAGCCATACACACCCCAGGTCAACACAGCCATACACACCCCAGGTCAACACAGCCATACACACCCCAGGTCAACACATTCATACACACCCCAGGTCAACACAGCCATACACACCCCAGGTCAACACAGCCATACACACCCCAGCTCAACACAGCCATACACACCCCAGGTCAACACAGCCATACACACCCCAGCTCAACACAGCCATACACACCCCAGGTCAACACAGCCATACACACCCCAGCTCAACACAGCCATACACACCCCAGCTCAACACAGCCATACACACCCCAGGTCAACACAGCCATACACACCCCAGGTCAACACAGCCATACACACCCCAGGTCAACACAGCCATACACACCCCAGGTCAACACAGCCATACACACCCCAGGTCAACACAGCCATACACACCCCAGGTCAACACAGCCATACACACCCCAGGTCAACACAGCCATACACACCCCAGGTCAACACAGCCATACACACCCCAGGTCAACACAGCCATACACACCCCAGGTCAACACAGCCATACACACCCCAGGTCAACACAGCCATACACACCCCAGGTCAACACAGCCATACACACCCCAGGTCAACACTGCCACACACACCCCAGTTCAACACATCCATACACACCCCAGGTCAACACAGCCATACACACCCCAGGTCAACACATCCATACACACCCCAGGTCAACACAGCCATACACACCCCAGCTCAACACAGCCATACACACCCCAGGTCAACACAGCCATACACACCCCAGCTCAACACAGCCATACACACCCCAGGTCAACACAGCCATACACACCCCAGCTCAACACAGCCATACACACCCCAGCTCAACACAGCCATACACACCCCAGGTCAACACAGCCATACACACCCCAGCTCAACACAGCCATACACACCCCAGCTCAACACAGCCATACACACCCCAGGTCAACACAGCCACACACACCCCAGCTCAACACAGCCATACACACCCCAGCTCAACACAGCCATACACACCCCAGCTCAACACAACCAGCAACAGTCTTACTGGAAGACAGTGAAGATCTTACTGGAAGACAGTGAAGATCTTACTGGAAGACAGTGAAGATCTTACTGGAAGACACTGAAGATCTTACTGGAAGACACTGAAGATCTTACTGGAAGACAGTGAAGATCTTACTGGAAGACAGTGAAGATCTTACTGGAAGACAGTGAAGATCTTACTGGAAGACAGTGAAGATCTTACTGGAAGACAGTGAAGATCTTACTGGAAGACAGTGAAGATCTTACTGGAAGACACTGAAGATCTTACTGGAAGACACTGAAGATCTTACTGGAAGACAGTGAAGATCTTACTGGAAGACACTGAAGATCTTACTGGAAGACACTGAAGATCTTACTGGAAGACACTGAAGATCTTACTGGAAGACACTGAAGATCTTACTGGAAGACACTAAGTCATGTTGGAAAATAGATAAATTTTACAGAAAAAAAATTAAATGAACGCTTTAAAACAGAGAGAAAAAAAACTGAACAGCATCAAGTCTTAATTTTAACTACAAGAAGTCTTAGTGAAAAACAGCGAAAGTCTGGGGTGAAAGGAGTGAAAGTTGCCTTTAAACAGTCTTAGTAAACAGTTAACCCTTGTCAGAGTGTACGTCGCCAGTGTCAACATATGCGGACATGTGCATATATTTTTTGGAGGGTTTTTGTTTAACATAACACCTGCAGCCTGAGTAAACAACGTTATTCAAAGCTTTTGTTATTCACGGGGAAGCGCTAAATCCGTAAAGGGAGGGTTGGGGGGTAGGTGAGGGTCAAAGAGAGATCGGTAATGTTAAGTAATGAGATTCGATACATGGAAGGTGGTTGTGGTTCCAAATCCTAGGATCAAGAGCTCTTCACCAGCGTCAAGGCACACCTCCCCAAAGCTGTCTCTTAGCTTTACGAAAGCTCTCTTCTCTTAGCTTTACCAAAGCTTCCTCTTAGCTTTATCAAAGCTTTAACCTTATAAAAACTCTTTATTAGCTCTGTCAAAGCTCTCTTAGCTATCAAAGCTCTCAGCTGTAAAGCTCTCAGCTGTAAAGCTGAGAGAGCTTTGTTAAAGCTCTCTCAGCTTTACAAAACTACGATTTTGGAACTTCAGATCTGAGACGTAAATAAAGTCTCAAGATACAGCGAGAAACAAACTTACCGTGAGTATTATTATTCTCTCTGTCTTTCTGAGTACACTCATCTCTCTTACAGAGTTCCTCTGTTCAGAGCGATTTTCTTTTTTTTTGGCAAATGCGAATGAGAGTGTCCATCGAAAAACTGAACAGCACGTAAAAAAAAAGGGCTTGGAATACGTGGTAGTCAATTTTGGATCCATTTCTTCAATTACATCTAAAAATCACTCAATATGGAATAGCGTTACGTGATAACTTACTGATAAACACATGCATTTGTTGAGGTGTGTTGAAGGGAACACAACCCTCACATAGGAGTAAAACCTTTGACGATGTTTCGCTTCGAAACCCATTGTGCATTGTTTCAGTCACTGTATAATGCCTACATATTCTTTACGTTTCAAAGTGTTTGATGAAACATGGAAAACTATAGGCCTATTGAAATTACTACAGCATTATCAAAAAAAAATGATACGGATGTGAAATAATTAATTTGTACAGAATGTTGGTTGACAATGTGTAAGAGAGCGAGACCTCGCATCAAAAATATTATGGTTAGGCAAGATTCGTCAGGAAACAGGACAAGTGTTTCCTGACGCGGCTCTTAGTCATACGATGAGCCGCAGCTGGAGTTTTTATCTGACCGAGGCCTTCCACTGGCTTTCCAGACCACCACTTTTTAAAATTAAGGTAATAATGGTAATAGATAAGTTGCCCATTAATTTTTCCATATCAGCGTTTTCTCTAATTCAGTTTTTTTATGCAATGGGAAGAACAGATTTAAATTTGCATCTTTCATTAATTTAAAGAAACTTGACTGACTTCTATTTTCTCTTGCTTGGGGCCACGTTAGGTACTCAACCATCTCTTGCTTGGGGCCACGTTAGGTACTCAACCATCTCTTGCTTGGGGCCACGTTAGGTACTCAACCATCTCTTGCTTGGGGCCACGTTAGGTACTCAACCATCTCTTGCTTGGGACCACGTTAGGTACTCAACCATCTCTTGCTTGGGGCCACGTTAGGTACTCAACCATCTCTTGCTTGGGGCCACGTTAGGTACTCAACCATCTCTTGTTTGGGGCCACGTTAGGTACTCAACCATCTCTTGCTTGGGGCCACGTTAGGTACTCAACCATCTCTTGCTTGGGGCCACGTTAGGTACTCAACCATCTCTTGCTTGGGGCCACGTTAGGTACTCAACCATCTCTTGCTTGGGGCCACGTTAGGTGCTCACTCAACCATCTCTTGCTTGGGGCCACGTTAGGTACTCAACCATCTCTTGCTTGGGGCCACGTTAGGTACTCAACCATCTCTTGCTTGGGGCCACGTTAGGTACTCAACCATCTCTTGCTTGGGGCCACGTTAGGTACTCAACCATCTCTTGCTTGGGGCCACGTTAGGTGCTCAACCATCTCTTGCTTGGGGCCACGTTAGGTACTCAACCATCTCTTGCTTGGGGCCAAGTTAGGTACTCAACCATCTCGTGCTTGGGGCCACGTTAGGTACTCAACCATCTCTTGCTTGGGGCCACGTTAGGTACTCGACCATCTCTTGCTTGGGGCCACGTTAGGTACTCAACCATCTCTTGCTTGGGGCCACGTTAGGTACTCAACCATCTCTTGCTTGGGACCACGTTAGGTACTCGACCATCTCTTGCTTGGGGCCACGTTAGGTACTCGACCATCTCTTGCTTGGGGCCACGTTAGGTACTCAACCATCTCTTGCTTGGGACCACGTTAGGTACTCAACCATCTCTTGCTTGGGACCACGTTAGGTACTCGACCATCTCTTGCTTGGGACCACGTTAGGTACTCAACCATCTCTTGCTTGGGACCACGTTAGGTACTCAACCATCTCTTGCTTGGGACCACGTTAGGTACTCAACCATCTCTTGCTTGGGGCCACGTTAGGTACTCAACCATCTCTTGCTTGGGGCCACGTTAGGTACTCAACCATCTCTTGCTTGGGGCCACGTTAGGTACTCAACCATCTCTTGCTTGGGACCACGTTAGGTACTCGACCATCTCTTGATTGGGGCCACGTTAGGTACTCGACCATCTCGTGCTTGGGGCCACGTTAGGTACTCAACCATCTCTTGCTTGGGACCACGTTAGGTACTCGACCATCTCTTGATTGGGGCCACGTTAGATACTCGACCATCTCTTGCTTGGGGCCACGTTAGGTACTCAGCTTGGGACCACGTTAGGTACTCAACCATCTCTTGCTTGGGGCCATCTCTTGCTTGGGACCACGTTAGGTACTTAACCATCTCTTGCTTGGGACCACGTTAGGTACTCAACCATCTCTTCCTTGCGACCACGTTAGGTACTCAACCATCTCTTGCTTGCGACCACGTTAGGTACTCAACCATCTCTTGCTTGGGACCACGTTAGGTACTCAACCATCTCTTGCTTGGGGCCACGTTAGGTACTCAACCATCTCTTGCTTGGGACCACGTTAGGTACTCAACCATCTCTTGCTTGGGGCCACGTTAGGTACTCAACCATCTCTTGCTTGGGGCCACGTTAGGTACTCAACCATCTCTTGCTTGGGGCCACGTTAGGTACTCAACCATCTCTTGCTTGGGACCACGTTAGGTACTCGACCATTTCTTGATTGGGGCCACGTTAGATACTCGACCATCTCTTGCTTGGGGCCACGTTAGGTACTCAACCATCTCTTGCTTGGGACCACGTTAGGTACTCGACCATTTCTTGATTGGGGCCACGTTAGGTACTCAACCATCTCTTGCTTGCGACCACGTTAGGTACTCGACCATCTCTACCAGGAATGGATTATGAATCACACCATCTTAAGGTGTCACCTAATTTTTTATCCTCCCTGACCCATCTACAAGATATATTACAGATACAAATTCTTTTGTTTCGACAGTATACAATGTATTTCATATGCAATAAAATATCGTTAGACAAAAAAAAGCCACTTGCATGCAGATGATTTCGAGGCGTTTTTCCTGAAGAAGAAAACACTAATATCAGTTTACACCCCACTATAGTGTGGGGAAAGGTAGGTATGAGTGGGGGAGGGTGGGGGAATTATTGGGAAAGTTGAGAGGACACATCCCACCTAATCCATCTAGAAAGCGAAGCTTCTTACTGAAGCCTGGTCGCAGACCAAGCCGCGGGGGCGTTGGCCCCCCGAAACCCCCTTCAGGTATTGCAGTCACCTGACCAATCAATAAAAATTAAGTTCTCCCTCCTCTCTTCTCCCTCTCCCAGAAAATAAAAACCAAAGCCACATTATTTGCAATTAAGTTACGAATAGATAAAAAGAAAAAAAGCCAGAGTTGAGGCCCCTGGGATGGCTTACACAAGGCGACGAGGTCTGGATTATGTCTCGGGATAATTGGATCAGCAGTGCCAGGTCATTGGCTGTAACCTAATAGAGATGTTTATCTCCAGGAAGAGTCTCTCTCCGAGAGGATGCTGGACACAATTCCATCTGAGGTATCTGATACAGTTTCTCCATTTCATTGCCTCTGCGTTAGTCAAGAATGCTTTCGACTGATCTATTCTATATTTTTTACGATGTTTATGCAGCATAAGAAAAAAGTGGAAACGGGAATACCTGAGCGCAGTTATGTGCTTAACACACATGAATTCACATTAAGTTGCAATAAGCAAGTTTCAGTGAATAAACACAAGGGTGGACAGGGGAAGGTTGGAGGGGAACCACCGTCTGGTAGATCGTCGCACTGCTAATTTACAGATCGAGGTGATCGTCGGACTGCTAATTTATAGACCGAGGTGATCGTCGCACTGCTAATTTACAGATCGAGGTGATCGTCGGACTGCTAATTTATAGACCGAGGTGATCGTCGCACTGCTAATTTACAGATCGAGGTGATCGTCGGACTGCTAATTTATAGACCGAGGTGATCGTCGCACTGCTAATTTACAGACCGAGGTGATCGTCGGACTGCTAATTTACAGACCGAGGTGATCGTCGCACTGCTAATTTACAGACCGAGGTGATCGTCGGACTGCTAATTTACAGACCGAGGTTTGATCCCCTCATCCATCTTACTGTTTATACATCTTCAGAGAAACGTACGTGTGTGTGTGTGTGTGTGTGTGTGTGTGTGTGTGTGTGTGTGTGTGTGTGTGTGTGTGTGTGTGACAGAGCACGCTAAGGCATTCCTGTTTACTTCTTACTTTTTTTCTATATCTGTATTACAATCCAGGAGTCCAAATGGCCTGTTATTCTGGGTGTAATGGGAGCAAAAACACAGCAGAAAAGTTTTGACTTATATTATCCTTCACCAATTTAGAACAGCAATATGTACACTATATACACTATGTACAGTGATAAGTATTAGTGCACTCCACGGTAAGCAAGGCAGAATAGAAGCCACTAGAGAGCAGACCATGCTTCAACCAGCTCTAGAATGGGAATGACAAGGGCAGACAGGAGAGTGGTACCCACATAACCTCTGTGATTGCCAAAACCATCTCACTGGCTGGAACCTGGGTACTGGTTGAACGACGGGGCCCCATCGTCAACCCTCAGTCACCTGGTTCGCTGGTTGGGGGAAATAGCCTGTAAATGAGGGTGTGTACATTTGCCGAATAAAGGTTACGTACTCTTTGCATGCCACACCCCCACCCCGAGAAGGCTCAGGATTAGGCTGCCACCTCCCAGTGGTAACCGTGCCGCCATGGCACAAAATAATGGGACCGCCTTTCCTCTTAACCATCCAACTCTTAGAGCTTAGCTTTTCACATGACAAAAAGCCGAACCCTAAACTCATAGCGAGACAGCAGACAGTCGGGCTAGCTTAGGTCCAAGACACGGGTGGACGGTAGCCCGCATCCCCTCACTAAAAAAAAAAAAAACCCACACCAGGGGATAAAAAAAAAAGCTTGGAAGGGGTTACCACAAGTAACCTAACACATCCTAACCTAATATATAATTATTATAAATAATATTGTTAGACTCTAGATAAAGTCTGCCAACATATTTTCTTTGCCGGCAATATGTACAATTCCCAGAAAGTATGGTTGCAGTCTTAGTGTCCATCGCATGAGCCTTGTGTTGTGGTTCTTCATGGTTTGGAGATATACTAGAGGATTGTGATCACTGTAGACGGTGACCACCTGCGATGTCTGGCCCACAAACATCGAAATGCTCCAAAGGCAGTACCAGCACGAGGGCTTCTTTTTCAATGGTAGAGTAAGCCCTCTGATGTGGCTGGAACTTGGCCGAGAAAAAGGCTACGGGCTGCAACTCCTTGGCCCCGTTTTGCAACAGTACTGCCCCAACCCCAGACTCACAAGCATCAACCTGTAATTAGAAAGGTTTGGAGAAGTCTGGAGACAAAAGAATGGGTGCAGTACACAATCTTTTTGCTTTGTCAAAAGCATCCTGAGCAACTGAAGTCCAAATAAAGGGAACTTTATGACTGGTAAGAGAGGTAAGAGGCACTACAATATCTGAGAAATTCTTACAGAATCTTCTGTAAAATCCTATCATGCCTAGGAAACGTTGAAGAGATTTCCTATCATGAGGAACTGGATAATCTTTAATAGCAAGAACTTTAGCAAGTTTAGGTGCAACTTTACCACTACCTACTTCATGGCCTAGAAAAGTGACTGACAGTGGCCAGGCCAAAAGAAGACTTACATAAATTAACAGTTAAATGGGAACTCTGAAAGGTCTCAAAAAGAGCGTTAAGTCTAAATAGGTGTTGATCCCAAGTATCAGACACCACAACAATATCATCTAGGTACGCTGCCGTGCCTTCAAGTCCTTTAATAGCCTGATGGATAAGTTTCTGGAATGAAGAAGGGGAGTTTTTCATTCCGAAGGGGGTAACTGTATATTGATAATGACCTCCTGGAATTACAAAGCCAGAGATTTCCTTCGCCTTATCCGTCAAAGGTACCTGATAGTAGCCTTTAAGGAGATCTAACTTGGATACAAAAGTAGCCTTACCCACAAAGTCAATTACGTCATCCAGACGAGGAAGAGGGTAAGCATCTGTGATTGTGACCTCATTTACCTTACAGTAGTCTGTACACATACGAAACCCTCCATCAGCTTGTTTAACAAGGATGCACGGTGAAGCACATGGACTAGATGACTCCTCCACTAAACCATGCTCTAACAGAAATTCTACTTCCTGCTGAAGTAGTCTCTGTTTTTCAGGATTAGCTTTGTGGGGGGAGAGTTTAATAGGTTTAGTTTCCCACATCTACATCATGATAAGCTAACGTACATTTTTTCGGCACATCCGAAAAAATATTAGGATATGACTGTAGAAGCTCAGTTAAATTTGTTGCTTGAGTTTCAGACAGCCCCACCATTAAAGGGCTAGGGTCCTTGAGGAGGACAGAGTTTGAAAATTTAACATTAATTTCAGAAATAGAGTGAAAAGAGTCAGAGTCGTCCTCAGAGGTAGAGGACAGAGTCATTACTGGGACTTTATCTGGTGTATGAAAAGATTTTAATTGATTAATGTGGTAAGTTTTAGTTTTTGAGGTCTTATCAATGGGAGCTACCACATAATTTACATCAGATAATTTACTTACAATTTGCATAGGTCCCGTAAATCTAGCTTTCAAGGTGTGGCCAGGTATATGTTCCTGCACCAACACCTTGTCTCCTGGATGGAAGGAGTGGAATTTTGCACTTCTGTCATACCTCTGTTTCATCTTATTTTGAGCTGTCTTTAGGTTAGCCTTGGCTAACTGACGTGCCACCTGCAACCTTGAAGAAGGGTTGTAGAGTGTTAAGCTAACGTCTTCTCCCATCCATCCTCCTTTGAGCGCCCGAAGAGGACCTCGTACATTGTGCCCAAAGATCAGCTCAAACGGACTAAACCCGGTAGACTCTTGCACCGTCTCTCGTACTGAGAACAGCAACAAAGGTAGTGATTCATCCCAGTCTGTAGGAAAGTGCATGCAAGAAGTTCTCATCATGGTTTTTAACGTCTGATGGAATCTTTCCAAGGCGCCTTGGGACTGAGGATGATAGGCAGTGGATAAGTTGTGGATTATCCCTAACCTAGTTAATGTTTCCCTAAATGCTTTGGCAGTAAAGTTAGTACCTTGATCACTTTGAACAGTTTTAGGAATGCCAAAACAAGAAACAAATCTTGTTAAAGTTTTGAGAATAGCTTTAGTATTAATACTGCGCATGGGAATTGCTTCAGGATATCTAGTTACTCTATCAATAATGGTAAATAAATACTGATTTCCCGACTTTAACCTAGGTAGTGGACCTACACAATCTATAATTAAATCTGCAAAAGGGTCTCCATCAGTAGGTATAGGTTGGAGAGGTGCAGGTTTAATGGAATGTCCAGGTTTCCCTACTTGCTGGCATTCTCGGCAACACCGGATATGATTCTTCACATCCTGCTTTAATTTTGGCCAATAAAATTTTGTGATTCTATATAAGGTTTTAGTAATTCTTAAGTGACCTCCTAATGAAGTATTATGAGCTATATTCAATATTTGGGGTCTAAACTTAGTTGGAACCACTAACCTGTCAGACAATTGCCGGCCCTCTATCTCCTTACCAGTCTCAGTGCAGATCAAATAATCGTTTTTAAGTTTATACTTGACCGGATGATCCAAAGAGGATTTACCCATGGCTGCCTGAAAAGCGAAATTTTAAGAAGGGTCCTTTCGTTGTTCCTCCCGGAAGGACAGTCCCTCGAACATGGAAACAGAGATATCTGGCAATCCTGCAACCTTGGAATAGGAAGGCTTGAACGGGGTTTGTTCACTTGATCTACGAGGCCCCGGCCGGTGTGCCTCGTAAAACAACGTGGCTATTCCGAGATCGGAGTCGTCCAAGGATAGGTCAACATTCTCGCCAGACAACCCTTGGGATGTTGCCCGAGTTATGGCCACCACTGGAGAAGAATTAATCATTATGGGTTCAGGACATACACTAGCAGTGGTAATGTTATTACCCAGTAATAACATTGCATCTTTCATGGGGAATCCTTCGGATACACCCACAGATATAGCTCCTCCAAATGCTTCCAATAAAACAGGAATTCAAGGAAGTGTTCTTTGAAAGGGGTAATATTCCCTCACTTATAAGTGAGCAATATGCTCCAGTATCTCTAAAGGTCTTGACTTCAGTTTTTTCGGAGTTTTCCTGAAGGGAAATAAGACTCTTACAATAATAAGGGGCCATACCTTTTTCTACTTCTCTCAGGGACATGTTACTAAGGATATTAGAGATTTTCCCAATGGGTTGGGGTTTGTGGGGGCAGTTGGGACGGATGTGACCTACTTTGTTACAGAGGAAGCAGACGACAGGCTTGCCCTTTACTCCCTGCTGACGTTGCAACTGGTGTCGCTCTGGCTGGTGTCTCTCTGGATACTGTTGTCGAGATGCACCATGTTGAGTAGTTTGTCTCTCACCAAGTGGACCATAAGTTGAGAAGCGTGGCTCACCAGGTGACTTAGTTGGCTGACGTAGACGTTCTCCCTCCGGCTGGCACTTCATTCTCCAAGGTTGACGATCTCTGCTCATGTCAGGCTGTTGAAAATAGACGGGACCGCTCTGACAAGGAGCGGTTAGTTTCAAATGTATCAGCCAACCTGGCTGCCTCCAGTGCAGTGATTAAGTCACGATCCTGCAGAAAGACTCCAGCAGGTTGTCAATCAGAATAAGCTGCACAAGATCATCGAAGGTAGCAACACCCTTGCTTTATACCAGCTGGTAAAAGCTTTGGTCTGCTGTCGCACAAAATCAACCAGGGATTGACCAAGCTGTCGTCTGCCTAGTTTGAAAAGCTTCCGATACTTAGCTGGGATACAAGTATATGCTCCCAACACTGTGGTCTTCACTACGTTATAATCGGAAAAATCAGTGTCATTTAACACTGACCTAAATTCCTGTGCCTTACCAAACAATGCTGTGTGAACCAACGATGCCCAATGCTGTTCCGGCCACCTCAAGGCTCGAGCCTGATTTTCGAAGCTTTCGAAAAATTGTTCTGGTTCGGCCTCATTGAAGCGGGGAACATGCTGTACTGCTTTCTGTAAACTAAAGTCATTTACAGAATGCGAAAACTGCCTCCTTTCTTTTTCCCTATCAAATTCTTCTTTTGCAAATGCTCTCTGTTCCCTAGTCTGCTCAAGATTGATTTTTGCCAGCTCAAGTGCCAACGCCGCTGATTCACCCTGAGACAACCCTGCTGCACTAGACTGACGATTTTGCTCCGCTGATATATCATCTTCCTCCTGCGAGAACATAGGAGTTTTTTTCCCTAGCTCCCGTAGAGGGAGGAGTCTGATGTGCCATCTCTTCTTCTCGAAGTTTGTCAGTGATCAGTGAACGCAGTTGCGCAGCAGTGAGAGTGCGTTCGTAATCAATGCCAATGGAACGGGCAATTTGCCAACAACGCTGTAGGTACAATTTAGGTAGGTTAAACAAGGTATATGCCGACACCAGACGTCTGACTCGTCTAGGTGGCATACCCCAATGTACAAGTTATTTGCTATGCACAGTACGATTGCAGAATACCCCAACGTAACACGTGATTTGCAGAACACGCATACAATATGGATACGGAATAGTAAAGCTGCAAAATCTTCACATCGAACAGACCAGTAGCGAGCTGTTGAACGATCACACACTAGCAAGGCTGGATATAGCAAAGCAACTGACACGCAAAGTTTGTAAAGCGTTGGCAAAGCTAAATGCAATGCCAGACAGCAAGCTACACAATGTTCCTGCTTCCAGCTTCACCCTAGGCTCAACTCTTTCTCTAAGTCCAGCTCCAGCTCTCGGACAGGCTACCCATATTACAACCCAGGAGTCCAAATGGCCTGTTATCCTGGGTGTAAAGGGAGCAAAATAAACACAGCAGAAAAGTTTTGACTTATATTATCCTTGAGATTAAGACACATGTGCAACATCTGGGTATCTTTATTGTAGACGTTTCGCCATCCAGTGGCTTTATCAATACAAATTCTAGGACATAACTTGAAGACAGTAGAACTATGTACAGAAGATGAGGTAATCAGTCCCTCAACCTAGGAGTAGGTGCGAAGAGCACCATAGTCGTGGAGATTCTGAAGCAGAAGAAAGGATCCTGGCGCTTATAAAGATACCCAGATGTTGCACATGTGTCTTAATCTCATCTTGTCGGTATTATATACCATTCGTACATATATTATCCTTCACCAATTTAGAACAGAAGTATGTACACTATATACACTATGT
>NC_091378.1:6095099-6102599 GCF_038502225.1 Cherax quadricarinatus
CCAGCCTCAATATAGTCCCCAGCCTCAATATAATCTCCAGCCTCAATATAGTCCCCAGCCTCAATATAGTCCCCAGCCTCAATATAGTCCCCAGCCTCAATATAGTCCCCAGCCTCAATATAGTCCCCAGCCTCAATATAATCTCCAGCCTCAATATAGTCCCCAGCCTCAATATAGTCCCCAGCCTCAATATAGTCCCCAGCCTCAATATAGTCCCCAGCCTCAATATAGTCCCCAGCCTCAATATAATCTCCAGCCTCAATATAGTCCCCAGCCTCAATATAGTCCCCAGCCTCAATATAGTCCCCAGCCTCAATATAGTCCCCAGCCTCAATATAGTCCCCAGCCTCAATATAGTCCCCAGCCTCAATATAGTCCCCAGCCTCAATATAGTCCCCAGCCTCAATATAGTCCCCAGCCTCAATATAGTCCCCAGCCTCAATATAATCTCCAGCCTCAATATAATCTCCAGCCTCAATATAATCTCCAGCCTCAATATAGTCCCCAGCCTCAATATAATCTCCAGCCTCAATATAATCTCCAGCCTCAATATAATCTCCAGCCTCAATATAGTCCCCAGCCTCAATATAGTCCCCAGCCTCAATATAGTCCCCAGCCTCAATATAGTCCCCAGCCTCAATATAGTCCCCAGCCTCAATATAATCTCCAGCCTCAATATAGTCCCCAGCCTCAATATAGTCCCCAGCCTCAATATAGTCCCCAGCCTCAATATAGTCCCCAGCCTCAATATAGTCCCCAGCCTCAATATAGTCCCCAGCCTCAATATAGTCCCCAGCCTCAATATAATCTCCAGCCTCAATATAGTCCCCAGCCTCAATATAGTCCCCAGCCTCAATATAGTCCCCAGCCTCAATATAGTCCCCAGCCTCAATATAGTCCCCAGCCTCAATATAATCTCCAGCCTCAATATAATCTCCAGCCTCAATATAATCTCCAGCCTCAATATAATCTCCAGCCTCAATATAGTCCCCAGCCTCAATATAATCTCCAGCCTCAATATAATCTCCAGCCTCAATATAATCTCCAGCCTCAATATAGTCCCCAGCCTCAATATAGTCCCCAGCCTCAATATAGTCCCCAGCCTCAATATAGTCCCCAGCCTCAATATAGTCCCCAGCCTCAATATAGTCCCCAGCCTCAATATAGTCCTCAGCCTCAATATAGTCCCCAGCCTCAATATAGTCCCCAGCCTCAATATAGTCCCCAGCCTCAATATAGTCCCCAGCCTCAATATAGTCCCCAGCCTCAATATAGTCCCCAGCCTCAATATAGTCCCCAGCCTCAATATAGTCCCCAGCCTCAATATAGTCCCCAGCCTCAATATAGTCCCCAGCCTCAATATAGTCCCCAGCCTCAATATAGTCCCCAGCCTCAATATAGTCCCCAGCCTCAATATAGTCCCCAGCCTCATAATTATTTAATAAAATTCTGGCCTGACACACCTAAATAGTATAAGATAGTACAAGATAGTTTTTAATCTAGACAGTAGTAGTAGTTAGCTCTTCTCAACACAGCATCGGTGAGGACTCCCAGGTACTCTGCTGTACTCACGTACTCTCATGTAATTTCGAGTACTCCCATGAATTCCTGTGTCTTTATCTAAATGCTTGTCGCCGCCCAAAAACGACATTTCGCCCATTTTTCAACCCAACCTTTAAAAGTACTGGAATACACAAATAACCCAAACATAGGAAAAATAAGCTTAAGACGACGTTTCGAACCGACTTGGGACATTAACTAGTAACACACGAACACACTAACACCTTCGTGTATTACTGTGTGACTACATGATGGTGCGAATCGGGTCGAAATGTCGTCTTAATTTTCTCTCTCTCCTACGTGAAGATTATTTAAGTATTTTAAAAAGTATCTTCAGGTATTGATGTTTCAGACGACGTCCTGTAACACCTGTAGCAGCAGGTGTTACAGGTGTTCCTGCCTCTTTCATCTTCCCGTCTCGCTTTTCTTTGGGAAATTCAGTTTTGTGTATAAACGTGATGAGGCGAGACTTTTTTTACACAATACGTCTTAAAGAAGCTGGTTCCTGGCTAGGGAGAGGGGTGAGAGGGACTCTCGGGTGAGAGGGGAGAGAGGGACTCTCGGGTGAGAGGGACTCTCGGGTGAGAGGGACTCTCGGGTGAGAGGGACTCTCGGGTGAGAGGGACTCTCGGGTGAGAGGGACTCTCGGGTGAGAGGGACTCTCGGGTGAGAGGGGGAGAGAGAGACTCTCGGGTGAGAGGGGAGAGAGGGACTCTCGGGTGAGAGAGGGACTCTCGGGTGAGAGAGGGACTCTCGGGTGAGAGGGGGAGAGAGGGACTCTCGGGTGAGAGGGGGAGAGAGGGGACTCTCGGGTGAGAGGGGGAGAGAGGGACTCTCGGGTGAGAGGGGGAGAGAGGGACTCTCGGGTGAGAGGGGGAGAGAGGGACTCTCGGGTGAGAGGGGGAGAGAGGGACTCTCGGGTGAGAGGGGGAGAGAGGGACTCTCGGGTGAGAGGGGGAGAGAGGGACTCTCGGGTGAGAGGGGGGAGAGAGGGACTCTCGGGTCAGAGGGTGAGAGAGGGACTCTCGGGTGAGAGGGGGAGAGAGGGACTCTCGGGTGAGAGGGGGAGAGAGGGACTCTCGGGTGAGAGGGGGAGAGAGGGACTCTCGGGTGAGAGGGGGAGAGAGGGACTCTCGGGTGAGAGGGGGGAGGGGGACTCTCGGGTGAGAGGGGGAGAGAGGGACTCTCGGGTGAGAGGGGGAGAGAGGGACTCTCGGGTGAGAGGGGGGAGAGAGGGACTCTCGGGTGAGAGGGGGAGAGAGGGACTCTCGGGTGAGAGGGGGAGAGAGGGACTCTCGGGTGAGAGGGGGAGAGAGGGACTCTCGGGTGAGAGGGGGAGAGAGGGACTCTCGGGTGAGAGGGGGAGAGAGGGACTCTCGGGTGAGAGGGGGAGAGAGGGACTCTCGGGTGAGAGGGGGAGAGAGGGACTCTCGGGTGAGAGGGGGAGAGAGGGACTCTCGGGTGAGAGGGGGAGAGAGGGACTCTCGGGTGAGAGGGGGAGAGAGGGACTCTCGGGTGAGAGGGGGAGAGAGGGACTCTCGGGTGAGAGGGGGAGAGAGGGACTCTCGGGTGAGAGGGGGAGAGAGGGACTCTCGGGTGAGAGGGGGAGAGAGGGACTCTCGGGTGAGAGGGGGAGAGAGGGACTCTCGGGTGAGAGGGGGAGAGAGGGACTCTCGGGTGAGAGGGGGAGAGAGGGACTCTCGGGTGAGAGGGGGAGAGAGGGACTCTCGGGTGAGAGGGGGAGAGAGGGACTCTCGGGTGAGAGGGGGAGACAGGGACTCTCGGGTGAGAGGGGGAGAGAGGGACTCTCGGGTGAGAGGGGGAGAGAGGGACTCTCGGGTGAGAGGGGAGAGAGGGACTCTCGGGTGAGAGGGGAGAGAGGGACTCTCGGGTGAGAGGGGAGAGAGGGACTCTCGGGTGAGAGGGGAGAGAGGGACTCTCGGGTGAGAGGGGAGAGAGGGACTCTCGGGTGAGAGGGGAGAGAGGGACTCTCGGGTGAGAGGGGAGAGAGGGACACTCGGGTGAGAGGGGAGAGAGGGACACTCGGGTGAGAGGGGAGAGAGGGACACTCGGGTGAGAGGGGAGAGAGGGACTCTCGGGTGAGAGGGGAGAGAGGGACTCTCGGGTGAGAGGGGAGAGAGGGACTCTCGGGTGAGAGGGGAGAGAGGGACTCTCGGGTGAGAGGGGAGAGAGGGACTCTCGGGTGAGAGGGGAGAGAGGGACTCTCGGGTGAGAGGGGAGAGAGGGACTCTCGGGTGAGAGGGGAGAGAGGGACTCTCGGGTGAGAGGGGAGAGAGGGACTCTCGGGTGAGAGGGGAGAGAGGGACACTCGGGTGAGAGGGGAGAGAGGGACACTCGGGTGAGAGGGGAGAGAGGGACGAGAGGGACTCTCGGGTGAGAGGGGAGAGAGGGACTCTCGGGTGAGAGGGGAGAGAGGGACTCTCGGGTGAGAGGGGAGAGAGGGACTCTCGGGTGAGAGGGGAGAGAGGGACTCTCGGGTGAGAGGGGAGAGAGGGACTCTCGGGTGAGAGGGGAGAGAGGGACTCTCGGGTGAGAGGGGAGAGAGGGACTCTCGGGTGAGAGGGGAGAGAGGGACTCTCGGGTGAGAGGGGAGAGAGGGACTCTCGGGTGAGAGGGGAGAGAGGGACTCTCGGGTGAGAGGGACTCTCGGGTGAGAGGGGAGAGAGGGACTCTCGGGTGAGAGGGGAGAGAGGGACACTCGGGTGAGAGGGGAGAGAGGGACTCTCGGGTGAGAGGGGAGAGAGGGACTCTCGGGTGAGAGGGGAGAGAGGGACTCTCGGGTGAGAGGGGAGAGAGGGACACTCGGGTGAGAGGGGAGAGAGGGACACTCGGGTGAGAGGGGAGAGAGGGACTCTCGGGTGAGAGGGGAGAGAGGGACTCTCGGGTGAGAGGGGAGAGAGGGACACTCGGGTGAGAGGGGAGAGAGGGACACTCGGGTGAGAGAGGGGAGAGAGGGACTCTCGGGTGAGAGGGGAGAGAGGGACTCTCGGGTGAGAGGGGAGAGAGGGACTCTCGGGTGAGAGGGGAGAGAGGGACTCTCGGGTGAGAGGGGAGCGGGGGACTCTCGGTGTTGAGAGGGGAGAGAGGGACTCTCGGGTGAGAGGGGAGAGAGAGGGACTCTCGGGTGAGAGGGGAGAGAGAGGGACTCTCGGGTGAGAGGGGAGAGAGGGACTCTCGGGTGAGAGGGGAGAGAGGGACTCTCGGGTGAGAGGGGAGAGAGGGACTCTCGGGTGAGAGGGGGAGAGAGGGACTCTCGGGTGAGAGGGGAGAGAGGGACTCTCGGGTGAGAGGGGAGAGAGGGACTCTCGGGTGAGAGGTGAGAGAGGGACTCTCGGGTGAGAGGGGAGAGAGGGACTCACGGGTGAGAGGGAGAGAGAGGGACTCTCGGGTGAGAGGGGAGAGAGGGACTCGGGTGGGTGAGGGGGAGGGGAGAGGACTCCTCGGGTGAGAGGGGAGAGAGGACTCGGGTGAGAGGGGAGAGAGGACTCTCGGGTGAGAGGGGAGAGGACTCTCGGGTGAGAGGGGAGAGAGGGGACTCGGGTGAGAGGGGAGAGAGGGACTCGGGTGAGAGGGGAGAGAGGGACTCGGGTGAGAGGAGAGAGGACTCTGGGTGAGAGGGGAGAGAGGGACTCGGGTGAGAGGGGAGAGAGGGACCTCGGGTGAGAGGGGAGAGAGGGACTCGGGTGAGAGGGGAGAGAGGGACTCGGGTGAGAGGGGAGAGAGGGACTCGGGTCAGAGGGGAGGGGAGAGGACTCTCGGGTGAGAGGGGAGAGAGGGACTCTGGGGGGTGAGAGGGGAGAGAGGGACTCGGGTGAGAGGGGAGAGAGGGACTCCCTGGGCGGGTGAGAGGGGAGAGAGGACTCTCGGGTGAGAGGGGAGAGGGACTCGGGTGAGAGGTGAGAGAGGAGGGTCTCGGGTGAGAGGGGAGAGAGGGACTCTCGGGTGAGAGGGGAGAGAGGGACTCTCGGGTGAGAGGGGAGAGAGGGACTCTCGGGTGAGAGGGGAGAGAGGGACTCTCGGGTGAGAGGGGAATATAGAGAGGAGGATTTTATAAAATCAGTTAACGAGTTTATTTTTAACATCTTAGAGACATAATTTCAGGTACGATCTCGTCTCGCCTTTGCATCCACTGGTACCACTGTATCGATGTACCATTTGTACCCATTGTGACGGTACAGCTCCTAGAACCACTGCACCTATGTACCAAACGTAACATAGCATCAGATTGTAACTTCGTAAGCGCTGCAAACACCGTACATCCCACTGTACCTCTGTAGCCTTAGTAAACACTGCGGCTGTTGGAAGCGACGCTGAGAGCGCAGGAATGGACAACGTATCCCCCATTAAGACCCATTTAACGGTTTTCCATTACATTCTCTCGTAGAACAGAGCCATTTTCTAGCCTTTTTTTCCCTTCCCATGTTTCTCCTCAAATTGATGTTCAAGGGCTCTTGATCCAGTGAACTGGAGCTACCCTTCCCTACTTCTGATCACCTCCCATTTAAAAGTTGTAATAATAACAATAATAATCCTCATGCCTTGGGTAGATCTACAGCTCCTGGACCTCTCTGGAGAGTTGAGTTATAGCTCCTGGGTCTGTTGAGCGAGTTGAAGTGCACATCCTGTGTTTATTGTAGGTTGAGGTACAGTTGCTGGGCCTCTTGCAGGAAACTAGTACAAAGGACTCTTGAAGCCGTGGATACGAGTGGTACATGATACAATGTGAAAATGTGGTACAATGAGATACAATGTAGACCGTGGTACAATGTGGAACAATGTGGAACAATGTGGAACAATGTGGTACAATGTGGAGTTGAGGTTAACATTAAGGGAGTCGTTAAAAGATCCTTGGGTCTGTAACTGTCGAAAATTTTGACAATTGTGGTGGTAATGGTGGTGTAGTGTTGGCGTTGTAGTGATGGTGTGATGATGGTGGTATAGTGTTGGTGGTGGTGGTGGTGTTGTAGTGTTGCTAGTGGTGGTATTATTAGGGGTGGTGATATCAGGTGGTAGTGTTGATGATGGTGGTAGTGCTGAAGATGGAGTAGTATCCATGGTGGTGACAAGCACTGGTGATAGTGGTAGTGGTGTTGGTGGTGGTGTTGCTGGTGCTGATGGTGGTACTGATGATAGTAGTAGTGTTGGTGATTGTAGTAGTGTTGCTGGTGGTGGTATTTATGATAGTGGTAGTGTTGCTGGTGATGGTACTGATGATAGAGGTAGTATTGCTTGTGGTGGTATTGATAATAGTGGTAGTGTTGGCTGAGGTACTGATAATAGTGGCAGGTTGTTAGTGGATTGGTAATTGGATAATTATGTAGTGTTGGTGATAGTGTACTGGATAATAGCAGGCGTGGTGGTAGTTGGGTACTGATAATAGTAGTGTTGGTTGAGGAGGTATGTAATAGTGGTAGTGTTGGTGAGGGAGGTACTGATAATAGTGGTAGTGTTGGTGATGGTGGTACTGATAATAGTGGCAGTGTTGGTGATGGTGGTACTGATAATAGTGGTAGTGTTGGTGATGGTGGTACTGATAATAGTGGCAGTGTTGGTGACGGTGGTACTGATAATAGTGGCAGTGTTGGTGATGGTGGTGACGTGATAATAAGTCGCAGTGTTGGTGATGGTGGTACTGATAATAGTGGTAGTGTTGGTGATGGTGGTACTGATGTAGTGGCAGTGTTGGTGCAGTGGTACTGATAATAGTGGTAGTGTTGGTGATGGTGGTACTGATAATAGTGGCAGTGTTGGTGACGGTGGTACTGATAATAGTGGCAGTGTTGGTGATGGTGGTACTGATAATAGTGGCAGTGTTGGTGATGGTGGTACTGATAATAGTGGTAGTGTTGGTGATGGTGGTACTGATAATAGTGGCAGTGTTGGTGACGGTGGTACTGATAATAGTGGTAGTGTTAGTGA
>NC_091378.1:6107599-6152599 GCF_038502225.1 Cherax quadricarinatus
TGGAATACAGCGAGCGCTTTCAACCCTTATCGTCATCTTGCATAAGGGTACTTATTCTTTGTACACAATTAAGAGACTGCGCTTGGAGTTAGAGGGATAGACTGGCTAGTAAGACTATCCAGTGATCTATCCTGAGCTTCCTATTCCTTCCTATATGTCGTGTCGAATAGGTAAAACTGATCAGTTATCAAGAACTCATTTAAAATTACATCCTTTCTAAATTTTTCTCTTATACGTTTAAAGATAAATTATTTTAATTTATGCTAATGTAAAGAATTAATATTTTTTTTACCAAAAGAACCTTAGAAAACTTACCTAACCTTATTATAACGAGGGCAATTTAATTTAACCAAATCCAACTAAATATATTTTCAATACTTTACAATAATTTAATGATAAACACAGTGAAATATATTTTTTAGTTAGGTTCAGAATGATTTTAACGAAATTATTGCAAACACAAATTTTCGCTTGCCTAATTCGGCAAGAAGAACGTTGCTATTTAAGCTAAAATCCTAAGTTTTACATATTCGGCACGACACACACACACACACACACACACACACACACACACACACACACACACACAGTATCTCTGAATTGTTTGTAAGGGCTTGATAAAGTTCCTGGAGAGCGAAACGTTGCCACAATAAAACGTCGCATGAGTTGCATTTGTGTCCTTTTTACCTAACATATTGTCGGTAATTCTATTATTATTATTCTGTGTCCGAAATTACCACCTGTGAGCTTAGGCCATTATCCGCAAGAGTGGTCAAGATTGTTAGAGGATTGTGATGGATAGAACAAGGATTGTTGATGTACAGGATGGGATAGATGTGTGACACACATGTACAATATTGTTCCAAACTATGGAACAAAACTCTTCTCGAGGCTGAGGGACTGACCACCTCAAAACTACGTCTTCAAAGGTGATGGACTGATTACATCGTCTTCACATCTCTACAGCTTCTGCTGCCTCCTCTGTATTCGACTGAAGAATCCTAACTATTGAACATTTGTCTTACCTATTGCTGTATAGTCCTTGTGGTTTAGCGCTTCTTTTTTATTATAATAATAATAATGTCTTACCTATTAACACCTGGGTATGTTCACTCTGATGATGTTACGTCAACCAATGATTTTGCCAATTCTGTCCAGTGTATCGGTGGATATCTGAAGGTGTTGACACTGGAGACAGTAGAGGATGAGGTGATCAGTCCCTCAGCATAGATTGTCTTCACTTGAAGCACAAATGATCCGCACATAGAAGCTTACGACGTCATTTCGGTCCGACTTGGACCATTTACAAAGACATTTACAAAGTCATTCGGTGTTCACTTTAATCTTGCACTGAAATGATAAAGGTACCTGTGGGCGAAACGTCTTCAAAAATAAATGTACACAGGTGTTACACACATGTGTATTAATCATCAATTTCTCGCTATTACATACCATTAACACCACGATAACTACAAAAAAAATATTTTCTTAAATACATGGACTGTCACCCATCAAGGCTGATCTAAAAAAATGAAAATACGTTCACCATCATTCATTCAGTTGCTGTCTTACCAAAGCGGGGGGTTGGTACTGCAGTTCAAATGGCCCTGCGCTAATTGGTCTACTGAGAAAGTGTTCCCACCAATCAGCATTAATGATATAGCTGAACCCAGCCAATCATCGCCCCTCTCGTGTTCCCGGCTGAAACAACGAGGTTTTAGCCGGGAACACGACACCGTGCAAGTGCGTGCACCCAGTGCACAGCACACAGGCTGGACATGTGGTCCAGAAACTGGCTTCTCGAATTCAATCCAGCCAAATGCAAAGTCATAAAGATTGGGGAGGGGCAAAGAAGACCGCAGACAGAGTATAGGCTAGGTGGACAAAGACTACAGACCTCACTCAGGGAGAAGGACCTTGGGGTGACCATAACACCGAGCACATCACCGGAGGCACACATCAACCAAATAACCGCTGCAGCATACGGGCGCCTGGCAAACCTGAGAATAGCGTTCCGATACCTTAATAAGGAATCGTTCAAGACACTGTACACTGTGTATGTTAGGCCCATACTGGAGTATGCAGCACCAGTCTGGAACCCACACCTGGTCAAGCACGTCAAGAAGTTAGAGAAAGTACAAAGGTTTGCAACAACTCTAGTCCCAGAGCTCAGGGAAATGTCGTACGAGGAAAGGTTGAGAGAAATCGGAGTGACGACAATGGAGGACAGAAGGGTCAGGGGAGACATGATAACGACAGACAAGATACTGCGGGGAACAGACAGAGTGGACACAGAAACAAGGGGTCACAACTGGAAGCTGAAGACTCAGACGAGTCACAGGGACGTTAGGAAGTATTTCTTCAGTCATAGAGTCGTCAGGAAATGGAATAGCCTAGCAAGTGAAGTAGTGGAGGCAGGAACCATACATAGTTTTAAGAAGAGGTATGACAAAGCTCAGGAAGCAGAGAGGGAGAGGACCTAGTAGCGATCAGTGAAGAGGCGGGGCCAGGAGCTGAGTCTCGACCCCTGCAACCACAATTAGGTGAGTACACATGGTAATGTGCAAGTGCACCCAGTGCACAGCACACAGGGCAATGTGCAAGTGTGTGCACCCAGTGCACAGCACACATGGTAGTGTGCAGGTGCACCCAGTGCACAGCACACATGGTAATGTGCAAGTGCACCCAGTGCACAGCACACATGGTAATGTGCAAGTGCACCCAGTGCACAGCACACAGGGCAATGTGCAAGTGTGTGCACCCAGTGCACAGCACACATGGTAGTGTGCAGGTGCGTGCACCGTGTGTACAACACACATGGTAGTGTGCAGGTGCGTGCACCGTGTGTACAACACACATGGTAGTGTGCAGGTCCGTGCACCGTGTGTACAACACACATGGTAGTGTGCAGGTGCGTGCACCGTGTGTACAACACACATGGTAGTGTGCAGGTCCGTGCACCCAGTGCACAGCACACATGGTAGTGTGCAGGTCCGTGCACCCAGTGCACAGCACACATGGTAGTGTGCAGGTCCGTGCACCGTGTGTACAACACACATGGTAGTGTGCAGGTGCGTGCACCGTGTGTACAACACACATGGTAGTGTGCAAGTGCGTGCACAGTGTGTACAACACACACGGTAGTGTGCAAGTGCGTGCACCGTGTGTACAACACACACGGTAGTGTGCAAGTGCGTGCACCGTGTGTACAACACACACGGTAGTGTGCAAGTGCGTGCACCGTGTGTACAACACACACGGTAGTGTGCAAGTGCGTGCACCGTGTGTACAACACACACGGTAGTGTGAAAGAGCGTGCACAGTGTGTACAACACACACGGTAGTGTGAAAGTGCGTGCACCGTGTGCACAATACACATGGTAGGATGCAGATGGTGATACCAGCTGCAGCTGGTACCACCAACGGCACCTGGTACCACCATCTGCACCTGGTACCACCATCTGCACCTGGTACCACCATCTGCACCTGGTACCACCATCTGCACCTGGTACCACCATCTGCAGCTGGTACCACCATCTGCACCTGGTACCACCATCTGCACCTGGTACCACCATCTGCACCTGGTACCACCATCTGCACCTGGTACCACCATCTGCACCTGGTACCACCATCTGCACCTGGTACCACCATCTGCACCTGGTACCACCATCTGCACCTGGTACCACCATCTGCACCTGGTACCACCATCTGCAGCTGGTACCACCATCTGCAGCTGGTACCACCATCTGCACCTGGTACCACCATCTGCACCTGGTACCACCATCTGCACCTGGTACCACCATCTGCACCTGGTACCACCATCTGCACCTGGTACCACCATCTGCAGCTGGTACCACCATCTGCACCTGGTACCACCATCTGCACCTGGTACCACCATCTGCACCTGGTACCACCATCTGCAGCTGGTACCACCATCTGCACCTGGTACCACCATCTGCACCTGGTACCACCATCTGCACCTGGTACCACCATCTGCACCTGGTACCACCATCTGCACCTGGTACCACCATCTGCACCTGGTACCACCATCTGCACCTGGTAACACCATCTGCACAACAGAACTTATTACAATCTGCAATGCATTATACAACCCATATTTTCCCTTTGGAACCTTTCTCTCTCTCTCTCTCTCTCTCTCTCTCTCTCTCTCTCTTTCTCTCTCTCTGTCGATCTCACGACTCTCTACACAGTTGGATCCTTTGAGAATCATGTTACAGTCCCTCTTTCCTCAACCCCAGCCACTCACCTTTTCTCCTTTAAAGAAATAACAAAATTTACCAGATTATACGAAAATAGTGTGTGTGTGTGTGTGTGTGTGTGTGTGTGTGTGTGTGTGTGTGTGTGTGTGTGTGTGTGTGTGTGTGTGTGTACTCACCTAATTGTGGTTGCAGGGGTCGAGACTCAGCTCCTGGCCCCGTGTGTGTGTGTGTGTGTGTGTGTGTGTAAAATTACCAACAGTAATATTCAACTACATCAGAAACTTATGCCGCACTCTGCACTCTTCCTTTCGCGTGTATAAAAACACAGGGGGCTGGGGTTATGCATCACCGGGATACTTTTATTAAGCGTAAGGGCTATATAACGCTTGGGGAATAGGAGGTAATGAAGTTTTGTCTCAGGAAGGGAAACGTACAATGGTGAAGATCCCTTCACTAGCGTCAAAATAACCCTTCCCCCTTGAAGGGAGTCCAATATGCAGGGGAAACTAACACCAATGTTAGGTAATTATTTTGAAGAGACAAACAACAACAACAACAACAACAGGAGGAAGAAGAAGAAGAAAAAAAATTAGTAGTAGTAATAATAGTAGTAGTAATAGTAGTAGTAATAGTAATAGTAATAGTAGTAATAGTAGTAGTAATAGTAATAGTAGTAATAGTAGTAATAATAGTAA
Organism: Cherax quadricarinatus; assembly: GCF_038502225.1. NCBI lineage: Eukaryota > Metazoa > Arthropoda > Malacostraca > Decapoda > Parastacidae > Cherax > Cherax quadricarinatus. The sequence continues at coordinate 6,112,515 of NC_091378.1, forward strand.
TAGTAGTAATAGTAGTAATAATAGTAGTAATAGTAGTAGTAATAGTAATAATAATAGTAGTAATAGTAGTAGTAGTAATAGTAGTAGTAGTAATAGTAGTAGTAATAGTAGTAGTAGTAATAGTAGTAGTAGTAATAGTAGTAGTAGTAATAGTAGTAGTAATAGTAATATTAATAGTAGTAATAGTAATAGTATTAATAGTAGTAGCAGTAATAGTAATAGTAATAATAGTAATAGTAGTAGTAATAGTAGTAGTAATAGTAGTAATAGTAATAGTAGCAGTAGTTATAGTAGTAGTAGTAATAGTAGAAGTAGTAATAGTAATAGCTGCAATAGTAGTAGTATTAATAGTAGTAGTAGTAGTAATAGTTGTAATAGTAGTAATAGTATTAATAGTAGTATTAATAGTAGTAGCAGTAGTAGAAGTAGTAATAGTAGTAGTAATAGTAATAGTAGTAGTAGCAGCAGTAGTAGTAGTAGTAGCAGCAGCAGTAGTAATAGTAGTAGCAATAGTAGTAGAATTAATAGTAGTAGTAGTAGAAGTAGTAATAGTAGTAGTAATAGTAGTAATAGTAGTAATAGTAATAGTAGTAGTAATAGTAATAGTAGCAACAGTAGTGGTAGTACTAGTAGTAGTAGTGGTAGTACTAGTAGTGGTAGTACTAGTAGTAGTAGTGGTGGTAGTACTAGTAGTAGTAGTGGTAGTACTAGTAGTAGTGGTAGTACTAGTAGTAGTGGTAGTACTAGTAATAGTAGTAGTGGTAGCAGTAGTAGTAGTAGTGGTAGTAGTGGTAGTAGTAGTAGCACTAGTAGTAGTAGTAGTAGTAGCAGCAGCGGTAGTAGTAGTAGCACTAGTAGTAGTAGTAGTAGTAGTAGCAGCAGCGGTAGTAGTAGTAGCACTAGTAGTAGTAGTAGTAGTAGTAGTAGTAGTAGCAGCAGCGGTAGTAGTAGTAGTAGTAGTAAAAAAAGAAAGGAAGAAAAGCCTAAGATTAAAGAAAATGAGAATGAGAGGGAAAAAGAAGAAAAATGAAGAGGAGGAAGAAGATAATAAAAAGAAGAATAATGATAAAATTAGCGAGGCAGAAAAATTAACACATCACAACACTGCAGAACACTCATTCTCTCACCTTCCTAACACACGTCAACACTAACATTCTCTCACCTTCCTAACACACGTCAACACTAACATTCTCTCACCTTCCTAACACACGTCAACACTAACATTCTCTCACCTTCCTAACACACGTCAACACTAACATTCTCTCACCTTCCTAACACACGTCAACACTAACATTCTCTCACCTCCCTAACACACGTCAACACTAACATTCTCTCACCTTCCTAACACACGTCAACACTAACATTCTCTCACCTCCCTAACACACGTCAACACTAACATTCTCTCACCTTCCTAACACGTCAACACTAACATTCTCTCACCTTCCTAACACACGTCAACACTAACATTCTCTCACCTTCCTAACACACGTCAACACTAACATTCTCTCACCTTCCTAACACACGTCAACACTAACATTCTCTCACCTCCCTAACACACGTCAACACTAACATTCTCTCACCTTCCTAACACACGTCAACACTAACATTCTCTCACCTTCCTAACACACGTCAACACTAACTTTCTCTCACCTTCCTAACACACGTCAACACTAACATTCTCTCACCTCCCTAACACACGTCAACACTAACATTCTCTCACCTTCCTAACACACGTCAACACTAACATTCTCTCACCTTCCTAACACACGTCAACACTAACATTCTCTCACCTTCCTAACACGTCAACACTAACATTCTCTCACCTTCCTAACACACGTCAACACTAACATTCTCTCACCTTCCTAACACACGTCAACACTAACATTCTCTCACCTTCCTAACACACGTCAACACTAACATTCTCTCACCTTCCTAACACACGTCAACACTAACATTCTCTCACCTTCCTAACACACGTCAACACTAACATTCTCTCACCTTCCTAACACACGTCAACACTAACATTCTCTCACCTTCCTAACACGTCAACACTAACATTCTCTCACCTTTCTAACACACGTCAACACTAACATTCTCTCACCTTCCTAACACACGTCAACACTAACATTCTCTCACCTTCCTAACACACGTCAACACTAACATTCTCTCACCTTCCTAACACGTCAACACTAACATTCTCTCACCTTCCTAACACACGTCAACACTAACATTCTCTCACCTTCCTAACACGTCAACACTAACATTCTCTCACCTTCCTAACACACGTCAACACTAACATTCTCTCACCTTCCTAACACGTCAACACTAACATTCTCTCACCTTTCTAACACACGTCAACACTAACATTCTCTCACCTTCCTAACACACGTCAACACTAACATTCTCTCACCTTCCTAACACACGTCAACACTAACATTCTCTCACCTTCCTAACACGTCAACACTAACATTCTCTCACCTTCCTAACACACGTCAACACTAACATTCTCTCACCTTCCTAACACGTCAACACTAACATTCTCTCACCTTCCTAACACACGTCAACACTAACATTCTCTCACCTTCCTAACACGTCAACACTAACATTCTCTCACCTTCCTAACACACGTCAACACTAACATTCTCTCACCTTCCTAACACGTCAACACTAACATTCTCTCACCTCCCTAACACACGTCAACACTAACATTCTCTCACCTTCCTAACACACGTCAACACTAACATTCTCTCACCTTCCTAACACACGTCAACACTAACATTCTCTCACCTTCCTAACACACGTCAACACTAACATTCTCTCACCTTCCTAACACACGTCAACACTAACATTCTCTCACCTTCCTAACACACGTCAACACTAACATTCTCTCACCTTCCTAACACGTCAACACTAACATTCTCTCACCTTCCTAACACACGTCAACACTAACATTCTCTCACCTTCCTAACACACGTCAACACTAACATTCTCTCACCTCCCTAACACACGTCAACACTAACATTCTCTCACCTTCCTAACACACGTCAACAATAACATTCTCTCACCTTCCTAACACACGTCAACAATAACATTCTCTCACCTCCCTAACACACGTCAACACTAACACTCTCACCTTCCTAACACGTCAACACTAACATTCTCTCACCTTCCTAACACGTCAACACTAACATTCTCTCACCTTCCTAACACGTCAACACTAACATTCTCTCACCTTCCTAACACACGTCAACACTAACATTCTCTCACCTTCCTAACACGTCAACACTAACATTCTCTCACCTTCCTAACACACGTCAACACTAACATTCTCTCACCTTCCTAACACGTCAACACTAACATTCTCTCACCTCCCTAACACACGTCAACACTAACATTCTCTCACCTTCCTAACACACGTCAACACTAACATTCTCTCACCTCCCTAACACACGTCAACACTAACATTCTCTCACCTTCCTAACACACGTTAACACTAACATTCTCTCACCTTCCTAACACACGTCAACACTAACATTCTCTCACCTTCCTAACACACGTCAACACTAACATTCTCTCACCTTCCTAACACACGTCAACAATAACATTCTCTCACCTTCCTAACACACGTCAACACTAACATTCTCTCACCTTCCTAACACGTCAACACTAACATTCTCTCACCTTCCTAACACACGTCAACACTAACATTCTCTCACCTTCCTAACACACGTCAACACTAACATTCTCTCACCTTCCTAACACACGTCAACACTAACATTCTCTCACCTTCCTAACACACGTCAACACTAACATTCTCTCACCTTCCTAACACACGTCAACACTAACATTCTCTCACCTTCCTAACACACGTCAACAATAACATTCTCTCACCTTCCTAACACACGTCAACACTAACATTCTCTCACCTTCCTAACACGTCAACACTAACATTCTCTCACCTTCCTAACACACGTCAACACTAACATTCTCTCACCTTCCTAACACACGTCAACACTAACATTCTCTCACCTTCCTAACACACGTCAACACTAACACTCTCTCTCTCTGTCACACACACACACACACACACACACACACACACACACACACACACACACACACACACACACACACACACACACACACACACACACACACACACACACACACACACACACACACACACACACACACACACACACACACACACACACACACCCCACAGAGCCAGGAAAAAAGAAAGCTAGGGAAAGGAATAAATCAAGGAAAAATGGAAAAGTCAGGCAAAAGGGATAAACCAGGACAAATAAATCATAAACAATGAGGTAAAAAGGCTACAAAAAATGGACACTTCCAACACACTCCAACACACCTCAAACACACCCTATCACCTCCCCAACACACCACCCACACCTCCCTCCTTCCCTCCCCCACACACAATCTACAAACATCAACTTTAAAGTCTGTTTTGTCTGTGTGATCTGGCTCTCTCTCTCTCTCTCTCTCTCTCTCTCTCTCTCTTATAACAAGTGACTGACACACAGTGTAAGTCTGTGAACTGTGAAATTTCTCCAGACACTGACGTCTTACACTGAGAGAAACACAAGACAGTGAATCTAAAGACAGCGACAGCAGTTGTATAGGCAGACAGCGCTGAACACGAGTGAACACGTTCCAAACTACTGCCAATATCATCCTCTCTCTCATACTGCTGGTCAGGGAGTAGCCAGTCAGTCAGTAACGATATCGTTCACTCTGATTACTTTTATAGATTTTAAAGAAGTGGATGGGTAAGCCAGCGGAAGGCTTCGGTCAGATGACCAAATGCTGCGTGTCATCATATGACTAAGACCCGCGTCAGGAAACACTTGTCCTGTTTCCTGACAAACATTATACCTATCCATACAAGGGTAGACGATGTAGACTTAGAGCTACTAGTCTACGTGTAAACAATCATTTACAGGAATACTGATTGACTGACAACTCAGATATTACCGACACTCAAGAGGTAATCAGTCCCTTAGCCTTGGCTGAGGTACTGATTACCTTGGCTGTGGGACTGACTACCTTGGCTGAGGGACTGATTACCTTGGCTGAGGGACTGATTACCTTGGCTGAGAGACTGACTACCTTGGTTGAGGGACTGATTACCTTGGCTGAGGGACTGATTACCTTGGCTGAGGGACTGATTACCTTGGCTGAGGGACTGATTACCTTGGCTGAGGGACTGATTACCTTGGCTGAGGGACTGATTACCTTGGCTGAGGGACTGATTACCTTGGCTGAGGGACTGATTACCTTGGCTGAGGGACTGATTACCTTGGCTGAGGGACTGATTACCTTGGCTGAGGGACTGATTACCTTGGCTGAGGGACTGATTACCTTGGCTGAGGGACTGATTACCTTGGCTGAGGGACTGATTACCTTGGCTGAGGGACTGATTACCTTGGCTGAGGGACTGATTACCTTGGCTGAGAGACTGACTACCTTGGTTGAGGGACTGACTACCTTGACCGAGGGACTGACTACCTTGGCTGAGGTACTGATTACCTTGGCTGTGGGACTGACTACCTTGACCGAGGGACTGATTACCTTGGCTGAGGTACTGATTACCTTGGCTGAGGTACTGATTACCTTGGCTTAGAGACTGATTACCTTGGCTGATGGACTGATTACCTTGGCTGAGGGACTGATTACCTTGGCTGAGGGACTGATTACCTTGGCTGAGGGACTGGTTACCTTGGCTTAGAGACCGATTACCTTGGCTGAGGGACTGATTACCTTGGCTGAGGGACTGACTACCTTGGTTGAGGGACTGACTACCTTGATCGAGGGACTGATTACCTTGGCTGAGGGACTGATTACCTTGGCTGAGGGACTGACTACCTCATCTTATAAGTAGACCCAGTCTTCACATTACGCCCTTGAATTTATACTGACAAAAGCCGCTGTAGGGCGAAACGTCTACAAATAAAGATGCCCAGATGTTGCAAATGTATCTAATCCGTGACCAGAGGTCACAACCTCGTGACCTGTCTGCGAGGTCACAACCTCGTGACCTGTCTGCGAGGTCACAACCTCGCAACCTCTGGTCTGCGAGGTCACAACCTCGCAACCTCTGGTCTGCGAGGTCACAACCTCGCAACCTCTGGTCTGCGAGGTCACAACCTCGCAACCTCTGGTCTGCGAGGTCACAACCTCGCAACCTCTGGTCTGCGAGGTCACAACCTCGCAACCTCTGGTCTGCCAGGTCACAACCTCGCAACCTCTGGTCTGCCAGGTCACAACCTCGCAACCTCTGGTCTGCCAGGTCACAACCTCGCGACCTCTGGTCTGCGAGGTCACAACCTCGCAACCTCTGGTCTGCGAGGTCACAACCTCGCAACCTCTGGTCTGCGAGGTCACAACCTCGCAACCTCTGGTCTGCGAGGTCACAACCTCGCAACCTCTGGTCTGCGAGGTCACAACCTCGCAACCTCTGGTCTGCGAGGTCACAACCTCGCAACCTCTGGTCTGCGAGGTCACAACCTCGCAACCTCTGGTCTGCGAGGTCACAACCTCGCAACCTCTGGTCTGCGAGGTCACAACTTCGCAACCTCTGGTCTGCGAGGTCAAAACCTCGCAACCTCTGGTCTGCGAGGTCACAACCTCGCAACCTCTGGTCTGCGAGGTCACAACTTCGCAACCTCTGGTCTGCGAGGTCAAAACCTCGCAACCTCTGGTCTGCCAGGTCACCTCTTGTCTGCCAGGTCACAACCTCTGGTCTGCCAGGTCACAACCTCTGGTCTGCCAGGTCACAACCTCTGGTCTGCCAGGTCACAACCTCTGGTCTGCCAGGTCACAACCTCTGGTCTGCCAGGTCACAACCTCTGGTCTGCCAGGTCACAACCTCTGGTCTGCCAGGTCACAACCTCTGGTCTGCCAGGTCACAACCTCTGGTCTGCCAGGTCACAACCTCTGGTCTGCCAGGTCAGGAAACTTTAATTACCAACAATATCATAAATAACACCAAATAATTAACAAATTCGTCTCTCTCTAATAAGCAATAAATAAATAAAACAGTAAACAAGCAATAAACACTAAACAAGTAAACAAACAATAAACAAGCAATAAAAAATTTCTGGTATACTACAAATTTCTGGTATATAAATTTCTGGTATACAAATTTCTGGTATATATATTCCTGGTATACAAATTTCTCGTATACAAATTTCTCGTATACAAATTTCTGGTATACAAATTTCTGGTATATATATTCCTGGTATACAAATTTCTGGTATATATATTCCTGGTATACAAATTTCTGGTATATATATTCCTGGTATACAAATTTCTGGTATACTGGTATATATATTCCTGGTATACAAATTTCTGGTATATATATTCCTGGTATACAAATTTCTGGTATATATATTCCTGGTATACAAATTTCTGGTATATATATATTCCTGGTATACAAATTTCTGGTATATATATTCCTGGTATACAAATTTCTGGTATACAAATTTCTGGTATATATATTCCTGGTATACAAATTTCTGGTATATATATTCCTGGTATACAAATTTCTGGTATATATATTCCTGGTATACAAATTTCTGGTATATATATTCCTGGTATACAAATTTCTGGTATACAAATTTCTGGTATATATATTTCTGGTATACAAATTTCTGGTATATATATTCCTGGTATACAAATTTCTGGTATATATATTCCTGGTATACAAAAATCTGGTATACAAATTTCTGGTATATATATTCCTGGTATACAAATTTCTGGTATATATATTCCTGGTATACAAATTTCTGGTATATATATTCCTGGTATACAAATTTCTGGTATACAAATTTCTGGTATACAAATTTCTGGTATATATATTCCTGGTATACAAATTTCTGGTATATTCCTGGTATACAAATTTCTGGTATATATATTCCTGGTATACAAATTTCTGGTATATATATTCCTGGTATACAAATTTCTGGTATATATATTCCTGGTATACAAATTTCTGGTATACAAATTTCTGGTATATATATTCCTGGTATACAAATTTCTGGTATATATATTCCTGGTATACAAATTTCTGGTATATATATTCCTGGTATACAAATTTCTGGTATATATATTCCTGGTATACAAATTTCTGGTATACAAATTTCTGGTATATATATTCCTGGTATACAAATTTCTGGTATATATATTCCTGGTATACAAATTTCTGGTATATATATTCCTGGTATACAAATTTCTGGTATATATATTCCTGGTATACAAATTTCTGGTATATATATTCCTGGTATACAAATTTCTGGTATACAAATTTCTGGTATATATATTCCTGGTATACAAATTTCTGGTATATATATTCCTGGTATACAAATTTCTGGTATATATATTCCTGGTATACAAATTTCTGGTATATATATTCCTGGTATACAAATTTCTGGTATATATATTCCTGGTATACAAATTTCTGGTATATATATTCCTGGTATACAAATTTCTGGTATATATATTCCTGGTATACAAATTTCTGGTATATATATTCCTGGTATACAAATTTCTGGTATATATATTCCTGGTATACAAATTTCTGGTATACAAATTTCTGGTATATATATTCCTGGTATACAAATTTCTGGTATATATATTCCTGGTATACAAATTTCTGGTATATATATTCCTGGTATACAAATTTCTGGTATATATATTCCTGGTATACAAATTTCTGGTATATATATTCCTGGTATACAAATTTCTGGTATACAAATTTCTGGTATACAAATTTCTGGTATATATATTCCTGGTATACAAATTTCTGGTATATATATTCCTGGTATACAAATTTCTGGTATATATATTCCTGGTATACAAATTTCCGGTATATATATTCCTGGTATACAAATTTCTGGTATATATATTCCTGGTATACAAATTTCTGGTATATATATTCCTGGTATACAAATTTCTGGTATATATATTCCTGGTATACAAATTTCTGGTATATATATTCCTGGTATACAAATTTCTGGTATATATATTCCTGGTATACAAATTTCTGGTATATATATTCCTGGTATACAAATTTCTGGTATATATATTCCTGGTATACAAATTTCTGGTATATATATTCCTGGTATACAAATTTCTGGTATACAAATTTCTGGTATATATATTCCTGGTATACAAATTTCTGGTATATATATTCCTGGTATACAAATTTCTGGTATATATATTCCTGGTATACAAATTTCTGGTATATATATTCCTGGTATACAAATTTCTGGTATATATATTCCTGGTATACAAATTTCTGGTATACAAATTTCTGGTATATATATTCCTGGTATACAAATTTCTGGTATATATATTCCTGGTATACAAATTTCTGGTATATATATTCCTGGTATACAAATTTCTGGTATACAAATTTCTGGTATATATATTCCTGGTATACAAATTTCTGGTATATATATTCCTGGTATACAAATTTCTGGTATATATATTCCTGGTATACAAATTTCTGGTATATATATTCCTGGTATACAAATTTCTGGTACTAACGCTCATACAAATCTGAAGATAAACATCGTGACTAAATGTAGATAAAGAAACAGATGATAAATTAAACATATGTACAACACTTGGGTATCTTCACTGTGAAAACGTTTCGCCCCACAGTGGCTTCATCAGTTCAATACAGAGAAGAATAGTGGAGAACAGAAGGAGTTTGAGGTAATCAGTCCCTCAGCCTGGAGTCTATGTAATCAGCCCATTAGTCTTGATGATTGAGGGACTGATTACCTCAAACTCCTGATCTTCACCATTCTTCTTTGTATGGGACTGATGAAGCCACTGTGATGAACTGGCAGATTAACCCATCTAAACATATAAATTATACATATATATATATATATATATATATATATTATATATATATATATATATATATATATATATATATATATGAAAAGAGATGCACACTTCTCAATGTATATTTACAGACACACACAATTCTCGATGTATATACCCAGAGAAGAAGACTTCTAGATGTGTATATCCAGAGATGCGGATTTCTAGATGTATATACACACTTCTAAAAATATATACACAGAGATAAAAACTTCTAGATGTATATACAGATAAAAACTTCTAGATGTATATACACATAAAAACTTCTAGATGTATATACACATAAAAACTTCTATATGTATATACACATAAAAACTTCTAGATGTATATACACATAAAAACTTCTATATGTATATACACATAAAAACTTCTAGATGTATATACACATAAAAACTTCTAGATGTATATACACATAAAAACTTCTAGATGTATATACACATAAAAACTTCTAGATGTATATACACATAAAAACTTCTAGATGTATATACACAAAAACTTCTAGATGTATATACACATAAAAACTTCTAGATGTATATACACAAAAACTTCTAGATGTATATACACATATAAAAACTGCTAGATGTATATACACAGATAAAAACTTCTAGATGTATATACACAAAAACTTCTAGATGTATATACACAGATAAAAACTTCTAGATGTATATACACAGATAAAAACTTCTAGATGTATATACACAAAACCTTCTAGATGTATATACACAGATAAAAACTTCTAGATGTATATACACAGATAAAAACTTCTAGATGTATATACACAGATAAAAACTTCTAGATGTATATACACAAAACCTTCTAGATGTATATACACAGATAAAAACTTCTAGATGTATATACACAGATAAAAACTTCTAGATGTATATACACAGATAAAAACTTCTCGATGTATATACACAAAAACTTCTAGATGTATATACACAAAAACTTCTAGATGTATATACACAGATAAAAACTTCTAGATGTATATACACAGATAAAAACTTCTAGATGTATATACACATAAAAACTTCTAGATGTATATACCTCATAATGTTAAACACACTTTTAACGAAGAAAAATACTGATATTAGCAAAGAATTTTCTCTAAACTTCTGTTTTATGTTTTTCTCTTATGTTTTACTTTTTTTTTTTTTGTTGGGTAACTGTGTTTGTTTTATGTTCTATTCGTTTTAACTTTCGCGTTTGGATTTGTGTGGGTATTTTTTCTTAATTTTAAAAGAGAAATTTATCTGTACGAATACGAAGGAATAATGGCGTGTTAGCGTAATGGAGTCTGGTCGCTAAACAAGGGTGTCTGGTCGCTAAACAAGGGAGTCTGGTCGCTAAACAAGGGAGTCTGGTCGCTAAACAAGGGAGTCTGGCCGACAAGCAAGGGAGTCTGGCCGACAAGCAAGGGAGTCTGGCCGACAAGCAAGGGAGTCTGGCCGACAAGCAAGGGAATGTGGTCGCCAAACAAGCTAGACCACCGAAGAAAAAAAACAAGCTACTAAACAAGACAATCAGGTAACCAAACAAGACAACCAGGCTACCAAACAAGAGTGTTTGGTTACCTGGTTGTAACCAGGTAACCAAACATCGAAACTTTTCCTAACCAATACAACCAGCTGTTTCCTCGGGAATCTATTAAACCTGGAGGGGATTTCGGGGGTCAACGCCCCACCCCGGACCGATGCACGACCAGGCCTCCTGGTGGATCAGGGCATGATCCACTACAAGACCCGGCTGGTAGGCATCAATTTGGAAGATTCGCACCAGACGCCACATAACCAAAACTAAACCAACCGCGGAACACTACACCCGTAAGGAAATAAACCAGGAGAAATAGGATCCAAACAGGAATCTGACCTAAATAATATAAGCAACGCTGGAGAACTAGATATGACAAATTTACAAGATAACGGATTCTAATGAGAAATTTGCAAATTCCCGAGCTGTGAGGCTTTGCTATTGTACGAGCAAGTCACAGACGGAAGGAACACACAGGAATGACAGGAAAGGAACTTTACTGGATCAATATATATTTGAGTAAGAGAGAGTGACATCCAGTAGAGGTATCATGTACATAATGGTATACAATACCGACAAGATGAAGAATTACATGCACATCATCTGGGTATACTTGTTTGTAGACGTTTCCCCAACCAGTGGCTTTGTTAATACAAGGACATAATGTGAAGAATTAAAAGGTGAGGTAATCAGTCCCTCAGCCTTGGAGTTGAAGACCACCGTAGTTTTTAAGAGTCTGGAGCTAAGGCGAACGAAAGTTCAGGTAAGATCCCAAATGAGATGAACGGGGAAGACGGGACAGACGAAGAATAGTGCTGGAGAGGAGTGTTCTTAGTCGTAGAAATAGAGCCAGGGCTTAACCCAGCAGCGAAGGCGATCGTGGGACAGATATTGAGAGAAGTTCAGGCACTTCTGTTGGGACTCCGGTGGGGTGTGCGGGGAGGACGGGACATGCGACGTTTAGCGCTATAGAGGAGTGTAGAACTAAGCCATGTCTTAACCCAAAAGCTAGGGCATGAAGACTGGCACTTATATACTGGCGTCAGGTGAGGGACGGGTAGCAAAGACACTGTCACAGGTAGGTGGAATTTCCCAGTGGAAGTACCTTATTCTTCTGAATGTTCAGTAACTGCAACACACTCCACTGACCCTGCAACACCATAAGCCTTTCCTTGAGACTCCAAAACTGCTCTCTGACAACCACCTGTTGACTGAAATCGCATCGGCGTTTGATATATTCGACTCTCTGACTCACATTGAACATATTTCCTCTCAAGATGCAATGACGCTTCAATGAACACTAGCGTGCCAAAAAGCAGACTGGCTCAAAGTTGTCTGCTAAGAGAACACACAAATGACGATTATGTTGGAAATGGTATAAAATACCGAGAAGTTGACTAATAAGACATGTGCAACAGTTGGGTATCTTTAGTGATGAAACGTTTCGCCCACACAGCAGACTTCTTCAGTCTGATACAGAGGCAGCAGGTGTAGTGGTGGATTCCGTCCCCTGCAACGTCATGGAGATCTACCACCTCACTCTTCTCCAGGCTGAGGGACTGACCACCTAGGTTGATGGACTGATTACATCATTTCATTACTACACCCGCTGCCTCTATTTAGCTTAAGTCTACTGTGTAGGCGATACGTTTCGACAATAAAGATACCCAACTGCTGCACATGTGTCTTAATCATCACAAACAACGAGAACAGCATTGCACACACGCACGTAGAGCACATACGAATAGAGATTGAAATAGCTTAACCTATATTCTCTTGCAAGACGTAGAATGAGGGGAAGACATGACTGAAGTGTGTAAATGGAAGATGGGCATAAATAAGGGAGATATAAGCAAGGCTCTAAAGACATCCTTTCAGAAAAGAACTCCAAATGGCTTCAAAATGGATAAATTTAGATTTAGAAAGGGTACAGGAAAGCATTGGTTTTGAAATAGGGTAGTCGATGAATAGAACGGTCTACCTAGTAGGGTCAGTGAAGATGAAAGCTTGGGTAGTTTCAGATATAGGCTGGATAAATACAAGAGTGAGAGGGGTTGGATTCGAATGGGACTTGCACATGAGTTAATAGATTTACCAAAGCTTATTGTGTGGGTAGCGATGAAGGTGGGTTGGGCAAATATTCTGTTAGTGCGATGGATTCTGAAGAACTTGTCTAGTATGGGCCAACAGGCCTGTTGCAGTGTTCCTCCTCCCTTATGTAGCAAAGACTCCTTGATACACGCTCCAATGAAAACACTGGTGTCTACACATCCCCTACCCTTCCTTGAGGAAAAATACACACGGAAGCAGCATAATGTGATCTTTTACTGACAACGTTTCGCCCACACAGTGGACTTTATCAAGTCACAAACTGACGTGTATTTAGCTCTAGGTGACGTGTACTTATCTCTGTCGTGACGTGTACTTAGCTCTGTCGTGACGTGTACTTAGCTCTGTCGTGATGTGTACTTAGCTCTGTCGTGACGTGTACTTAGCTCTGTGAAGTCCTGTTTGTGTGCTCTCTCTGAATCTGAACCAGGATGCCCTCTCTTGAGCAACTTTACCAGCAGCTGAAAAAAGAGTTTAGGGTTGCTAAGCTGGAGATACGGTGATTAACGGAGAGGAACAAGAGGATTCGTAGTAATCCTGTTTTGAGTCCCCAGGTTAAGAGGGGAATTTGGTCAGTGGCCGGGCAACATGGAACCAAGCTGAGGATCAAGAAGGCTGTTGGAAAGGCAGAAACAACGAGGAATCAGACGACTACTGTGGAAACTTCCAACCCATTTTCGGTGCTACCTGACGAATGTGGGTGTTCTACTGGGAATGCCACAACGAGCACCAAGGCATTGGCAGACGTGAGTGAGACATCCCTAGAAACCCCAACGAAGACCATCGAGAACGTCTTGACGGATTCCACAAGTGAAGGTATAGTGCTACCTGACGAATGAGAGTCGACTACTGGGAATATCACGACGGACGACGCCAAGGAAGGTAAAAACATTGTCGTTGTTGGGGATAGCCAGATTAGGTACATGGATAGGGCATTCTGCTTGAAGGATAGTAGTAGGAGGCAGAGTGTGTGTTTTCCAGGGGCTGGGATGGAGGATATTGTTAGCCGTCTGGATGACATTATGAGAGGTAATGGGAGCAATCCTATTATCTGTCTCAGTGCTGGAGGCAACGATGTTGGCAGACATAGGAGTGAGGACCCGATTAGCAGGTATAGGTTAGCAACAGAGATAATTAGGAGGAAGGGTGGGAACCCTGTCATATGTGGTATTTTGCCAAGGAGAGGAGTTGGAAATGAATGGTTGTCCAGGGCAATTGGTGTCAATTGCTGGCTGGACAAATACTGTAAGGAAAATGCAGTAACATTCACTGACAACTGGGACCTCTTCTATGGCAGAAATGACATGTATGCCAGGGATGGGGTTCACTTATCTAGGTGTGGGGTGGGAGTACTGGCCAACGCAGTGGAGGGAGCTGTTAGGTCTTTAAACTAGGAATAGTTAGTGGTAAGGGTTTTGGCGGGAAAACAGTGAAGCCCCAGTGTAGTAACATGAGTACTAGGAGAACTAATAATAGGCAAAATGAGGTGGATATTGGAAAGCCAGTGGCACTAGGTGACAAGGACAGTAATAGGTTTAGTGGAATAACAGAAAGGACCAGGAAGGGTAAAGAGAAAGGAGGGTCCTTAAATATTACACAAATAGTTGTAGTGCTAGGAATAAGATGGACGAGTTGAGACTAGTTGCTAGTGCAGGTAACATTGATGTATTTGCCTTAACTGAGACGTGGTTCAATACGAAAAATCGGGACATGCCTGCTGAATGTCACATTCAGGGTTTTAAATTGTTCCAAGTAGATAGTAGTATAGGGAAGGGGGGTGGGGTGGCACTATATGTCCAAGATCGCTTGAACTGTTGCATAAAAACAGGTATTAAGTCTGAAGTAACACATACAGAGTCTGTTTGGATAGAATTTTCAGAGGGACATAAAAAATTGATTTTAGGTGTGATATACCGTCCCCCAAACTTAGATAGAGACCAAGGGAGACTACTATGGGAGGAAATTGTTAAGGCCACAAGGCACAATAGGAGACTTTAACTTTAGTCACATTGATTGGAATTTCTTGACTGGGAATTTGAAATCAAACGACTTCTTAGAAGTAGTTCAGGATTGTTTTTTGAGGCAGTTTGTGACAGAACCTACAAGGGGAAATAACCTGCTTGACTTGGCTTCGGCAAATAAGAAACCCTTGTTAATAATTTAGAAATTACAGAGGAACTCGGCACAAGCGATCATAGATCAATTACCTTTAGCATTGAATGGAAGTATGATAGGGATAATTCAGTACTGGTCCCAAATTTTCGCTTAGCAGATTACAATGGGCTTAGAGAACACTTATCATCTGTTGACTGGATTAACGAAGAGAACTATCAGTATGACAGCTTTACCACAATACATGCTGCCCAAAGGACATTTATCCCATATAAGGAAATTAGATCGAATAAAAATGGCCCCAAATGGATGAATAATAGGCTCATATATCTTTTAGGGCAGAAAAAGAAAGGAATTTATAGGCGCATCAAAAGGGGTGAGGGTCATCTTATGAATCAGTATGACATTAAGAGGGATGTTAAAAAGGAGAAAAGAAAAGCTAAACGGGACTATGAAATTAAGGTTGCTAGGGATTCGAAAACTAACCCAAAAAGTTTTTTCCATGTCTATAGAACAAAAGTTAGAGATAAGATAGGTCCCCTTAAAAATAACTCTGGACATCTTAATGACAAGAAGAATGAAATGTGCTCTATTTTTAATAATTATTTTCTCTCGGTTTTCACTCGGGGAGACACTGACAATATCCCAGTAATTAATTTTTATAGTGGACTTGAAGATGATAAATTATGCAATATCACAGTCACTACCGAACTGGTTATAAAACAGACAGACCGGTTAAAGCAAAATAAATCCCCGGTCCCTGATGAACTTTTTTCAAGGGTTCTTAAATAGTGTAAAATGGAACTTTGTGAACCAATGACTAATATTTTTAATATTTCTCTTCAAACAGGTGTAGTGTCTGATATGTGGAAGATGGCTAATGTAATTCCTATTTTTAAAACAGGGGACAAGTCGTTACCGTCAAATTACCGCCCAATAAGCCTGACCTCAATTGTAGGCAAATTACTAGAGTCAATTATAGCTGATAATATAAGAAGCCATCTGGATAAGCATAGCTTGATTAATGATACTCAGCATGGATTCACCAGGGGCCGTTCCTGCCTAACTAATTTATTAACCTTCTTCAGTAAAGCTTTTGAGGCTGTTGATCATGATAAAGAATTCGATATTGTTTATTTAGATTTTAGTAATGTTTTTGATAGAGTACCTCACCAGAGACTGTTAAAAAGAGTGGCAGCTCATGGCATTGGGGAAAAAGTGCTGTCATGGATCAAGTCATAGCTCACTAATAGGAAGCAGAGAGTATGCTTAAATGGGGTTAAATCCGAGTGGGGATCAGTAACAAGTGGCGTTCCACCGGGATCAGTCTTGGGCCCGTTGTTGTTTATAATATATATCAATGACCTTGATGAGGGAATTACTAGTGATATGAGCAAATTCGCCGATGACACAAAGATAGGTAGGATAATTGATTCAAACTTATATGTCACGGAATTTCAGGAGGATTTAGACAAACTCAGTTTGTGGTCAGGAAAGTGGCAGATGCAGTTCAATGTAGATAAATGCAAGGTTCTGAAGCTCGGGAGTGTCCATAACCCTAGTACTTATCAGTTAAATAACGTAGAACTTAGCCATACAGATTGCGAAAAGGACTTGGGTGTTACGGTAAGCAGCAACCTTAAGCCAAGGCAGCAATGCCTAAGCGTACGTAACAAAGCTAACAGATTACTGGGAGTTATTTCAAGAAGTGTAAGCAACAGAAGTCCAGAGGTCATACTGCAGCTTTATACATCATTAATAAAGCCTCACCTAGATTATGCAGCTCAGTTCTGGTCTCCATATTACAGAATGGACATAAATTCGCTAGAAAATATCCAGCGTAGAATGACCAAATTAATATATAGCATTAGAAATCTTCCTTATGAAGAACAATTGAAGACTCTTAAACTACATTCACTTGTAAGACGAAGAATGAGGGGAGACATGATCGAAGTGTATAAGTGGAAGATGGAAGATGTAAATAAGGTTTTGAGGATATCACTTCAAGAAAGAACTCGCAGTAATGGATTCAAATTAGATAAGTTTAGATTTACAAAGGATATAGGAAAGTATTGGTTTTGAAATAGGGTAGTTGATGAGTGGAACAGTCTACCTAGTTGGGTTATTGAGGCTAGGACTTCGGGTAGTTTCAAATTTCGGTTAGATAAATACATGAGTGAGAGGGGTTGGATTTGACTGAGACTTGCATAATGAGTAAATGGAATCATCAAAACTTATTTCTTGGGCGGCATTGTAAATTGGGTTGGGCAAATATATTTTTAGTGGGAAGATTGTTAAGGACCTGCCTAGTATGGGCCAAAAGGCCTGCTGCAGTGTTCCTCCTTTCTTATGTTCTTATCTGACCTGATAAAGTCCACTGTGTGGGCGAAACGCTGTCAATAAAGGATCACATTATACTGCTTCAGTGTTCATTTTTCCACTGTGTCGGTATTTTATACCATTTATTTCCACCCTTCCTGAAGCCTCCTTTCTAATATTCTAAGAAACCTGCCATCTGGAAACCTCTCCCACTAACAAAAATCTTTCAGAAATATTGTACAAACAAAAATTCTCACCATAACGAATGAATCCATAAAAATACCAAGTGACCACAAACTTGCACGAGAACTCACGAGCCGTATCGGCCAAGACATCTTTTTCAACCGTCTAAAAGGTGGGATGAGCATCATCAGGGTTAATGATGCTGACCAGACTGATAAAGGTGACCCCCACACCACTGACTAGACCCCAGTGACCTCACACCACTCTGGTGTAAGACCTATGAGCCATGTAAGACTTCCAAGACTATGTTTCGAGCATCTGTATCTACAAGACAGTTCAGTCACCAGAACTGAGACTAAGGACCACCGTGCTCATGGGTCACCCCTCCATCTCAGAGAGACTAGTAACCTCTCACAACCCTTTTGTTTTCCATGGCAACTACAAATTAAGACATGTGCAACAGTTGGGTATCTTTAGTGATGGAGATGAAATGTTTCGCCTACACAGTAGGCGTCTTCAGTCAAATACAGATGTAGCAGGTGTAGTAAAGAAATAAAGATGTAATCAGTCCATCAACCTTCAAATTGTCGGCATTTTATACATTTTTTTCAACATGGCAACTGCAAATATGTCAACTCTTTCTTCGTGTCTATTCCCTTCTGTCAATTGTTCCGCCACCTTACCTATGCACTTACTGACTGCAGAGGCACTCGAGGATTTTAGCGAAGGGATAAGTTTAAGGATGTACCTTAACAGCCTTAATCCTAAACGAAGACAATCAGTTCACTCAAGAAAATCAAAACTCACAAACCTGCCACTTAACTATTACTTTCATCACCCAAATCTATGATTTTTCTATACTCGCTCCTCTGCTACACAACCCTCTACTCTCTTAATTACCACACAACTTACTTTTAGTACTATTATATACTTTAAAACTAACAATCTTATTACTGTATCTCAACCACCTCACGTCAACATTACCGTCTACCGTAACCCACAGCCACCGTCTACCGTAACCCACAGCCACCGTCTACCGTAACCCACAGCCACCGTCTACCGTAACCCACAGCCACCGTCTACCGTAACCCACAGCCACCGTCTACCGTAACCCACAGCCACCGTCTACCGTAACCCACAGCCACCGTCTATCACTGTTTATTACTCTGGCAAGGAGTTACTTCAGCATTGTAGTACAAGAATGGTAATCAGTACCGACCAGATGAAAATTAGACACATGAGCTACATCTGGGTATCTTTAATGTAGACGTTTCGCCATCCAGTGGCTTTATCAATTCAAATTCTAGGACATAATTTGAAGACAGTAGAACTACATACAAAAGATGAGGTAATCAGTCCCTCAGTCTTGGAGTTGGTGCGAAGATCACCGTAGTCGTGAAGATTCTTGACGACTACGGTGATACACAAGGTATCAGGGAGAACTTCAAATGTTGATTTCCCAGTTTTCACCGTCCAGTATTTGTTTACAAGGAATACACAAATAGTCCGTTTATTCAATTTGCGAATTATTTGTCTATTGTTCCACACATGTTAATATGACTTATCCTTTATTTATAAGAAAAACTACGTAGCCCAGGTTTCGTGTATCTGGCTATGTTCTTCAGCATCTCTCGACCATTATCCTGATACCTCGTATAACGTAAACACATTTCCAGTGTGAAATGACGTTCCTCATTTTCGCATTTCCGCCTGTACAACCCTTCATTACACCGCAACTCGTGTCCAACTCGTGTCTCTTTTGCTCCCTCTCTCCCTCCCTCCCTCTCTCTCTCCCTCCCTCTGTCTCTCCCTCTCTCCCTCCCTCCCTCTCTCCCTCCTTCTCTCTCTCCCTCCCTCCCTCTCCCTCTCTCTCCCTCTCTCTCTCTCTCCCTCTCTCTCTCCCTCTTTTGCTAATTATCATTAACTAACAAGTAAGCTTTAATCACGTCACTACCTACGCTGTTGCCTTCACAAATCAATTTTATTTCTGTTTATTCTCTCTGGTGTAAAATGGAACTGTGACACCAACATGATGTGGCAAGGCATTTACCTATATGATAAATGGTTTTGAAACCAGACAAGTTTAAGATTGAGCCACTTATGAAACATATGGGAATCTTTATTGAAGAAACGTTTCGCCACACAGTGGCTTCATCAGTCCAATACAAAGCAGAGAGAGGTAAGGAGAGGAGGAGTTTGTGGTAATCAGTCCCTTAGCCTGGAATCGATGTGTTCAGTCCATTACTCTCGTAGACAGTACAGCATCTGTCAGACACTGCAGCATCATGTGATCTTGATACAAGGAGTTCTTCAATACTTGTCCAACCTTTGGACGACGACCTACTTACACTAGTGGCAGGTCCCACTGTGATCCCGCCTCCTCCTGCTTCCACTCTCCGACCATATGCTGAACATATCGATTCCAGGCTGAGGGACTGATTACCTCTAACTCCTCTCCTTACATCTTTCTGCTCTGTATTTGACTGATGAAGCCACTGTGTGGCGAAACGTTTCCTTAATAAAGATTCCCATATGTTGCATGTCTCGAACTTCAACTTACTTATAGTTCAGGACTTTTATTAGGGTAAACGTCTCGCCACGAGTGGCCTCCTCAGTCCTAAATGAGTAAGCCGCTAGTGGTGAAACCTTTCCTCTAATGTCCTGAACCGTACCTAAGTGTCACTGTGATTCTGGCGGAGGCAAACTAGTCTTTTCTCGCCTTACTACCTCTCCTTGTTTGGAAACGCCCGGCGGGGCCAGGGATCGACTCCTGCAACCACAACTAGGCGAGTACATCTAGACCGACGAACCCATCATTCTCTATCGTGTGTACATCTTTTCTACCGTTCCTCGTCCGTAGCGCTAGTCTGAATGAACGGTGATAACCTCTGTGGTTTTATAACTGTAGTGTAAGCGCGCCTCTGGCAAGACAGTAATGGAGTGAATTATGGAGAACAGGAGAGATAGGGGGAATATGATAACGACATATAAAATACTGAGAAGACTTGACAAGGTGGACAGAGAAAGGATGTTCCAGAGATTGGACACAGCAACAAAGGGTCACAATTGGAAGTTGAAGACTCGGATGAATCACAGGGATGTTAGTATATGCGACAGATATTGAGAACGATCTGGTGGTTGAAAGTAAAGCAGGGAAACTTCATACACAGTCTTAAGAGTACGTACGATTGCAAAGAGACCGGAAATTTATTGTTGTCGGTAGACGAATTTTCAAAAAAAATAATAGTTTTTCTTAAATAACAAAAAAAGGCACAATACCGTGTTTTTCTTTTTCGGGTCACCCTACCTTGGTGGGAGACGGCCGATGTGTTAATAAATAATTTCCATCTCTCCTGAAACGTCGAAATGTGCAATAAATTCACGTTCCATCACATTATTCTCAACTTTGTAATATATTAAAACTGTTTTTTAAATCGTGTAAAAAGAATAATAAAATCTAAGAAATTAGGTACCTCGACCTAGCCTCTTTGTCCATTCCAATGACCATTTGAACAATCAGATTGGACACTAACACTCCTCTTTCCTGAGTACTTTCCTGAGTACTGTCTTGAGAATTTTCCTGAGTACATTCCTGAATACTTTCCTGAGTACTGTCTTGAGAATTTTCCTGAGTACATTCCTGAATACTTTCCTGAGTACTTTCCTGAGTACTGTCTTGAGAATTTTCCTGAGTACATTCCTGAATACTTTCCTGAGTACTGTCTTGAGAATTTTCCTGAGTACATTCCTGAATATTTTCCTGAGTACTTTCCTGAGTACTGTCTTGAGAATTTTCCTGAGTACATTCCTGAATACTTTCCTGAGTACTTTCCTGAGTACATTTCTGAGTACTTTTCCTAGTGTTTACAACACCTCTCTTCTCCCTGCGACTACTCTTGCCATGGATTAATGTTGGTAGAATTACCGACAATATGTTAGGTAAAAGGACACAAGTACAAGTAATGTGACATTTTATTGTGGCAACGTTTCGCCCTCCAGGAACTTTGTCAAGACTTATTAAAAGTCTTAATCGTAAAAAGTCTTGAAAAAAACAAAGAGGTTACAATACTGGGAAAACAATCATTCACCATCAATACAATCTGACAACTAAACCAAAACGACGTGAACTGACAAGGGCTCAGGAAGGAGCGAAACATCAACTAAGTCACAACTGGAACTTGCGCAACAATGGTAAATAAAAACCAAACTAGACAAAACAAAACCCATAAAAAAAGAAGTAAGAGGCATCTGAAACAAACGGCCCTATATGTAGAAGATACACAGTGATAAAAAAAAAGGGGGATAGAATAACAATATTGGAAACAAAAGCTATGTCGCACCCAAACTGAAATATAACAAAAGGAATTTAGTATTTTTAGGTGTGTACATGCAAAGGAAGGAAGAGAAAAAAAAAGACTGGTAAACATATACAACCCACAACGCAATAATGTCTTGAATAATTGTTGTATACGCACACACACACACACATATATATATATATATATATATATATATATATATATATATATATATATGTCGTGCCGAATATGTAAAACTGGTCAATTAGCAAGAACTCATTTAAGATTAAATCTTTTCTAAAATTTTCTCTTATACGTTTAAATACATATTTTTTTCATTAATGTTGATGTAAAAATTTATAATTTTGCCCCAAAAGGAACTTAGAAAACTTACCTAACCTTATTATAACAAGCGCAATTTATTTTAGCCTAACCCAGCTAAATATATTTTAAATATGTTTACAATAATTTAATATTAAACAAACACAGTGAAATATAGTTTTTTCGTTAGGTTCAAAATTATTTTGGCGAAATTATTGCATACACAAATTTTCACTTGTCCTATATGGCAAGATGAACGTTGCTATTTAAGCCAAGATCGCAAGTTCTGCCTATTCGGCACGACATTATATATATATATATATTATATATATATATATATATATATATATATATATATATATATATATATATATATATATATATATAGAAAAGCTCCATTTCTAGGTGGGTATTCATGCCTATCTCTCTTCATCGCAACTACTCGACCTTTACAAAATCCTTGCCTGTCTTCCCGTGAAATACTGCTTCCACATTTTAGGGCAAAGAGGTGGTGGAAAGTGGGGATAAGTGGCGGTAGGGAGGGGATAAGAGGTATGGGGGGAAGGGGAGAGGAGGAGGGGGGAGAAGGGGAGATAGAGAGATGGAGAGAATAGTGTACGAGAGGTTTGGGAGAATATCTCGATCCGCCTTTCCCCTTTCTTGACAAAATCCAATCTCATGCAATGCACCTTATTGACGATTCGATTCTCTCTCCATGCCATCCCATGCGTTCCCTCGCGTTCTGTCTCCTCTATCCTCATCCTATCCTCCTTATATCCTCCTATCCTCTTCTCTTTCTATACGGGTTTCAAGCTGAGGGCCCTGGGTAAGTCCTACGGTATCGTTCCTCATTTGTTTTGAATCCAAATTTGATTTGTTTCTCCTTCCAACGTGGTTTCAACTCCCACACGACGGTTTCTACACCCACACCATCGTATCTACACCCATACCATAGTACTTACACCCACACCATAGTACCTACACCCACACCAGAGTACCTACCCCATAGCACCTACACCCACACCATAGTACCTACACCCACACCATAGTACCTACACCCACACCATGGCTCGTACATCCACACCATCGTACCTACACCCACATCACCACGCCCACACCCGCCCTTATCTTCCGCCCAGCTGTGGCTTACTGCACCTAACTCACCAAAACTGACACTGGCCGCCTTCTCCAATTGCTCCTCTTTTCCTTCTCTCTATTTCTCCTATCTTACTTTCATTTATCATCATTTCTCTATTTTTTATCATTCTCACACTCTTGAAAACAAAGTCTGTCTATATTATCTTAAAATTAACATAGGGAATGAGACCTAATGATAATAATAATAATAATAATAATAATAATAATAATAAACAATAATAATTAAATAATCCTATTACATGATACAAGGTAAACAGACCATAGCTGACATCAATGACATACTACTATATAGAAAGCCCTTTGTTATGCTGAACATTTCGCGCAAATTAGGTCAGTTTTGTCCCCAGGATGCCACCCACACCAGTCGACTAACACCCAGGTACCTATTTTGCTGCTAGGTGAACATGGACAGCAGGTGTCTTAAGGAAACACGTCCTAGTGTTTCCACCCGTACCGGGGATCGACCCTCGGACCTCAGTGTGAGAGCTGAGTACGCTACCAACCGAGCTAGGGGACCTGAATGAGAATGAAGGCAACGCTGCAAGGAATGAGAGACATAAATAATGAATAAGAAAGATAATGAAGGAAATAAGAGACACGACAAATATTGAAGGGAATGAGAGAGAGAAATACTGAAGAACAACACTGCAGGGAATGAGACATAATAATGAATAATAAGAAAACGCTGCAGGGAATGAGAAATATAATACTAAGAACAACACGGCAAGGAATAAGAGACATAATAACACTGCAGAAGATGAGAAACATGATAAACATTAAATAAGAACACCAATAAACATTATCTCCCGGAATCACCTTGAGAAACAGCAGACAACAATAACACAATATTACCACTGACCCACCACCAGTGTTCCCACTGTGGATGTTAATATTACCACTGAACCACCACCAGTGTTCCCACTGTGGATGTTAATATTACCACTGAGCCACCAGTGTTCCCACTGTGGATGTTATTACCACTGAACCACCAGTGTTCCCACTGTGGATGTTAATATTACCACTGAGCCACCAGTGTTCCCACTGTGGATGTTAATATTATTACCACTGAGCCACCAGTGTTCCCACTGTGGATTTTAATATTATTACCACTGAGCCACCAGTGTTCCCACTGTGGATGTTAATATTACCACTGAGCCACCAGTGTTCCCACTGTGGATGTTAATATTACCACTGAACCACCAGTGTTCCCACTGTGGATGTTAATATTACCACTGAGCCACCAGTGTTCCCACTGTGGATGTTAATATTATTACCACTGACCCACCACCAGTGTTCCCACTGTGGATGTTAATATTATTACCACTGAGCCACCAGTGTTCCCACTGTGGATGTTAATATTATTACCACTGAGCCACCAGTGTTCCCACTGTGGATGTTAATATTATTACCACTGTGGATGTTAATATTATTACCAGTGAGCCACCAGTGACCCACCACCAGTGTTCCCACTGTGGATGTTAATATTATTACCACTGACCCACCACCAGTGTTCCCACTGTGGATGTTAATATTATTACCACTGACCCACCACCAGTGTTCCCACTGTGGATGTTAATATTATTACCACTGACCCACCACCAGTGTTCCCACTGTGGATGTTAATATTACCACTGAGCCAACAGTGTTCCCACTGCGGATGTTAATATTACCAGTGACCCACCAGTGTTCCCACTGTGGATGTTAATATTATTACCACTGACCCAACACCAGTGTTTTCACTGTGGATGTTAATATTATTACCACTGAACCACCAGTGTTCCCACTGTGGATGTTAATATTATTACCACTGAACCACCAGTGTTCCCACTGTGGATGTTAATATTACCACTGAGCCACCAGTGTTCCCACTGTGGATGTTATTACCACTGAGCCACCAGTGTTCCCACTGTGGATGTTAATATTATTACCACTGAGCCACCAGCGTTCCCACTGTGGATGTTAATATTTCACAGACACAAACCCGCAGATTTGCTGCAACTTGAGGTAATTTGCGCAGGTGGGGATACCTGTAGGTATGTGGATTGTTAATTGTAAAGGTGGGGATACCTGTAGGTACGTGGATTGTTAATTGTAAAGGTGGGGATACCTGTAGATACGTGGATTGTTAATTGTAAAGGTGGGGATACCTGTAAGTACGTGCATTGTTAATTGTAAAGGTGGGGATACCTGTAGGTATGTGGGTTGTTAATTGTAAAGGTGGGGATACCTGTAGGCATGTGGATTGTTAATTGTAAAGGTGGGGATACCTGTAGATACGTGGATTGTTACTTGTAAAGGTGGGGATACCTGTAAGTACGTAGATTATTAATTGTAAAGGTGGGGATACCTGTAAGTACGTGGATTGTTAATTGTAAAGGCGGGGATATCTGTAGGTACGTGAATTAATTGAAAAAGGTGGGGATACCTGTAGGTACGTGGATTGTTAACTGTAAAGGTGGGGATACCTGTAGGTACCTGGATTGTTTATTGCAAAGGTGGGGATACCTGTAGGTACGTGGGTTGTTAATTGTAAAGGCGGGGATATCTGTAGGTACGTGAATTAATTGAAAAAGGTGGGGATACCTGTAGGTACGTGGATTGTTAATTGTAAAGGTGGGAATACTTGTAGGTACGTGGATTGTTAATTGTAAAGGTGGGAATACCTGTAGATATGTGGATTGTTAATTGTACGTATCTACAGGTAAGGATACCTGTAGATACGTACAGGTAGAAACACTTGACGATACATAGAATTAATTATACACCAGCCAGGAGCCCTCACCGGATCAAGCATATATATAATAAATTAAGTTCCAAAGGTTTGCAACAAAACTGGCTGTTGGACTGACATATGGAACATTATACGCAAGACAGGAATGAGTTTCTTCCTGGAATACGCAGCACCAGCATGGAGCCCATACCTGATGAAACACAAACAAGTTCCAAAGGTTTGCAACAAAATCAGCTAAACAATACTAGATGAGAGAAGGACCAAGGGAGACATGATAATGACATACAAAATATTAAGAGAAGTAAAATAAGGAGAGGGATCTATCTTTATTTTTACGTGAAGCGTTAAACCCGCATTGGTTACACAGTAATTAACACTTAAGAGTTGATCCTCATTCCTCTAATTACGAGAGACACCAGAGGACATGACAGCTGAAGTTGATAAATGACAGGGATGTCAGGAAGTAATTTTTCAGCCTCAGTGTTGTTGGTAGAACGTACCAGAGTAGGTATGACCTGGTCCTGGGGGCCCCGAGATGTGCGTATTTAGGAGGGGATGCCAGGAGCTGTGATTCGACTCCCTTCAAACAAATCTAAGCAATTGCAGCTTGCCAATTGTGGTACGCAGCAAGTTGAGAGGTGGGGCCACGAGCTAGAACTCGACCCATGCAGCCACTATTAGACGAGTACGTACACAGGCGCGCGCACGCGCACACACACACACACACACACACACACACACACACACACACACACACACACACACACACACACACAAACACACACACACACACACACACACACACGTTATGAAGTATTTCTTCAGTCACAGTAGTCAGGCAGTGGAATAGCCAAGAAAGTGACGTAGTGGAGGCAGGAACCATACATAGTTTTAAGACGAGGTTTGATAAAGCTTATGGAGCAGGGAGAGAGAGGACCCAGTAGCGATCAGTGAAGAGGCGGGGCCAGGAGCTATGAATCGACCCCTGCAACCACAACTAGGCGAGTACACATACACACACACACACACACATAAACACCCCTTCTCCCCAGATACAAACACCCACCTCCACCACACACACGCCCTCCCCCTCACACACACACAAAACACCCTCCCCACCATACACACACACACACCCTCCCCCACCACACACACACACCCTCCCCCACCACACACACACACACCCCCTCCTCCACCACACACACACACACACACACCCTCCCCCACCACACACACACCCTCCCCCACCACACACACACCCTCCCCCACCACACACACACCCTCCCCCCCACACACACACCCTCCCCCACCACACACACACCCTCCCCCACCACACACACACACATACACACACACACCCTCCCCCACCACACACATACCCTCCCCCACCACACACACACACACACACACACTCCCCACCACACACACACACACACACACCCTCCCCACCACACACACACACACCCTCCCCCACCACACACACACACACACACACACACACACCGTCCCCCACCACACACACACACACACCCTCCCCCACCACACACACACACACCGTCCCCCACCACACACACACCCTCCCCCACCACACACACACACCCACACACCCTCCCCCACCACACACACACACACACCCACACACCCTCCCCCACCACACACACACACACCCACACACACACCCCCACCACACACACACACACCCACACACCCTCCTCCACCACACACACACACACACACACCCTCCCCCACCACACACACCCTCAACTCCTGTTATCTCTGATATACACGCTAAATGCCTCTAGGGAAACTGAATTCTGTATGTCACTGTTTGAAGATGATGCGAAACTAATGAAGAAAATCACAGCTAAAGTGGACAAGGAGAGGCTCTGAGATTACTTGCCAAGACTGCAGACTTGGCCAGCAGAAAAGCTGCTGGAATTTCCAATGCAGAAGAGGCACACTGCACACAAGACTGACTTGAAGTCACGGGCTGTAGAACGAATTTTTGCTCGGAGAACGTTTAGCTCTGTTTAGAACGAAACGTCTCTGTCGCTGGTATCTAAATAATTATAAAGGGAAGTAGGGAAAGGTCTGAGAATACTGGAATTGAAACGCAGACCGGGATGAAACTCAGACAAGAACAGCCAGGAATCGCGACTCGACTCCCGGAGAATCCAGTAGAGGCGAGTACTCAAGCGAGCACACACGCGATTATTCGCGTACACATGCGCACTAACGCATGGACGCAAGCGCACGGACGCAAGCGCACGGACGCACGCACACTGACGCACGGACGCACTTACACAGTCCGCATCAAATTATCTTATTATTATTACTGTTTCTGCAGCGGCTGCTCTTAATGCTAATGCTGGGCGCTTTTCACGAGACTCCTGCTGCTAATGTTCTGACTGCAGCTCTGCCTGCTGTTACTGCTGCTGCTACTGTTGTTACTACTGCTACTGCTGCTGCTACCGAGTACAAAATATACATAAACACACAGATATTACACCAAACTCGTAATTCACACTTCGGGCAACTCGCCATAATATTCAGTCAAGAGCCGTGTGTGTGTTTGTTGTAATTATATATATATATATATATATATATATATATATATATATATATATATATATATATATATATATATATATATATATATATATATATATATATATCGTGCCGAATAGGTAAAACTGGACAGTGAACAAGAACTCGTTTAAAATTAAGCCCTTTCTAAAATTTTATCTTACACGTTTAAAGATATATTTTTTTCAATTATGTTCATGGAAAAATTAATAATTTTGTACCGAAAGAACCTTAGAAAACTTACCTAACCTTTTTATAACAAGCGCAGTTTAATTTAGCATAATCCAACTAAATATATTTTAGGTCAGTGTACAATAATTTAATAAACACAATGAAATTTTTTTCTCTAAATTAATGCATACAGAAATTTTAGCTTGCCTTATTCGGCAAGAAGAGATTTGCTATTTAACCAAAAATAGCAAGTTTTACCTATTCGGCACGACATTTATATATATATATATATATATATATATATATATATATATATATATATATATATATATAAAATATATATATATTATATATACACACACAAAATACATCGCTGACAGATGATTTTAAAAATGAAAGACAAGGCACGGGGAATGAAAATCTTCAGCTCAAGATCTTTCACACATCTTAGTGCATCATCAGGAGCTATGCAATGTTGCAAGGGCAGGCAACATGTGGACAGAGAGGGGGTTGCCTCTGAGGAAAAGTTCGGTTGGGTCATTAAGGCTGTATGTCACCTGTACACCACCGCCTTGAGAGGTGGTGTTCTAAGTGGACAATAGAAATAAGGTAATCAGTCCCTCACCCTTGAAAGAAACCGTTCAATCCACGAACATTTTATCAGTATACAACCGAGAAAGAAAAACCATACGAATAGAGTAACACTGCAGAAGACCTACTGGCCTCAGAACCAACCATTCCCACCCACCTATTTATCCAAATTTTCTCCAAAACCGCAATACTAAAGGTAGTATACCTTGAGGGTGTTACGGGGGGTCAACGCCCCCGTAACGCCCTTGAGGCCCGGTCCTTGACCAGGCCTCAAGGGATTTTTTTCCCCAAAATAATCAGTCAGTACATAAGCCTTCGTTTACAACCAGCTGTCTGACTGGTTTAATTCTGAATCTTCTCGTACATACATTTTAGTGATACGTTTTAGCTGATAATGATGCTTAAGAAATTACTGGAAAAATCCTAATTCACATGACTGCTGCTTCCGCTGATGCTGTTGCTATTCTTCCTTTTGCTATGCTGTGTTTGCTGTTGCTGCTGTGTCTGCTGTTGCTGGTGTTGCTGCAGCTGCCACTGCTGGTGTTACTGTATTATTATAATCAAGGGGGAAGCGCTAAACCCGGAGAATTATACAGCGCCTGGGGGGTATGTGGAAGGCATTCAGGCTTAATTCGGGGAACTGGAGCACAGATCAAATTCCCTAAATCAAGAGCCCCTCACCAACATCAAGGAACCTCCTTCAGGGGTGGTGTTACTGTAGCTGCTGGTGTTGCTACTGCAGTAGCAACAGTAATAACAAGAGCTGTTGATACAGCTGCTACTGTAGTAATGAAACTTACTGCAGCTGATGCTGTTGCCAAGACTACTACCCCAGCTGTTCCTACTGCTGCTGCTGCTGTCACAAAAAACTCGATTTCTGATAAGCATAGAGATCTCCAGTGAATACTAGAAAGGACTGCCCTTCTAGCATCCAGCCTGTTTCTGGGTTTTTGTAACAAGTAGTCAGTATCCTGGTCCAATTATCAATTAGAATTCAATAAGAATTATTAGTGCTTCAGAATTACAACTGGTAGGCTACTAACTAGAGAAATTAAAATTTAATAAATTTATTAATAACAGTCTAGAGGTATAAGATCAAAGTAAATTAATCAAAATAATAATAATCACTTCTCTCGTGTACAGTAGTATTGTGCTGAAAGCACATATCACGTTTATAAGTCTTAAGTACCGTCTGGTACATTAACAATAATACAATATACAAATAAGTTTGTGTGTATGTGTGTAAGTGCTTTAAGTAGTTCGCTATGTCTCACGACTCGACTAGACTTAAACCAGTGACTGAATTTGTCCTCAAATCAACTAACTTCTTGACCAACTGGCAGTCAGAACAATCTGCTTGAACAATAAAAAGAATGCTAAGCCCAATAGCAATATAACAAGCAAAGTGACACATAATCAGGAACAAGGAGATAATATAACGACACTAAGTAGGGACCATCAGCAGATCCTCCACAAAACTCCCATACTACTGAATCTAAGTTCAGCATAAGAAAATCCCCGACTGTGACTGTACACAGATACCAGTACAAGTTAGGTCAGAAGTTACAGCTCAGGACCTGAGTTGCTCAGAGTGTCTATGTGACACACAACCTCAGTACAACGTCGAAAATCACTAAGTCTAGGAAATGTTCTATGAACAGAGTTCCACAGAACCAACAACAAGAAAGCGATAGAGGCGATCTTCCAACAAGGACCAATAAGGGAGAGTTAGGCACGTCCTGTCAGGAATACGTCCAACGACCAAGAGAGTCTAGCCCAGACTACTCCAGGCGAGGTGTGAACACCCCCCTCGATCACGTGATAACTCCGTGGACAGTTGCTGCCCAGCAACACCGAGAAGCCGGCAGGGAAACTAGCAACGAGCGATAATTACGTTAGACAATCAAGACTTTAACTATGAGCACTGAATAATATATATATGTTACATCCTACCTAATAAAAGTAACTAAGTCAAATAACAATATATAGCAATATATTTACGAATGAATGAGAGTATAGTTTTACCAACGCTCTTATATGGGTGTGAAGCATGGGTGATGTATGTTGCAGCGAGGAGAAGGCTGGAGGCAGTGGAGATGTCATGTCTGAGGGCAATGTGTGGTGTGAATATAATGCAGAGAATTCGTAGTTTGGAAGTTAGAAGGAGGTGCGGGATTACCAAAACTGTTGTCCAGAGGGCTGAGGAAGGGTTGTTGAGGTGGTTCGGACATGTAGAGAAAATGGAGCGAAACAGAGTGACTTCAAGAGAGTATCAGTCTGTAATGGAAGGAAGGCGGGGTAGGGGTCGGCGTAGGAAAGGTTGGAGGGAGGGGGTAAAGGAGGTTTCGTGTGCGAGGGGCTTGGACTTCCAGCAGGTATGCGTGAGCGTGTTTGATAGGAGTGAATGGAGACAAATGGTTTTTAATACTTGACGTGCTGTTGGAGTGTGAGCAAAGTAACATTTATGAAGGGGTTCAGGGAAACCGGCAGGCCGGACTTGAGTCCTGGAGATGGGAAGTACAGTGCCTGCACTCTGAAGGAGGGGTGTTAATGTTGCAGTTTAAAAACTGTAGTGTAAAGCACCCTTCTGGCAAGACAGTGATGGAGTGAATGATGGTGAAAGTTTTTCTTTTTCGGGCCACCCTGCCTTGGTGGGAATCGGCCAGTGTGATAATAATAAAAATAAATATTTACGATTTAGCTATTATCGGAGATATAAGCAATATAAAATTATATGGAAATGTAATATACATTATATACATTGTAACCCATTCAACTACTTGTCACAGCTGCTACAACCTGTCACAGATGCTACTGCTGTTACCACCATCACAACTACTGCTAATCCCTCACACTGACATGACACACCACCTCATATAATACGAACTAAACACACCACGAAACGGGTTTATTTGCAATCGTGTTACTACGATTTCCCGAGTCACGAACTAAATTAATCTAGCACTGACAAACACAATTACCTCCACTTTCTTTGTAAACCGGCGCAAACGTAATCAGCCGAAAATGGTCAACTTTCCAAACAAGTCCACAGACACCAGAGGTGTCAGAACTCAAACCCAGCGAATTCTTAGCGTGAAATTTCGTCCAAACATTACAGAAATTGACGAGGGAGATGGCAGACATGTCAGGGGTTTTCCTGATTTTTCTAGCTGGGGGATACTAGCCTAGTGCAAGGTTAGGGAAGAGTCAGTGGAATTAAATGTCGTTTCTGGGAGGCCAAAGGCAAGGTAAATATTGGGGTGACGCGCTTGGTGTGAATCTGTTTGTGTTATACAAAGAAAATAAGAAAATCTCGGTAATACACGATCACAAGAGGTTGGTTTACACAGTTATACTAGTGATCGTGTGTTATTTTTGCTGGTGTTAGGGTTTAAATTGATCACACAGCGTTATAACACAGCATAATGACTTAGTGCGTTATCAGTAGTAACAACATGGTGGTAATTGTAACAGCGTTATCAGCAGTAACACAACATGGTGGTAATTGTAACAGCGTTATCAGCAGTAACACAACATGATGGTAACTGTAACAGCGTTATCAGCAGTAACACAACATGGTGGTAATTGTAACAGCGTTATCAGTAGTAACACAGCATGAAGACCGTTACAGAGTTATCAGTAGTAACAACATGGTGGTAATTGTAACAGCGTTATCAGCAGTAACACAACATGGTGGTAACTGTAACAGCGTTATCAGCAGTAACACAACATGGTGGTAACTGTAATAGCGTTATCAGTAGTAACACAACATGGTGGTAACTGTAACAGCGTTATCAGTAGTAACACAACATGGTGGTAACTAACAGCGTTATCAGTAGTAACACAACATAGTGGTAACTGTAACAGCGCTATCAGGAGTAACACAACACGGTAGTAACTGTAACAGCGTTATCAGTAGTAACACAGTATGACTGTTACAGCGTTATCAGTAGTAACACAGCATGATGAAGACTGTTACAGCGTTATCAGTAGCCAGTAATGCCAGTGTATACGGATATATACACTGTGAAGTATATCTCAGTGTATACATATTGGAAGTTGTATATATACTTGTGGTGAAAAAGTTACATGCAGCCGTAATGCCGTTCGTGTAGTCGATAGTCTTTAAACCCCGTTAATCAACACATCTCTCAGTGTATATACACAGTGTATATACATAAAGGCTACTTTAATACTTTACAAAGCGTAAAGGCATTCTTACTTGGTCACCAGGCATTAGTTACCCTCGTGCAGTCGATAAGATTTAAAACTCATTAGCCAGAAACCATTAGTAGTCAGTAATACAAGGCTGGAATGACTGTATTCTTATACAGGATAGATTGTGAGGTGTATTTCTCTTGGTTTACACATACAGTTTACCCTGATCTACCTGTTAAACATTAATGTATACTAACAACTGGTGAACTGGTAGTATAGTTCAATGATATCTTGAGTCTATAAGACGGTGTTCCGGGGGTCAACGCACAAACTCAACCAGGTCGAGCACAAATTCAACCAAGTCGAGCACAAGCTCAACCAGGTAGGGCACAAACTCAACCAGATCGAGCACAAACTCAACCAGGTCGAGCACAAACTCAACCAGGTCGAGCACAAACTCAACCAGGTCGAGCACAAACTCAACCAGGTCGAGCACAAACTCAACCAGGTCGAGCACAAACTCAACCAGGTCGAGCACAAACTCAACCAGGTCGAGCACAAACTCAACCAGATCGAGCACAAACTCAACCAGGTCGAGCACAAGCTCAACCAGGTCGAGCACAAACTCAACCAGGTCGAGCACAAATTCAACCAGATCGAGCACAAACTCAACTAGGTCGAGCACACCATGAAATTCACACTAGAAAGGTAACTGGACAGCTTAATTTCTTGTGGGTTCGGGGGGGGGGATGGACTTCTAAAAATCCACCACAAACCCACCAATCAACACGATCTTCCTCACAATTACTCTCACCACTGAGATGGGCGTGATGGCGCCCCGCCAGCACGCCCATCTTCTTACTAACCCAATAGACAGCAGTGAATTACAAAGTGTATTTTCCTTCCCCAAACAAGCCACATAGCCCTTCCTAACAACTCTATTGCTAAACAATAAACCAAAAACCACAAATTTTAGACATAATAATAATAACAATAATAATAATAATAATCCTAACCTAAAAATATCATTTGAAGTAGATTTACAACGTTCCCTCTCTTAATTACCCTACTCGTATATTAAATACCCAGCATTTACATTATTAATCACATTATGAATTATTCTGTTAATTAGGACAGATGACAAAATATTGATGGACATTATTGAAGAGCAGCGCTCCATTCCTGCAACAACGACAACAATGTTGCAGATTGCAATATATACAGACCTTCAACCCTAGTAGCAAATGTAGTCAATTAATTTCAATCTGCAAACAGCATCTGCTACGCTGAGGCAACGATATATAAACACACATATACACATCTGTCTGTATAATATATATATACACACTGAAGTGTAGAAGTGTATATACACTGAGGGGTGTGTATATCTGCGTATTTATACTTAAGCGTGAGTTTTTCACTATGTATATACAGTTTATTCCCAGTTTTGTATATTCGGATATTCTTGACCGGTGATGTACAGGTGACAAGCAGCCATAATAACTGATACACCTGGGGAATAATGATACCTGACTGCCGCACATGTGTGCCTTACCTACTTGTCGGTATTCTGTACCATTGTCATTACAAAGCTTCTCCTTGGCCCTCCTTTCCTTCCTCCTACTCCTCTTCCTCTTTCGTCTAAGACTTGAGTCACCAAGACAACGCCAAGTTTGCAAACTTCCAATAAATAATGTTGGCTACAGATGTATGCGCTTGCAAGAGCCCGTCTCTCTCCCGACTCAGTGAGCCGAGAGCTTCCACGTGTGTGTGTGTGTGTGTGTTCGCCTAGTTGTGGTTGCCGAGGTCGATTCACAGCTCCTGGCCCCATGGTCAATTTTCCATGCCAAGGAAGCCCAAAGAGGTTTGGCCCAATGGTTAACGTGCAAGAGTGAGACGTACCGGCTAGTACCTGGTCTGGAACGATATCGTTCCAGACCATGAAGCTGGACTCTTCTCCAGCCTGAGGGACTGACCACCTCAAATACTTTTTCTCCAAGATTGAGGGACTGATTACATGATCTTCATCTCATTACCACTGCTGCCTCTGTATTTGACTGAAGAACCCTACTGTGCAGGCCAAACGTTTCATCAATAAAGACACCCAGCTGTTGCACGACTCTTCTTGCCTTGGAGTCAATCCGGGGGTCATTAAGCCTCACATCCTGCTAATTGCACTCACTACTTTCTCTGTTTAAAGTGAGGAGAAAGTTATGAACTGGAACAACAGCTAAGACGATATTTTTTAACTAACCTGACATAACACAGCTAAGACCATCTTAAGACTACGCTAGGATCATGAAGGCTACACGTGGGTCATTAAGACAACGCTAGAAATTTATATATATACATATATATATATATACATATATATATACATATATATATATATATATATATATATATATATATATAATGTATATATATATATATATATATATATAGGTATATATACAACTCTCACTGTATATACACTAACATATACACTTCTCAATTTATATACATTTTATATACCTCAGTGCATATACATGTTATACATCTTTCGGTGTAAAAAACCCTTTGAGATTCTGATTACTCCATAGGGCTTGTTAGGGTATATTTTGTATACTCTGTATACTTTGTATACTTTGTATACTCTGTATAAAGTGAAAATTCTGATGTTATTTAACGTGAGAAAAATTTCACTCTGATTAGCAATAAATAAAATCTACTGATCATGGATCTTTGATGTGCTAATTAACCTCATTAGTATATATATATATATATATATATATATATATATATATATATATATATATATATATATATATATATATATATATATATATTTTTTTTTTTTTTTTATTATCACACCGGCCGATTCCCACCAAGGCAGGGTGGCCCGAAAAAGAAAAACTTTCACCATCATTCACTCCATCACTGTCTTGCCAGAAGGGTACTTTACACTACAGTTTTTAAACTGCAACATTAACACCCCTCCTTCAGAGTGCAGGCACTGTACTTCCCATCTCCAGGACTCAAGTCCGGCCTGCCGGTTTCCCTGAATCCCTTCATAAATGTTACTTTGCTCACACTCCAACAGCACGTCAAGTATTAAAAACCATTTGTCTCCATTCACTCCTATCAAACACGCTCACGCATGCCTGCTGGAAGTCCAAGCCCCTCGCACACAAAACCTCCTTTACCCCCTCCCTCCAACCCTTCCTAGGCCGACCCCTACCCCGCCTTCCTTCCACTACAGACTGATACACTCTTGAAGTCATTCTGTTTCGCTCCATTCTCTCTACATGTCCGAACCACCTCAACAACCCTTCCTCAGCCCTCTGGACAACAGTTTTGGTAATCCCGCACCTCCTCCTAACTTCCAAACTACGAATTCTCTGCATTATATTCACACCACACATTGCCCTCAGACATGACATCTCCACTGCCTCCAGCCTTCTCCTCGCTGCAACATTCATCACCCACGCTTCACACCCATATAAGAGCGTTGGTAAAACTATACTCTCATACATTCCCCTCTTTGCCTCCAAGGACAAAGTTCTTTGTCTCCACAGACTCCTAAGTGCACCACTCACTCTTTTTCCCTCATCAATTCTATGATTCACCTCATCTTTCATAGACCCATCTGCTGACACGTCCACTCCCAAATATCTGAATACGTTCACCTCCTCCATACTCTCTCCCTCCAATCTGATATTCAATCTTTCATCACCTAATCTTTTTGTTATCCTCATAACCTTACTCTTTCCTGTATTCACCTTTAATTTTCTTCTTTTGCACACCCTACCAAATTCATCCACCAATCTCTGCAACTTCTCTTCAGAATCTCCCAAGAGCACAGTGTCATCAGCAAAGAGCAGCTGTGACAACTCCCACTTTGTGTGTGATTCTTTATCTTTTAACTCCACGCCTCTTGCCAAGACCCTCGCATTTACTTCCCTTACAACCCCATCTATAAATATATTAAACAACCACGGTGACATCACACATCCTTGTCTAAGGCCTACTTTTACTGGGAAAAAATTTCCCTCTTTCCTACATACTCTAACTTGAGCCTCACTATCCTCGTAAAAACTCTTCACTGCTTTCAGTAACCTACCTCCTACACCATACACTTGCAACATCTGCCACATTGCCCCCCTATCCACCCTGTCATACGCCTTTTCCAAATCCATAAATGCCACAAAGACCTCTTTAGCCTTATCTAAATACTGTTCACTTATATGTTTCACTGTAAACACCTGGTCCACACACCCCCTACCTTTCCTAAAGCCTCCTTGTTCATCTGCTATCCTATTCTCCGTCTTACTCTTAATTCTTTCAATTATAACTCTACCATACACTTTACCAGGTACACTCAACAGACTTATCCCCCTATAATTTTTGCACTCTCTTTTATCCCCTTTGCCTTTATACAAAGGAACTATGCATGCTCTCTGCCAATCCCTAGGTACCTTACCTTCTTCCATACATTTATTAAATAATTGCACCAACCACTCCAAAACTATATCCCCACCTGCTTTTAACATTTCTATCTTTATCCCATCAATCCCGGCTGCCTTACCCCCTTTCATTTTACCTACTGCCTCACGAACTTCCCCCACACTCACAACTGGCTCTTCCTCACTCCTACAAGATGTTATTCCTCCTTGCCCTATACACGAAATCACAGCTTCCCTATCTTCATCAACATTTAACAATTCCTCAAAATATTCCTTCCATCTTCCCAATACCTCTAACTCTCCATTTAATAACTCTCCTCTCCTATTTTTAACTGACAAATCCATTTGTTCTCTAGGCTTTCTTAACTTGTTAATCTCACTCCAAAACTTTTTCTTATTTTCAACAAAATTTGTTGATAACATCTCACCCACTCTCTCATTTGCTCTCTTTTTACATTGCTTCACCACTCTCTTAACTTCTCTCTTTTTCTCCATATACTCTTCCCTCCTTGCATCACTTCTACTTTGTAAAAACTTCTCATATGCTAACTTTTTCTCCCTTACTACTCTCTTTACATCATCATTCCACCAATCGCTCCTCTTCCCTCCTGCACCCACTTTCCTGTAACCACAAACTTCTGCTGAACACTCTAACACTACATTTTTAAACCTACCCCATACCTCTTCGACCCCATTGCCTATGCTCTCATTAGCCCATCTATCCTCCAATAGCTGTTTATATCTTACCCTAACTGCCTCCTCTTTTAGTTTATAAACCTTCACCTCTCTCTTCCCTGATGCTTCTATTCTCCTTGTATCCCATCTACCTTTTACTCTCAGTGTAGCTACAACTAGAAAGTGATCTGATATATCTGTGGCCCCTCTATAAATATGTACATCCTGAAGTCTACTCAACAGTCTTTTATCTACCAATACATAATCCAACAAACTACTGTCATTTCGCCCTACATCATATCGTGTATACTTATTTATCCTCTTTTTCTTAAAATATGTATTACCTATAACTAAACCCCTTTCTATACAAAGTTCAATCAAAGGGCTCCCATTATCATTTACACCTGGCACCCCAAACTTACCTACCACACCCTCTCTAAAAGTTTCTCCTACTTTAGCATTCAAGTCCCCTACCACAATTACTCTCTCACTTGGTTCAAAGGCTCCTATACATTCACTTAACATCTCCCAAAATCTCTCTCTCTCCTCTGCATTCCTCTCTTCTCCAGGTGCATACACGCTTATTATGACCCACTTCTCGCATCCAACCTTTACTTTAATCCACATAATTCTTGAATTTACACATTCATATTCTCTTTTCTCCTTCCATAACTGATCATTTAACATTACTGCTACCCCTTCCTTTGCTCTAACTCTCTCAGATACTCCAGATTTAATCCCATTTATTTCCCCCCACTGAAACTCTCCTACCCCCTTCAGCTT